>NC_057819.1:61256973-61572105 GCF_910594005.1 Cervus elaphus | reverse complement strand
GGCTGTGTGCCAGTCTGGTTGTACCTTGAGGGCAGTAGCTGTCTTTTCTGAATGCTGCATCCCTAGCAGCGAGCCTTGTGCCTGGCTCAATAAGTAATTGCTTAATGGCATAGACTGGCGGGAAGGGATGAAAGGGAAAGGGGTAGCAAAGAGATAGGAGACGAGGGCACAGGATGAAGTTTTGGAGGAGAGCACGCAGAGGGGAGATGGGGACTTTGGGGAGCAGCGGCTGCGGTGACAGATGGCCCTTTGGGGAGACAGGTGAGAGAAGGAGATCTTAGGATGGTTTCCTGTGTGCCACACTGCTCTCTCTTTTGAATATTAAAAAAAAAACAAACCATACTTTTAAATAAAGATTTTAACTTTTTCCATGTTTCCTGTTGAGGGGGAGGAGGATTATATTTTATTTTAAATTGAGCTTCTGCTGTATGATGGAGAGAGTCAGCTCTATGTATACATATATCCCCTCCTTCTTGAGCTTCTCCATCCCACCCCCACTTTGGTCACCATGGAGCTCCAGGCTGAGCCCCTGTGCTACAGAGCACGTTCTGACCAGCTATCTGTTTCACACAAGGCAGCGCACACACATCAGTCCTAATCTCCCAACTTATTCCTCCTCATCTACGCTGCATCCACCTATCCGTTCTGTACTTCTAGGGTACTCCTGTCCTGAAAATACGTTCATCTGTACCATTTCCCTAGATGACACGTTTATGCATTATATATTTTTCTCTTTCTGACTTACTTTTCTCTGTATGGCAGATTCTAGTTCCATCCATGTCTCTATAAATGACCCAATTATGTTCCTTTTATGACTAAGTAATATTGCATTGTATATATGTATCACATCTTTATCCATTCATCTATCAATGGACATTTAGGTTGCTACCATATGACCTAGCAACTCCACTACAGAGCATATACCCCAAGAAAACCATAATTCCAAAGGACACATGGACCCCCAATGTTCGTTGCAGCATCATTTAAAATAGCCAGTACATGAAGGGTTATACTTTTTACACGTGCTTGTTTTGAATGGTCCTATAGGCTGAGACTGACCATAGGTGGTTTTAATCTTGTAATCAGCATTGTTAACATTGCTTACTAATTTTTGCCCCGAATCAATTAGAAGTACTTATAAATTGTATGGATTTCAGTAGTAGGCATGTGAGATGAAAAGTTTATACTCTTCAGAGTTAGATAGCTGTGCCTTAGAATCTTCACCTACTTTTAGAATTTTATCTGATAATAACAGGACAAGATCTGGTTGCTTGGTAAAATGTAATACCAGTGTACTGAAACCTCCTTATTGGCATTTTGAGTTGGCATCTGTTTACTTTGTCTAAACCTTTTCTTGTAGGGAGAAGAAGAGCTGTAGCTCTATCTATGGGCTAGAGAATTACTAGACTAGAACAATTAGTTTGGATAACTGCCTATCAGAGGCCTGGGACTATATTATTTTCTATTGCTCAAGGTAGTCAAAATTAATAAGCAATTAAGTGATTGGAAGGATCTAAAATACATATCCAATTAGTAATATGCTTTCTTTGAGAACCTATCTCCATGTATAAGCAATTATTTCTGATTCAACAGAGAATTTTGAGGATGTTACCATTTTTTTTTTGACATTTGAAGATTCTCCAAAAATGGTTGAAAATGAATTCTTATTTGTCTATTTGAAAACTTCTATTTTAAAATTGACCTTAAAGCTGTATTAGAAAACATCACATTTGAGGAAAGCATCACTATTTTAAAATTTATATATATATTTTAAGTTGAATATAACACTTATGCTTGTAAGGGCTTTTAGAGAACTATGAGAGATAACATCTACTTTCTCTGACTATTGTCATGTGCTTTAAGTAAATGTCTTATACAGTAAAGTACTTTGTAAAATATATTTAGTGGATATAATTTTCTTAATTTATTACCAAATTTATTACCTAGTTTTATATAGTTAAATTTAATTAAATTTATTTTTGTTTATAGAGTAAAGTTCCAGGTACTTCTATAAATGTCTTCAGAAATAAACATCAGAAACCAAAATCTACCAAATTCATACCTTTGGAGATCAAAAAAAAGGAAACACTTGATGTGGTCCAAGAACTTCAGGCAGCATACAAAAGGATTTGTTTTCCCAAGGACCGTTCCAAAAGTGGACCTTCTGAGGAGCTGCCACAATGGACTGCTTTCAATGAGCCACACATTTTTAGAAAAATGAAACACAAGGAGCCTATAGATCTAGTTGTGAAAGGTAAGTTTTTTGGTGGAGCAAAGAAGTTCAGCAAGCCATCAGGCAGAATTATTTGCTTATGGTGTGCTTGTAATGAAATTTCTACATTCAAACAAAACTCCACATTTTAAATGCTAGCAGTGAAAGGCAGGGAGGCATGATTGAAAGAGCTGCTAACCTCTGGGAGCCACCAGAAGGTGAAAAGAAGGCATCCTCTTGGAAAGAGGAATGCAGAGGAGTGGAATGGGTTGGCCACTTCTTCCAGTCGACACAGTTCCTAGAGCAGGCAGAGGCTCATGGCTCTGGGGTCTGATGTTGAGCGGGGTAGCTAGGTTAGGTGAGCTATTCATGAGGATGTTACCCTAAGACCGTAAATGGAGTTTCCTTTAGGACCTATTGTGGTAAAGGTTTCTTCTTTATCAGGATTTCGGTAAAGTGGAAACTGGTGGTCTATTTAAGCAGAGTAATACTGTTTTCTGAGACTAATGTGTTTTCCTGGCCAGAATAAATGACCTCTCAAAATACATTTCTAGTTATAAACTTTCATAACTTCGTCTACGTTTCCCTCTTTTGTTATTGCTTACTATGTTATTCACTCATTTGAATTTTTTCACTCAGTGAGTGCCTGCCCTGTGCCAGGCGTCAGGAGTCAGAAACACACGGCTTCAAAGGCTCAGAGAGTAGTGGTGGGACACATACTTGGGTAATTTCTTCTATGCATTCTGACAACTGCTGTCATCCAGTTGGTGCAAGGGATTACGGAGAAACTGAGAAGTAACCAGCCAGAAGCCAGAGGGAAGATGTCTCAGACGAGATCTCATTAGAAATGGGTTTTAAGGAGAAGTTCATTAAAGGTAAGTGGGAACAGGAGAGGCCATTTGAAACAGTGGAAGAGCTAAAGGACAAAAGAAAGTGATATGTCTTGGGGAAGGAGAGATTTGGTAAGAAATGAAGTTGAGGAGATGGGTGAGACGAGGCTTTGATGCGATGACAATAGCAGACCCAGGAGTCGACCCATGTGTATTCGAGAGCCAATGATGATATCAAAGCTGGGAGATGGGGAAAGAGTGAGGTGTGACTACTTCTGTCTCTCAAGAAAAATCAAAGTGGCAGTGCAGCCTGTGGGGAGAATGGTGGCAGAGAGAGAAGAGAGGAGGCTGCCCGGAAAGAGACGGTCCGCGTGAGAGAGTGCAGGGCCTGAAGCAGGGCAGCAGTGAAGCATGAAGTGTCCAGGAGGGACTTATTGCAGTGTTTCTCAGGGTAGTATTCAGAACACTAGTCATGAGCGAGTCACCTTGACACAAGGGTTCTTTGGTTAGATAAGTTTGAAAAATGCATTTACTTCTTGGAGATTCATATTGAAGATTAATATATTGAGAGCTCTAAGAAATACTACAGGAAAGAAATCTGTTTAATGTTTTTAACCTGCCTATCACCAATTTGTTTAACCAAAGAATTCCCAAAGAAAGATACTTAGGTTTCTAGACGGGAAAACTCAACAGGTAGCATTAAGGGAATTCAGAGGGAGAAGCAGACTTAGGGCAGGTAGAGACAGGAATGGAAAAGATGATCAATTCAGTTGTAGACCTGTTCAGTAGACATGTACTGGGAGATAAACAGTTGGAAGTTGGAAATGGAGCTACTTAGAAAGAACCAGGTTAAGACTGAAGATTGATGTTGGGGATCACTGCCATACATGAACCATTGTGGGGTTCATGCATTGTTCAACCAACATTTATTTACTGTGGGAGAGATATAGAGATAAAAGATGTTACTTGCCCTCAAGAATTTCAAATTTCATTTATGTAATTTGTGTGCAGTTGGATGGAGGAGGATAAATAGGTGATTATAGTATAGTGTGACCGACTGTAATAAAAACAAGCGCTACTGTTTTGAAGTCAATTGGAAAAATACCTGATTCAGATTTAGTAAGAGGGATGGATTCCCAGGAGATTTAAAGCCTGATAAATTTTTAAGGCTGAATAAGTGTTAACTCAAGAAGGAAGAAAGGTACCATGAGAGTCAAGCATCTACATCATAATGAGTATCCGAGAAAGTGATGATAGTGTACTTGAGGGAACTAAAATAATTTTAAATAACTGATATGAGGCTTGGGGAATTCGAGAACAGCAGAACATTGAAATTTAACCTGAAAGTAATTCAGATGTTTTACAGAACAGTTGCAGTGATCACATTTGCATTTGAGAACATACCATGGCAGTGGAGGTGAGATGGGGTGAATTTTGAAGGCACAGAGACCAATGAGGAGACAGTAATTCCCATAAGCAAGGATGACTTGTATTACATTAGTGGCGCTGGGGATAGAAGTGAGGGGAGAGATTTTAGACATATTTGAGAAGTAGAGTTATCTAGGTTTGGTCAACAGTAAGGTGGAACATCAGACATAGAGAAGGGCTGTGGGATTCATGGGCTTAGTGGTACCAAGTGGCACCATGGAAACATTGAATTAAAGAGTTGGAGATGCATTCTTATGGAATGGTGAAACTGCCACCACAATAAGTTGAAATCTAAACTGTGTACATACCGAGCTCTGTAGCTCTAGGTGAAGAAGTTGGGAGGAAACAGCATTACTAAAATGTGTTGGTGGTTTTGGTTGCCTTTGGAAAGTTTTTATTATAAAAAAGAGATGAACTAAGAAGACTATTGGCTGGTTTGCAAGCAGAAATGAGAGAGCGTAGAGAGGGACCAAGAATTTGGGTCCTTGGTTTTGAGCAAATACCTACTAAGACTTACCATTGTAGCAAAAATCAGATTAATGATATGTTTTTACCAACCCAGGCCATTGTTGCAGGTAATCCAAAGGCACTATTAAGTTGAGCGACTAAAGCAGGAGGTGGAGAAGTGAAGATACAAGGGAGATTTTAAAACTATGTCTAAAAAAAGAGCTTTGAATGTGGTTATTGGTGTGCAGAATTGGAAGAAAATAGGTTAAAATATCTACCAAATATTTTAGAGAATTTTATTGCTGAAGAAACCGTGAACCTTGATTCAACTGAATATTCAAGAGTAAAATAACCTGGCTTTATCTGGAAGTGGATCACAAAAGCTATACAGTCTCCAAGGGGAATAATAGCAATACGTGGCCCAGGTGCAAGGAAAAACTTCTCAGAGTGGATCCGGGGGGCACTAAAGAAATGAACAAGGGAGTGCCTCTCAGAACAGAATCCTTGTCTGCTCAGGGGACTTCTCAGCGCCTCCCCAGCAGGATTCTATAACTTTCTTTGGCCTAATGATTGCTCCACTGCTGGATGCTGTATGCTTCTGGGGAAAGGTGGAAATAATTTATGAATTTGGTACACATTGTTACTAGACCAGAAGGAGCCACAGCTGGGCCTGATGGAGAAGATTACAAACAGCCAGAGATCCTGGGCTCTGAGCTGGATGCAGTGCTTTGGTGGAACTTTGGGTTGTCTCCTTTGTGTCCTGTCAGGGTATAAAAATGAATGGATATTTGATGCGCAGAGGGGCAGACTATGCAGAGACTGGCTAGATGCTTATTATATCCTTTTCTTCCTGAGTACTTGGCTTAAATACACTCCTCACATCCCTTGTAGTTAGGAGGAGCTATCTGATTGAGACTTGGCTCAATGGATTATAGCTGGAAGTGGTGCACATCCATAAAAATGTCTCTCTCGTGTTTGGCTCTCAACATGACACCCCACGTTTTCAAGCATAAGGGCTCTTTTTCAACATTCTAAAAACAATTGCAGTTTCATTCATGGGAGAGTGATCAAAGTGCTTTTAGTATCTGTTGATCAAAAAACTTTTGTTCGGACATGGAGTAAATATACAAAGGTTGGTGAGTGAGAAAAAATTATCATGACTTGTTCCTTCACAGGACTTGTAGTCTAGAAAAACAGATATTAATTAAGTTGTCACCTGTATTTGGATTGAGAGCATACAACACATGAATTGGACCACGTCTGGGGATCAACGAAGGTATCCTAGAGGAAATGTCATTTGAACTAAGGTATGAGAAATGGGAAGGAATTTCTCAGACAAGGAGTAATTCCTGCTTGGAGTTCTGGGTCTATATGCAATGGCCCAAGTGAGGGAAGCACAGAAGTGCTTTCACGAAAGGGCAGAAAGAGTAGGTGTGGCTGCAGTTCCGATGAGGAGCTGAAGAGAGGTCAGCTGCAGCTGTCAGAAAAGCAGAGCCTTGTTAGTGAGGCCTAGGAAATGTTCCACAACTGCTGTAGTGGGGGAGGGAGGAAGCTTGATGTGCAACTTTTGCCGGTTTCCATGTGAAAGTACTCTCACGTAGCCAATTTCAAGCTGCTGATGGGACACCACTGATCACGGGAGTTGGGATGAGATGCACGCAGTTTGCCCTCTGGAGCATTTCTGGCAAACCCTGTTCATGCAGTCTGAGCTCCTCTGGGCTCACTTCCTGTGTCTGCCCCTGCTGTGCTGAGGTTCCTGCCCCAGGCTTCCCCAGCGCCTTCCTGGCTTGAGACCCCTAAAGAATGGGCTCACCTGTCACACAGGAGGAGCTCGGAAGGGAGGGTGAGGGCCGATGGATAAACATTCCTCCTTTCTTTGCCAGGGCAGAAGGGTCTCAGTTACGTTCTGTAAAGCTTCTCAGAAGGTCCCAAATAATTAAGCACCCAGATTCTTGTTGTAGTTGTCAGCCCAAAAAAGGATTCTTACATTAGTTCTCCCTTTTTTTCCTCCCACTCACCCCTGCTTTTCATCCCTGATCCCTGAAATCACATCCTTAAAATAGTCTCTTAAAAATATTTTGGTGGCAAGTTGTCAGTACTTGTCCAAAGATTAGGGGTGGAGTGTGAGGAAAAGAAAAATAAAGGAAGGGTGATTCCTAGGCTTTAGGCCTGATGAACTGAAAGATAAGAATCACCATTTTCTGAGATCGGGGAGAGAGAGAGATGTAGTTTTGGAATAGGCAGAAACCCAGAGTTGAGATTTAGGCACATTATGTTGAGGTTCTTAGTGTACATGTATATAAATGAAAATGACCAATAGACTAGACTACTGTACTCCAGACTACTGTCTAATAGGTAGTCTGTTATGTAATTGTGGGTGCATAAGAAAGATTGGAGTCATTAACATGGAGATCTATGTCCAATAGAAATGTAATAAGAGCTACAAAAGTTGTAATTGAAAATTTCCTAGTGGCCACATTAAAAAGTAAAAAAGAAGCAGGTAAAACTAATTTTAATAATAGATTTATTTAACCTAATATATCAAAATGTGATCATTTAATAGTTAGCATAAAAATTATTAAGGAGATATTTTACTATTTTTTTTACCCCAAGTCTCCCAGATCCAGTGTGTGTTACAGAAATTGGATTAACCACATTTTAGGTACTCAATAGCTACAGATGATGAGTGGCTCCTGCATTGGACAGTAGAGGTATAGATTTTATTTATAATCATAGACTTAGAGACATCATCTAAAAAGTAAATGCAGGTAGAGAAAAAAAATCCAAGGACTAAGGCCTGGCAGTTTCCAGTATTTAGAGAGCAGGAAAAGGGGTACCCAGCAAAGAAGTAGAAATGAACAGCTAGGAGGGAGGTCAGGAGAGTGTGAAATATGTTACTCATGGTTCAGTCAGGGAGGAGGAAGGCTTAGACAGGAGGAACAAAGGAAGACAAGTTCTCAGGGTCTCTTAGAGAAGGTGGGTAATCCTTCCTTATGATGGTCTGTCTCTTTTGGGGGATTGTCCTTTTCAGTTATTGTTTGGTTGTTCAGTTGTGTCCAGTTCTTTGCGACCCCAAGAACAGCAGCATGCCAGGCTTCCCTGTCCTTCACTATCTGCCGGCGTTGAATCGGTGATGCCATCCAACCATCTTATCCTCTGCTGTCCCCTTCTCCTCTGGCCCTCAATCTTTCCCAGCATCAGCATCTTTTCCAGTGAGTCAGCTCTTCATATCAGGTGGCCAGAGTGTTGAAACTTCAGCTTCAGCATCAGTCCTTCCAATGAATATTCAGGGTTGATTTCTTTTAGGATTGACTGGATGTCATCACGAGGTCAAGGTTTTGGGGGATGGAGAGTGTGAGAAAGAAGTGAAGGAGGACACTGGTCCTCCTGACAACCTATTATAGGCTGTGGTGAAATCAGAGACATTTTACTAGGAAAATCTGCATGTGTCCTACCATACAGCTGTGAAGTGCTGATCTCAGAGTTTATATTCGAATTAAAATTGCAATCTATTTCTCCAGGTTCTTATCTCAAAAATGTATATTAAGTCTGTAACTTGGATCTATTTTTTAAACACATTCCCAATATTCACTTCGGTGTGAATGGATGCATGATTGAAGATAGCAGTCACATTAATTCTAGAACTTGATTAAAGTTTGTGAGATTAGAAAGAAAAGTGAGTCCTGTGTGTGGTGTCTATGTGCCTTTCACTCATGCTGCACTGAAAAATTCAGTTGTGTTACCTTCGATAAGCTGAACATCTTATGTGAGGACAGGCCACATATTCCTTGAATTCGATCCAAGGATATCAACTTTAAAAATACACTGCAGCAATTATAATATCACATATCTTTAGTAAATATGTTCTCTGTGCTTGCATGTACTGCATGCTTGTATTTTTCTTAATAGAGCAAAATAAAAAACATGAAATTATTTTCTTTCTGAGCACATAGATACTCTGCAGTACTGCTTAACCAGTTTCTGTTGTCATACTGCCAGCAACTTATGGGTCTTGATAATTAAAAGTCATATGTAAAAGTCAGTTCTTGTAATATAAATATAGTTACCATATATTACATTGTATTCATCTGCTTATGCATTCCCGTGGGAACAAAAAATACTGAGGTCTAATTTGAGTCATTTAAACTTGAAAACAGATTTTAGTTAATCTCAGTAAGATTTCATGATATTCATGTCAAGCAAGTATATTTAGGGAATATTGGGTTGTTCCTTAGCCAACTTGGAAAGGAATAGATGTGTGTCTGCATGTGTGTTTGTTCTTTGGTCTTCAGATCACAAATCTATTCCATTAAATATAAAATGAAGGCATAGTAAATTTTAATAGTGCTTTAAAATAACTATGGCTAGTGTCATGTTCATTTTGTTTGCCCATAGTGGTCAAACAACTTACCAAACAGTATTTTGAGCAACAGTGTTTATAAAATATTTTATTTTGTATTTTGATGATTTTAAGTATACATAGGATATTAACAAATATATTAAAACTGGTTTTTTTACTCGTTCCCACAAGATTATTTGGAGGAACTGAAGACCAGGTTCCATAACAATTTATAATGTGGAAACTAGAGATTTTTTAATGAAGTGGAAAATTAAACTGAATTTGGTATTACAAAATAATTTGATTTTGGAAGCTTTGAAACATGAAATATACTAGTCTTCCTCCCTGTATAAAAACAGACTCAGTAATTTCTAAATGAGGGAATAAATTCAGATAATATCTTTAGAGAGCATCATACAGAGCATTTTGTAAGAACTTCTTTGCTTCTTAGTTTTTTCCTGCCTTAGATA
This sequence comes from Cervus elaphus, assembly GCF_910594005.1. Lineage (NCBI taxonomy): Eukaryota > Metazoa > Chordata > Mammalia > Artiodactyla > Cervidae > Cervus > Cervus elaphus. Next base: position 61,562,379 of record NC_057819.1, on the reverse strand, counting down.
TCTATGCTTCTTCCATTTCTTGTCAGGAATTTTCTTTTGCTTGTCTATGCTATTGAAGAAAGAACTTCAACAGAATTCTCAAAATTTGCAAATGAATATAATTATATAATTGTATAACCAATGTCTTGATCACAGTCCATTCTAATTTATGCTTTTTCTCTTTGGACTGACCTGGTGAGCTCTGAAATGGAAAGGTGCAGGATGGAGACTTAAAGTAAGACAGAAGACTCCATGCCTCTGTAGTAACATGGTTTACCATGTTGAAATAGCCAAAGTTCATAACTTTTAATAAATTAATAGCATCTTACTATGAGAATTATTAAAACAGTATAAAGGATTTAGAGACAGTAGAAATGCATTCTTCTAAACATCTACCGCCTACTAATTTTCTTACTAGTCCAGAGGACAACTTAGGGAGAACAGAGATCTTAGGCTAGAGTAGTGACTTTCAGAAATCTTCTGATTAAGTACATTTGTTCCATGTTTTGCATTTGACAGGGAACATAGGCAGAGAAGAGTTCAGAGGCTAGTGGCCTATTTTCCAGTGGGCTAAGCTCCCCAGGTAGCACGAATGGTAAAGAACCTGTCTGCCAATACAGGAGAGGTGAGAGACAATCCCTGGGTCAGGAAGATCCCCTGGAGAAGGAAATGGCAACCCACTCTAGTATTCTTGTCTGGAGAATCTCATGGACAGAGGAGCCAGGTGGGCTACAGTCCATGGGTTGCAAAGAGTTGGACACGAGTAAAGCAACTTAGCACACCTGGGGTCCTCCCTAGGTCATTGTACATAAAGTTTTCTGTACAAGTAAATGATACCAGCTTCTTGAGGAAGTACAAAGAGAGCAGTTCATGGTGTCCTAGAAATGGTTTCCTATTTGCAATGAAATCCTCCTTTGGTAGACATTCATTGTTTTGGGCCTCTTGACATCCTTTAAACTGAGCTCTGGTAGCAGAACCCTGATTTAACTTTGGAGAAATGCTCCTCCCATTGCGAGTTTGTGCAGAGTGGGGAAGGCTGTCCCTCCACCCTCTAACTCCAGAGCTGGCGTGTGATTTGGGCACAGCCATTGAGAAGGACTGATTCTCCTGGCCGCAGGGAGAGGTGGAGTGATTGGACTTAAGTCAGCATGGATGCTAAGAGCCTGAGGAACCTGAGAACACAGCAAGGAATTCTAGAATAAAGTCAATATGGAAGAATGAGCTGAATGATGCAGAGAAATCAAATCCTGATGTCACTGTTTGAGCCTCTTATCCAAGCTTTGCTGAAAACAAATGTTACCTGGAGTTTTCAGTTTGTATAATTTGTGATTTCTTCCTTTTTGACAAAGCAGCATAGTTTAGTGACTTCATGGGACGTAGGAGTTCAATGACCTAGATTAAAATCTCAGCTTTCATAAAGTAAAGATGGTGGAAGAGTAGGTGGACGTGGAGTACGTCTCTCCCCCAGATACATCAGGAACACACCTTCAGTCACAGAAGTGCATGCAGAACACCAGCTGAGAGCAGACAGGAGGACCTGACCAGTAGAAAAGAATATATAGAACCACGTAAAACTCGGTAGGATGAAAGAACTAGGCAGAAAAACTGGAGTGTTAATAGAACTGGACCTGATCTTGGCAGGTAGGGGAACTGAAGGAGGGCTCTGATCCCCACATCAGGGTAATTGTCTGAGTCAGAGGAGAAGCATTTAAGGCTGAGAGGGAAACAGCTGACCTGTGGCCACCTAAATGGAATGAGAATCAGACAGTCCTTGCTGCAGCCATGCATACCCTGGACAGGGACGAGGGTCCCCTGGAAGGCGCAGTGGCTGGGAGCTGGAGTTTAGGGGTTGCAGAGAAACCCCAGGGAGAGGGCTGCAGTTGACTGTGGAGAGACAGATTGAGGGCATGTGAGGGAGGAAAATGGGTGGTGGAAAATTCGTGGTGGGAAATGCTGGTGAAGGAAAGCCGGGCAGCCATGGAAACAAAGTAACACAGCTGAGTCACGCTAGGGGGTGGAGCCATCACCATAGCCTCTCTCCCCCAACACGCCAGCCTGGGCAGCTGAACAACAGAGAGCCTGGCCCATCAAATGCCTGAGGCGCTGAACTCCAGAGCAGGACCACACCCAGGGTGCCCCTTTCCGTGACTGATACATTGATCTAGAGAGTAAGACCCCAGGGAGGGGTGCCGCTCTATGTGCCTGACGTGCTGAACGACAGAGAAGGACCCCAGGCAAGGGGGTCTCTAAGTGCCTGAACAGGCAGAGCTATGGAGAAAGACTGGCCAAGAGGCCTTCTGAACACCAGCTACAAGAGGCTTGATAAAAGACTCTGATAGGGCCAGAACTCCTGCAGCAGAGGCAGTCCGTGTCCCTGCAACTTGGCGCCACCAAGGTCTCCACAAGCCAAGCAGCTGTGCCACCTTCACACTCAGCTCTCACTGGGGCAGAGCTGCCACAGGCAAAAGCAGTCTTGGATCTATGCACACAGGGTCGCTTCGGTTGTTTCTGGCTATTTGCGACCCTGTAGACTGTGGCCTGACAGGCTTCTCTGTCAGGGAGGGGAGTTCTCCAGGCAACTATACTGGAGCGTATTGGCCAATACTGGTTGACATACCCTTCTAGAGCACTGTACTTCTGCTGCCCTAGCCGTCAACCCCCTGAGTACCTGGTGCTGCCAGAACCCCTGAACCCAAGCAGCTGCACCACCTCCACAATTTGCCCACACAGGGGCAAACCCAAGTCCTCCAGGGCAGCCTCAGGAGCAAACACAGTGGACAACCCACAGGTAGAGGTGGAAATAAAACCACAGTTGAAACCCAGGGGCAGTGTGGCTAAGGAAGAAGAACCAAAACCTTCCCATCAGCTGTACAGTTAAACTGCAGATTAAATCCATATGATCAACTAAGCAGACTCTGTCTATGGAAGGCCATTGAGAGCTCCCACAAAAGAAAACGCACTAGCTCTGATAGCTGTGGACATGGGAGGCAAGAATGCACAGGAGTAGGACCAGATTAGAATCGGAGCCGCCCCCACAGCAGGTCCAGATATCAGCATAGTGTTGGACGGCATCCTAGGGAAGTGAGGTGGACTATGACTCCCAGCGAGGGAAAGGATGCTGACAGCAGTGACTCAGAAAAATATCTATTATTCTTATTTTTCGATTTGTTCTGTAGATTCTTTTGGATTTTTCCCCTTTTTTTAATTTCCTTTTCCCCCCTCTATTGTAGTTGTTGATATTTGTTAGTTTTGTTTTCATTGCTTTATTCCCCACTTGGCACCTTGCTTTAGTTTTGTTTTCCAGTTTGTGCTTTAGTTTTGTTCTTAATTGGCAAATATAATTTTTTATTTCCTTTGTTTACCAGGTCAATCTACTGTATTTTTGTTGGACTGTTTTGACTTTGCTCATGGATGTATATGTATATGTGTATATTCCATTATTTTAATTATTATTTGCCTGATTTTGTAACTGCCATTTGTCTGGGGTTCATCTTCGGTTTCTTGTTTTTAGATATTTGTTTTAATCTCAATGCCATAACATACCACTTGTGGAATCTTCACTCCTGACCAGAAATCAAGCCCTGAACCTTTGGAGTCAGAGCACTGACTCCAAGACCCTAGACTACCAGAGAATTAACCCTAGGGAGTATCAAATAGTGAGAATTCACACAAAGGAAATGACTTGAATACAAGACCCAGCCACTAGTAGAACCTTGTGCAGGATGCCTCATCTAAACAACAAACAAAACAGAAATACAAGCTCATCAGCAGCAGACAGTATTACCACCTCACTCAGCCTTGCCCATCAGAGGAAAAACAAACAAACAAAAACTCAGCACAAATCTCACCCTTTACGAAGCTCACACAAATCACTGGACCAACTTTAGAAGGGCAGAAACCAAAAGGAAGAAAGAATTCAACCTTCTTCAAGGAAAGAATCCAACTTTCCTTATAGCCTGGGAAAAGGCGACCTCAAATACAGTAAGTTAAATAAAAATAATGAAAAGGCAGAGAAATACTACACAAATGAAGGAACCAACTAGAAACACAGAAGTCCAAATAAATGAAGAGGAAACAGGCAAACTACCTGAAAAAGAACTCAGAATAATGATAGTAAAGATGATCAAAAAACCTTGAAAATGCAAGAATCAATTAACAAAGACCTAGAAGAATTAAAGAATAAACATACAGAGACAAACAACACAATTACTGAAATTAAAATTACTCTAGAAGGAATCAATAGCAGAATACCTGAAGCAGAAGAATAAATCATTGAGCTGGAAGATAAAATGGTGGAAATAACTTCTGAAGAGCAGAATAAAGTAAAAAGAATGAAGAGAACTGAGGACAGTCTCAGAGACTTCTGGGACAATATCAAATGCACCAACATTTGAATTATAGGGTCCCAGAAAGGAAGAGGTAAAGAAAGGGTATGAGGAAATTTTTGAAGAGATTATAGCTGAAAATTTCCTCAACATGGAAAAAGAAATAGTCAATCAAGTCCAAGAGGCTGAAAGAGTCCCATACAGGATAAACCCAAGAAGAAACATGCCAAGACACATGCTAATCAAACTAACAAAGACTAAGCACAAAGAAAGAATATTAAAAGTAGCAAGGGAAAAGCAACACATAACATACAAGGGAAACCCCATATGCTTAACAGCTGATTTTTCAGCAGAAACTCTGCAGGCCAGAAGGGAATGGCAGGATATATTTAAACCACTGTGAAAGGAAAAAATCTACAACCAAGATTATTGTGCCTGGCAAGGATCTCTTTCAAAATTGATGGAGAAATAAAAAGCTTTTCAGACAAGTAAAAATTAAGAGAATTCAGTACCACCAAACCAGGTTTACAACAAGTGTTAAAGGGACTTATACAGTCAAGAAATACAAGAGAAGAAAAAAGATCTACGAAATTAAGCCCAAACAATTAAGAAAATGGCAATAGGAACATATATATCAATAATTACTTTAAATGTAAACAGATTAAATTCTCCTACCAAAAGGCACAGACTGGCTGAATGGATACAAAAACAAGACCCATATATATACTGTCTACAAGAAACCCACTTCAGACCTAAAGACACATAAATACTGAAAGTGAGAAGATGGAAAAATATATTCCATGCAAATGGGAAGCTAAAGAAAGCTGGAGTAGCAGTCCTCATATCAGACAAGATAGACCTTAAAATAAAGAAAATTACAAGAGATAAGGCAGGCGACTACATAATGATCAAGGGATCAATCCAAGAGGCAGACATAACAATTGTAAATATCTATGCATCCAACACAGGAGCACCTCAATACATAAGATGAATACTAACAAACATAAAAGGAGAAACTGACAGTAACACAATAATAGCAGGAAACTTTAACACACCACTCACAACAATGGACAGGTCATCAAAACAGAAAGTTAATAAGGAAACACAAGTCTTAAATAATACATTAGATGAGATGGATCGTGTTGATATCTTCAGGACATTCCATCCAAATGCAGAAGAATACACCTTCTTCTCAAGTGCACATAGAACATTCTCCAGGATAGACCATATCTTGGGTCACAAATCAAACCTCAGTAAATTTAGGAAAATTGAAAGCATATCAAGCATCTTCTCTGACCACAATGCTATGAGGCTAGATATCAATTATAAGAAATAAAACTGTAAGAAACACAAACATATGGAGGTTAAATGACATGTTTCTAAATAACCAACAGGTTACTGAAGAAATAAAAAGGGAAATTAAAAAATTTCTAGAAAATAACAATGAAAATATGACAACTCAAAACCTATGGGATGCAGCAAAAGCAGTTCTAAGAAGGAAGTTTATAGCAACACAATCCTACCTGAAGAAACAAGAAAAACATCGAATAGACAATGTAACTTTACATCTAAAACAGCTGGTAAAAGAAGAACAAAAAAACCCCCAAATTAGTAGAAGGAAACAAATCATGAAGATCTGAGCAGAAATAAATGAAAAAGAAATAAAAGAAACAATAATAAAGATTAATAAAACTAAAAGCTGGTTCTTTGAGAAGATAAACAAAATTGACAAACCTTTAGCCAGATTCATCAAGAAAAAAGAGAGAAGAATCAGATCAACAAAATTAGAAATGAAAAGGGAGAGGTTACAGCAGACAATGCAGAAATACAAAGGATTATAAGAGACTATTATGAACAACTATATGGCAATAAAAGAAATGGACCAATTCTTAGAAAAGTCAACCTTCCAAGACTGAACCAGGAAGAAATAGAAATTCTGAACAACCCAATTACAAGCAATGAAATTGAAGCTGTGATAAATCCACTGAAATGTTGTGAAGTAATTAGCCTCCAACTAATAAAAAATAAAAAAAATAAAAATTTAAAAAAAAATCTCCCAAAAAATAAAAGCCGTGTAATAAATGGCTTCACAGGAGAATTCTATCAAGCATTTAGAGAGAAGCTAATGACTATCCTTATATAACTCTTTCAAAAAAATTTCAGAGAAAAGAACACTTCAAAACTCATTCTACGAGGCCACATCACTCTGATACGAAAACCAGACAAAGACAACACAAAAAAAGAAAACAAAGGCCAATATCACTGATGAACATAGTTGCAAAAATCCTCAACAAAATTTTGGCAAACAGAATTCAGCAACACTTCAAAAAACTCATACACCATGATCAAGTTGGATTATTCCAGGGATGCAAGGATTCTTCAATATAGGCAAATCAATCAATGTGATACACCATATTAACAAACTGAAAGATAAAAACCATATGACAATCTCAATAGATGCAGAAAAGCCTTTGAAAAAATTCAGCACTCATTTATGATTAAAACTTTTCAAAAAATGGGCCTAGAAGGTACCTCCCTCAACAAAGTAAAGGCCATATATGGTAAGCCTACAGCAAATATTATTTTCAATGGTGAAAAACTGAAGGCATTCCCCCTAAGCTCAGGAACAAGACAAGGGCACCCACTTTCCCCACTATTATTCAGCATAGTTCTGGAAGTCCTAGCTACAGCAATCAGAGAAGAAAAAGAAATAAAATGAATCCAAATTGGAAAAGAAGGAGTAAAGCTCTCACTGTTTGCAGATGACATAATACTGTACATAGAAAACCCTAAAGGTAGTATCAGAAAATTACTAGAGCTAATCATTGAATTTGTCAAAGTTGTAGGATACAAAATCAATACACAGAAATCACTTGTATTTCTATATACTAACAATGTAAAATCAGAAAGAGAAATTAAGGAATCAATCCCATTCACCACTGCAACAAAAAGAATTAAATGCCTGGGAATAAACTTACTTAAGGGGACAAAAGAGCTGTACACAGAAAACTATAAGACACTAATGAAAGAAATCAAAGATGATATAAACAGATGGAGAGATATTCCATTTTCCTGGGATGGAAGAATCAATATTGTGACAATGACCATACTACCAAATGCAACCTACAGATTCAATGTGATCCCTATCAAAATACTGATGGAATTTTTCACAGAACTAGGACAAAAAATTTCACAATTCATATGGAAACACTAAAGACCCCGAATAGCCTAAGCAGTCTTGAGAAAGAAGAATGGAGCTGGAGGAATCAATCTTGCTGACTTCAGATTATACCACAAAGCTACACTCACCAAGACAGTATGGTACTGGCACAAAGACAGAAATCTAGACCAATGGAACAAGACAGAAAGCCCAGAAATAAAACCATGCACCTATGGGTACCTTATTTTTGACAATGGAGTGAAGAATATACAATGGGGGCAAAGACAGCCTCTTCAATAAATGGTGCTGGGAAAACTGGATAACTACATGTAAAAGAATGAAATCAAAACACTTCCTAACACCATACACAAAGATAAACTAAAAAAATGGATTAAAGACCTAAATGTACAACCAGAAACTATGAAACTCTTAGAGGAAAACATGGGCAGAACACTTGATAACATAAATGAAAGCAAGATCCCCTATGACCCACCTCCTAGAGTAATGGAAATAAATACAAAAGTAAACAAGTGGGACTGATTAAACTTAAAAGCTTTTGCACAGCAAAGGAAACTATAAGCGAGGTGAAAAGACAACCCTCAGAATGGGAGAAAATAATAGCAAATGAAACAAAGGATTAATTTCCAAAATATACAAGCAGCTAATACAACTCAATGCCAGAAAAACAAACACCCCAGTCAAAAAATGGGAAAAAGACCAAAACAGATATTTCTCCAAGGAAGACATACAGATGGCTAGCAAACACGTGAAAAGACGCTCAACTTCGCTCATTATTAAAGAAATGCAAATAAAAATAACAATGAGATATCACCTCACACCAGTCAGAATGGCCATCATCAAAAGGTCTACAAAGAATAAATGCTGGAGAGGGTGTGGTGAAAAGGGAACACTCTTGCACTGTTGGTGGGAATGTAAATTGATATAGCCACTATGAAAGATGGTATGGAGATTTCTTAAAAAACTAGGAATAAAACCACCATATGACCTGGCATCCCACTCCTAGGCATATACCCTGAGGAAACCAAAATTGAAACAGACACATGTATCCCATTGTTCACTACAGCTCTCTTTACAATAGCTAGAACATGGAAGCAAACTAGATGTCCATCGACAGATGACTGGATAAAGTTGTGGTACATATACACAATGGACAATTACTCAGCCATAAAAAGGAACACATCTGAGTCAGTTCTAATGAGGTGGATGCACCTAGAACCTATCATACAGAGAGAAGTGAATCAGAAAGATAAACATCGTATTCTAATGCATATTTATGGAATCTAGAAAAATGGTACTGAAGCATTTATTTACAGGGCAACAATGGAGAACAGACATGGAGAATAGACTTATGGACATGGGGAGAGGGGAGGAGAGCGTGAGATGTACGGAAAGAGTAACATGAAACGTACATTACCATATGTAAAATAGCCAACGGGAATTTGCTGTGTGGCTCAGGAAACTCAAACAGGGCCTCTGTATCAACCTAGAGGGGTGGGATGGGGAGGGAGATTCAAACTGGAGGGGATGTATGTATACCTATGGCTGATTCATGTTGAGGTTTGACAGAAAACAGCAAAAGTCTGCAAAGCAATTATCCTTCAATAAAAAATAAATAAAGAAAAAAAATCTCATCTTTCTCACTCATTTGTTTCTTTTATTTCTTTAACCTGATTTGATTACCTGTTGCTTTTCAGTGATAGTCTCTTGGAAACACCTTCCTTATCTAGTCCTTATAGGAAAAATTACACTTAAAATATATGTAGTAGGCTGAATAATAACCACCCAAATATATCAGATCCTAATTCCTAAAGCCCATAAGTGTTAACTTATTTGAGAAAAAGATCTTTGCAGATGTGATTAAGTTAAAGATCTTGAGTTAAAGAGATTATCTAGATTATCCAGAGGCCCTCAATGTCATCACAAGCATCTTTATAAAAGAAAGCCAGATGGAAATTGTAGACAGTGGAGAGGAGATACAGTGTAACCGCGGAGGCAGGATAAGAATATTATGTCCAGCAGTCGAGGATTGTGGCAGCCTCCAGAAGCAGGAAGAGTCATGGACGAGATTTACCTGTTGAGCCTCTGAAGGTGTTCAGCACAGCTGACACCTTGATTTTGGATCTCTGGCCGGCAAAACTGCGAGAGAATACATGTCTGTCATTTAAAGTCACCAGGTTTTGGATAATGTGTTATGATGGGGATAGATATATAGTATACTTCCAAAACTAGGTTTCAACTTTAGACATTGCTTACATTTTCCCCCTTTTTATGAGTACCTAAGTGTGATCAATGAGCTGATTGTTTCAACTTTCATTTCCTAATTCATGAATGAGGAGTCTCTATTAAGCTCCTGCTTGAACTAGATACTGTGTGTCATGGGTCCTACTCTCATGGAACTTTCAGGTTAGTAGCAGTGAATTGCCCTTTATTTCTTTCAAAAAATATAGATATTGTAGGTTTTTGTTTTCTTTCTTTTTTTCTTCTGGCAGTGGGAATGGAAACTAGGGCTATAATTTCCACTGTGTTTTCTCTTCTGAGTTTAGAACCAACTGAATGGAAAGATGCATCTGTGTGTGTGTGTGTGTGTGTGTGTGTGTGTGCGTGTGTGCTAAGTTGCTTCAGTCATGTCCGACTCTTTGCAACCCTATGGACTGTAGCCCGCCAGGTTCCTCTGTCATGGGATTCTCCAGGCAAGAATACTGGAGTCGGTTGCCATGACCTCCTCCAAGGGATTTTTACAACCCAGGATCGAACCTGCATCTCTCATGTCTCCTGCAGTGGCAGGCAGGTTCTTTACCACTAGTGCCACCTGGGAAGCAAGAATTGGGCAAATGGAGATTCAGATGTTTATTTTCTTACAAAGAAAGCTGTTGAGAGAATCTGGCTCTGGATAAGCAGCCCTGTAGCTTGTTAACACTCTCCTGGAATTAAACTTACCTTCCCAGTCCCAGGCAGATCTGCCAGCAGCCACCTGCCCTCCTTTCCTCTACACAGAGTAGGATGTGTCCTCTAACTCAACCTGGTAGCACACAGGAGAGTTTACTTGCTGGCTCCATGCTGGCAGGCTGGAAAAATTCCAGAAGGACTGAGTCCAGCCTGACCCTACTAACCAGAGTGAGGAAGGGGCTGAGGTGTTAAAAGCCTACTCTCACCATCCAAAGCTTTGAACTCTTCCTTCTAGCTGTACCCTCATGTCTCTTGTCCATCTGAATGAAGAGAATGGGTAAATCTCTCTGTGCTCTGTGAAACAGATTCCTATCATCAGAGGCCACTGTGTTGCTACTTGTAAGATTTTCCTAGAATCTGTGGTCTACCTACCTCTTGGAGGGTTTGGAAGAGGAATGGTCATGAACTGGGTATTAAGGTAATAAAATCTTTTACTGAGTAGCATGTAATTTCCTCCTAGCAGTGCTGGGCACTCTGGGATATTAAAAAAAGTGTAATCCATGGAACATTTTCTTCCTCTCAATGTATTATACATTGTAGCCAAGGGACCCATAATTATTTCTGTCCTACTTTGTAGAAGTTGGTCAAACCCAATCACTAACATTTGTATTACTTTAACATTTTTCAGTCACAAATCTGATCATCACATCTTAACTAGTAAATCGAGTAAAGTTAATAACTTTGAACAGTTGAGGCTGAATTTCTTATTAGAATCTTAGTTGTTTTTCTGAGGCATTCTTTTCTGAGATGGATACATGTTTACAAAAGAAATCATTGGAGGCTAACTTAATTACTTCTCTTTTTACTAATTTTGAAATGGAGTTTTTTTCATTGGTATCCACATCAGCTAAAGAATCTTAAGACTGTAACCCATTTATAGTAATAGAAAGTCTTTTGTCATTTTGACCCTACGTTATTAGTGTGTTCCCCTAATTTTTTCCCCTGCCTTTGGTCTGTCAGTTCAGTTCAGTCACTCAGTCGTGTCCAACTCTTTGCGACCCCATGTACTGCAGCACGCCAGGCCTCCCTGTCTATCAACTCCTGGAGTCTACCCAAACTCATGTCCATCGAGTCAGTGATACCATCCAGCCATCTCATCCTCTGTCATCCCCTTCTCCTCCTGCCCCCAATCCCTCCCAGCAAAAAGGTCTTTTCCAATAAGTCAACTCTTCGCATGAGGTGGCCAAAGTACTGGAGTTTCAGCTTCAGCATCAGTCCTTCCAATGAACACCCAGGACTGATCTCTTTTAGGATGGACTGGTTAAGATGGATGGTCCCTTGCAGTCCAAGGGACTCTCAAGAGTCTTCTCCAACACCACAGCTCAAAAGCATCAATTTTTCGGTGCTCAGCTTTCTTCACAGTCCAACTCACATCCATACACGACCACTGGAAAAACCATCTTTAAACAAAGTAATGCCAGAAATGATTTTTTTTTCTTTTTTGTCAAATACAAATCCTACACTCTTTTTCCCCTAAAATCCCTTGATGTTTCCCCAGAGTCTACAGGATAAAGGAAATGAAGTTACACATTTTATGCATCCAAACTATGAGTATTTTTTGAAAAATTGATCAACCATGATAGAAGAAAGACTGAATTATCTTTCTATTCTTTTTATGGAAGATAAGAAATTTTTGTTGCATGAAGAAGTAACCGAAAACTATAAAGTCAGATAGTAGGAAAAAGTATATAGTGTATATGATCGTTATTTAACAAAGTTAGTGTTATTTTTCTGGATTTTATAATGTTGTGGTTATTTGCCAGTTTTTTAGAATTTGTCATTTGTTTTGATAACCACAAAAATCCCACTTCTTTAATTCTAGTATTGACTGTTATACCTCATTTTGTATTTATGCTTTTATAAATACTTTCCTTAGTATGTCCCCACAAGTATTATGGTTCAGTCCCTAAGATATAACTCGATCACTGATGGAGAGGCAAAGCTAGAGGCAGAACAGTTGGAGAATGTTTTTATAAAATAGAAATAGTGAGGTGGTAACATGGGTGATGGCAAAGATTTGGGTTTTAGGTTTGTTTTGAAGATAGAATCTTCTAAAGGATTTACTGATGAGTTGGTATTGCATGTTATTGGAGAGAAAAAGAAGAGTCAAAGATGACCAGTTTATCAGCAAATTCTATTGAAGTTTCTACCTTCAAATTAAATTCCAAACATAAATGCTTTTCCCCCGAGTTACTGAGGATGGAGTTGCCATTTACCAAGATGAGGAAGTGTATGGGGGAAGAGATTTGATTCTTATGAGGTTTCAGTCATTTACTGTCTGAGCTGTCTGTTAAATATCTGGGTGGAGATATTGAATAGAAAGTTGGCATTTGGGTTTGGAGTTCATGGCAGAGGACTAGACTCAGATGTCACTTTGTGATACTTCAGTTTATAGATAGTTAATGTCCAGAGGTTATATGATAAACCCATGGGAGTGAATTAGAGGAGCCCAAGGACTAAGCTGTGGAGTATCTAGAGGTCAGGGACGTGATGGGGAACTAGCAGAGATGCCTAAGGAAGGAACATTAAGTGATGGAAGAAAAAAGACAAACCCCAAACAGGATACCAAGATGTTCTGGAAAGTGAATGAAAGGGTGTTTCTAGGAGGAGAGAGTCATTGATCAACCTTGTCAAATTATGCTTATAGATCAAGTAAGATGTGGACTGAAAATTTACACTGAACTTAGCAATGGCCTCTACATCTGCTGTTTTAAGAGAGGTCAACTACAAAGAACGGGTGGAGAGAAATTAGACAACAAGCATAAGAACTACTTCAAGGAGTTGAAGAGGAGGACACAGAAGTTGGGTGCCTGCTGGGGTAGGTGAGATCAAGACAGAGTAGGTCTTTGGTTTTAAGATAGGATAAAAGACATTTCTCATCAGCACAATCAAGAGAAGGGAGAAAAATCACTAATAAAGGAAAGAGAAGGGAGGATTACCAGAGCAGTGTCCTTGAGAAAGCAAGTGGATGGGAGCTGTTTGTGCAAGAAGAGGGATTGGAATGTGGGTGATTTTCACCTGCAGTAATGAGAGGTCACACAGGGTATATGTCAGGAAAGCAGCATCTTTTGATTGCTTTTGTTTTCCCAGTGAAATTGAAAGTAAGGATATCAGCTCTAGGTAAGGTCAGGGGAAAGTCCTGAAAGTTTGAAGAGAGAACAGAAAATATGAACTAGAGAGGGGAGAGTGAATGGATTAAAGAGTGTTCTGTGAATACTGGATGACATTCCAGTCCACTTGAGTTCTTGTTAATGAATGGAAAACTAGACCAATTATGTTTTTGTTTCTCCCATCACATCAGTTGTTTTGGGTATAAATGCTACAGAACAGGTGTAAACTTAGATTCAACTAGGGTTTTGTGTTTTTATCAAATGAAGATGACAGAATGAGGGAAAGGGACAATGGAGTGGGGAGTCTATGACAGAGTGATCATAAGGATTGACTATGGAATTTAAGCTGGCTTAAGATATGAAGGTAGCAAGGGAGAGTGAAAAGGTTGCCATATCAATGAATTGCAGGTCTGGTAGAGGTCAAAAATCATTAGCCATGGGGAATAAATAGAAGCATGTGATTAGAGAGTGCGTGCCTGCCCAGTTACTCAGCCGTATTTGACTCTGTGTGAACCCATGGACTGTTGTCTGCCAGGATTCTCTGTCCGTGGAACTCTCCAGGTAAGAATACTGGAGTGGGTTGCAATTTCCTCATCCAGGTGAACTTCCTGACCTAGGGATTGAACCATGTGTCCTATGTCTCCTGTTTTACAGGTGGATTCTTTACTGCTTGAGCCATTGGGGAAGCCAAATATTTATTTATTTAGCTGCATCAAGTCTTAGTTTCAGCACATGGGCTTAGCTTCCTTACAGAATGTGGGATCTTCATTCCCTGACCAATAATCAAACCCATGTCCCCTGTGTTGCAAGGCATATTCTTAACCACTCGACCATCCAGGGCTTTCCTAAGGGCTCAAGTGGTAAAGACTCTGCCTGCAAGGCAGAAGACTCAGGAGATGGAGGTTCTGACCCCTGGGTTGGTAAGATTCCCTGGATTAGGAAATGGCAACCCACTCCAGTATTCTTGCCTGGAAAATCCCATGGACAGAGGAGCCTCTGAGGCTCCAATCTGTGTGGTCGCAAAGAATCAGATGTGCCTCAGTGACCGGGCATGCATGATTAGAGAGTAGGCAGCTGCAAATGGACTCATCAAGGAGCAGTGGCTAGTGATGAAGATGATTAAAGTGTGAACATGAGCACGTAAGGCTCCTTAAGGAGTGACAGTTGTTTCTTCTTAATAACTCATACCTCAGCCTGATACTCAACAAATATTATTTATGAATGAATTCAGAGGAAACACTATCAGAATGGAGGGAAGGTGATAAAGGTAGGTTATTGCGAGTCCATTTTAAATCATTTGCTACAGCTCTCCTTATGCATGTATGCAATGCGCAGGATAGACCTGAGCCAGTAAAGGGAACCTATTTTAAGTTTCAGATCTTGCTAAATACAAAGAATAAGAGCATAAGTTCTCATGAGCAGGGCCTCATGAGAACTGAAATCCCCAGGAACTGAGGTCTCTCCTCTACCTCTCTGGATAGGATGCTTCCCTCTGCTTTTCCTCACTCATGGGTTTCTTCTCATCTTACAGACAAACAAGGGTACCTCAATCCCAAGTTGACATGAACTTTTGATTTCTGTCTATATACTTAACTCATTTCTTAATGCTGTGGTGTCCAGAAGAAGGACGTGATGGCCCTAGACTGGGTTAGGTGATCCCAGAGCCAGTCAGGACAAGAGTCATGGTGATAAGGTACCATTGTGGCCATTTAGGCCAACCTCACAGCAAAGTCTATTAACAGGATGGGCTTGGGGGAATGGGGCTGCATGGGACAAATAACCCCATGTAAATCATCTTTCTGTGAGGGTAGGGATCAGGCAGAAGAAAGAAGGACCTGCTATGTTAAGCAAAAATATTCTTGTATTTATAAGAACATATGTTTTAGCTTCTATAATTTTCTTTCCTTTAGTAAGTTCAGTAGAAGATAATCATATTACCAACAAGTTAACATTCCTTATTTTGCTAGCTGCCATTACTATTAGCAAATGTTGGCCAGTGTCTTCATAAACTTCTTTCATTTCCTCTGATGATGCCACTTATATGCACCTTGACCTAATCAGTTGATCTGTACCAGAACATACCAAGATAATTTATATTTCAGATCAAATAATTTTTTAAAATTGAAGTGTAGTTGATTTACAATGTTGCGTTAGTTGCAGGTGTATAACACAGTGATTCAGTTATGTTTATATATATATATATGTGTATATATATATATGTTCTTTTTCAGATTCTTTTCACTTACAAATTATTGCAAAATATTGAATATAGTTCTCTGTGCTATATAGTAGGTCTATAGGGTCAAATAATTTTTAAAATAAAAATGCCATCTTCATAGCTCTTACTACAAAGGTACTGATTTAGCTGGCATTGTAAGAGTAGCTTGGTCAGTAGCCTCATGAGATGTGAAGCCTCCCAGGATGAGGCAGACATGTCTTTAGTTCCATGTTGGAGGAGCATTAGGTCCTCCTGTTTGTAGCGCCAAAAACATCTATTGGATAGTTTACCTGTACGTTGATCTGGATTCCCTGCTGGATAATAAGCCTTTAGAAGGCAAGAATCCTATATGTCTTATTTGCCTTTGTATTCCCAGTGCCTAAACAGCAGAATGACAGGCTTATTTAGAACCTGAAAGATATCCAATAAACATTTGTTGAATAGTGCAGTGAAGTGGGTGTAAGTGTTAAGTGTGTGTAAATTTCTAACCAGGTTTAAGCAAGCCTGTTGGTTCTTCAAACAAGTCCATGTAATGTTGAGTGGATACTTCTGTTATAAGATGCTGATGCCCATATTACACCTTAAGATGACCGTGTATGTGTGTGTGTGTGTGTGTGTGATTTGTGGTAGTCACTGTGCAGAAGAAAGAGGTGGATCCTAATCACTGTCCTGATAAAACAGCTTGTTGCCTGAGCTGTTTGGTGCTCAGGGCAATTCTTAATTTCTTTGGCCTGCATGGATGCTTCCAGAATGCTTCTCTCACAGCAAGTGTGTTCTGGCATTCCCTGCGAACTCCAGGAAATCTGGAGCCAAGGATCTATTAGTGCCTGAAGTGTGGAGTGTGTGACATTGATCATCCGCTCTTTGAGCTGGCACTGCTCTGAAGCGGCCCAAGAACCAGGGCACTGAGCCCGCTGCCAAATCCATCTGGTTTTGATCCCATCTCACTTAATGAGTCAAAACATTTTTTTAGAGACATTTTATTTTATTTATTTTTTTACCTATTCCAGAAATCCAGTGAGTACCCTGACTATAATTAGGATAGATCAGAAAAGTGTTTCATGTAGTCACTGTGGAGACATTCATGAATACACATAAAGTGTTATCATATGTTTAATAGGTGCTCACAAGTACTTCCAATGTGATGGAGTTGATGGCAGATTCTACTGAAGTTTTTGATTTCCAGCTACACTAAATCCTAAGTTGTGACCTGTAAATAGTATTCAAAAATAGATTTGGGTACTTGGTTGTAGTTCTATTAATAATTGATCCCTTAATGACCTTTGCTTTATAATTTCTCAGTGAATGCTTGGCAATCTCTATATAGCTCTACAAACTGATTTTGAGAAACAGAAAATGCTTCCACTGTTGTTTCCTTGGAAGCTGATTAATGGAGAATAGCACAGAGGGGCTAAGGAGTATAACATGTGGAACATCTACTAATTGTTAGGCACTGTGTTAAGGCATGCATTATCTAACGTCTCTCAAGAGAGGCAGATTGTTAGCTGTGTTCCACAGAAAAGAAAACTCAGGCTCAGAGAGTTTTCCGGCTCCTGGCAAGGATGGTGGTGACAGAACCAGGATCTGAGACCTTTCTGACTGTAACCAAGGCTTGCAAACTCCTTCCACTTTTGTGGTGGGCTACATCTTCTTTCTCGGTGACATTAGAAACAGTCCGAGTTTCTTGGAGGACTGTTGATCTCCCAAGTGCTCTGGTTGTGTGAAAATGGTCCTGAATCTTTTCCTTAATTCTTGTCTACCTTGAGCAAGTCAGTTTTCTCTGGGTCTCAAATGGCCTCATAAAACTCATCTCATCCTGCTGCTTTGGAAGAGTGTTCTATTGTCACGAAGAACTTTGATCTTTCAGAAGAAAGGTGACATTGAAAGTGCCCAACCTCACTCTTAGGTAATAATGAAAATGACACCTTTGTCATTTACATCCTGTAGCAATCGAATGCTTTTCCGGTTCTTCCAAAGCTGGTCTCAAGTGGCAGGGTCGTTTTTCAGTAAGTCCTCACAGAGGCATCCTGTGGATAAAAAGAAAAGCATGCCAGGGAGTGGTGGCAGGCAGGTAATTCAGCCCTGATTGCTTGTGGGTCTGCAGTGAAGTGTTCAACTACTGGCTTCTGCTTTTGACTTCCTGTATGACCAAAGTCACAAAGACATGATGCATTTTAGAAATCTCCCCAGAAGAGAAGTGGCATCTGAGGGGCCTAACGTGCTGTGATATGGAGGGCTCAAGAAAATGAACACACACACATATATGTATATATATATGATGGTAAATATGAAAAGATAGCTAGTATTAACACAGATGGTTTAAATGTTAGATTGTTAGCTTCTGGATAAACTTTGGCAGTTGGTTTCTTTTCTTTTTATTGTGAAAATGGTAACCATTCCGTATCTACCCAGAGACTCATTTCTAACAAGACCACATTCATTGACAGGAGACTGATGGAAGGAGATGATGGTTTCCTTGAGTGGGAGGGGCAGCAGCAAGAAGGTGATGGAGGATGGACTGTTTCTGGAAAAGAGATGAGGCCGTGACTGCATTGCTGAGCCAACAATGAACTGCCCGAAATGACCATAAATGTGTTCTTGGTGTTCCTGGACAGTTTCCAAAATAAAATTGTTGTGTGAGTAGATAGAATTTAGCGGTGACACTGTGTGTTTACAATGCGAGGATCCCAAACTACAGTTACCCAGGCCTTGGGTTTATGCTGCTCAGCCCATTTAGTTGCCTCACTTTTAAATGAAGACTTTTAACACTTTGTACATAGTGCTTTTGCCTTGTTTGAAAGAAAAAAAGAATCACAATAGCTGGAACCCCAGTTTCCCCAAATCTGCCTTTTGCAGCTGACTTTGTTTACTTACAGGCATATTATACTAGAAGAAGTTTTATGGCATCTGCCGTAAAATCAGGAGTTTGTGGCTTTTCTAATCGCTTTTTCCCCTAAAGAAATTTTAATCATCCAGATCTAAAGATTTGGGTCACTTTCATCTTTGCAAAAGGAATGTTTTTCAAGTATTCTTTGGCCTCTAGTTTTCTTTTCTTTCTTTTTTTTTTAGTTTTATTTTCTTGAACCTGGAGTGAGTTTCACATCATCCTAGGTTTATTCCCATGTCTTCAGCCCTGAAATAAACACCCCATTCATGAGGGAACACTTGTGTTGCTTAAAGGGGCAGCTTCTGTGGCTGGAGAGGGTGGGTGATGAGACCTTGAATCTGTGTGTTCATATGATGACCATAGTCCAGAATGATGATCTGTACTTGAAAGATAATAGGAGTCTAATAAGCGTGTCATACTTAATAAACTCTTTGTATCTGCTTGGGAAGGAATCCAAGTATAGCAGCTAAAATAAAAAATCAAAGTCTGGTTTTCTTGCTTCATGATCTGATCAAATTATTTAACACATTGGACCCTCAGTTAAGTGGTGATAATAAAAATTAATTGCTGACTATATTGCTACAAGGTCCAAATGAGATTCCTGTGTGAAAATATAAGATAATTCAGAAAATAGCAAGCACATTATTAATGACTTGAAAGACTCATGAGAACATATATGTTGATACAGAAAAGCTGATGGTTGGTCCATTGAGTTAAAGAAGTTTACAAAGTGCGTTTGCAAAAGAAAATTTATTTGGGAATATGAGTGGGTTGACAGTGTTCCCTCTGCTCTTTTCCTTCCCTTCAGTCAAAAGGTCATATTCCACTGTGACACAGGGAGGGAGTCTAAAGCTTAGTATGATATGTTTGCTCATGGTTACCTGAAAACTAATGCTATAGTTTTATGTGAATGTGTCCAAGCTACATTAGTGACCAAGGGTGTCATCTGGTTTTAGAGTTTTGTGTATCATGTGACTTTCAAACATTAATAAAACCTTAACTACTTAGTAAACTGCTGGGGAACAACTGTGACAAGTGTTGTTGGCATCAAATACACTGGAAAATAGAGTTTTCAGTAGAAAGCATCTTAATTAGGAGTGAGGCCAGGTTCCGTTCTCTAGTTTGCCTTGGTTTCTGCTGGTCAGCTTTACAGCCTAGAGCTTCATGACTGGCTGCACATGAGTCAGATTCCTGTTCTGGGAGGTGGTTAATACCGTTGGCAAGTCTCTGTAGATAACAGTAAGTGGAAGTGTTAGTCCTTCAGTCATGGCCGGCTCTTTGTGACCTTATGGACGGCAGCCCGCCAGGCTCCTCTGCCCATGGACTCTGCAGGCAAGAATGCTGGAGTGGGTTGCCATTCCCTTTTCCAGAGGATCTTCTTGTCCCAGGGATTGAACCCAGGTCTCCTGCATTGCAGGCAGATTCTTTACCTGCTGAGCTACAAGGGTCGAGTGCCAAATCCACTGGGGGATAAACAGCAGATCACGGTTCCTCAACGATCCTCTGTCTTCTCATGTTGGCTTAGTTTTAGGCAGGAGAAAAATACAACTCCTGATGCAAAGCAAAAAAATATGTCAAGGTGTTTGAGATATTTTACCTAAAACAAATAATGGTATGAAATGTGAGGAAAAATAAGAGCTGGTGAGAAAACAAAGAAAGAAATAATCATTTACAAATAGCTGTTTACCTCACTTGAAAGTGATCCTAATCAGGAATTTGCATTTCATTAAAGCTTTTCTGTTGGTGATAATATCCCTACCCCTATTTCTCAAAAGGCAATTATCACATAAAATGGCTTATAATAGAAGTGTTACTGCTTTTCTGGCGTTCAGCATGTAAGATTTTTATTGGTATACTTGTCTTTTTTTTTTCTTAAGCACCTGCAGTTATATTTACATTCTGAGAAAATATAGTAGAGGTGGCACTTAAATCTCCCAGTTTCTATCTCTAATCCTAAGCAATTTTACTGTCTTTTCAGCTCTGCCTATTTTCTGTAACAATTTCAAGTGCAATTAAGGCATAGAAGTATCATTTATAAAGTTTCCACAAAGACAATGTATTTTGGGTTTTGGTGCTAGATAACATCACAATTATAAGCTTTATAATTAGTTTGGCAGCTCTAGAATTAGCTCAGAATCAGAACCTCAGAAGTGAGGCTCTAAGCGCTTAGCTTTGCATATGGGGGAGAAAGTTCTGATTTTTTTTTGTGAGGAAGGAAGAAAGGGGCTGAGGTGCTGGCATTTGTCTTCAGTAGTACTGAGCAATGGGTAGGATGGGTCACCGGTGGTAGTGCAGTGAAGTCGCTGACGGATGACAGGTTGTGAAAACCAGGAAGATTGCAAACACCACAAACATTCTCTTCATGGTTCTAGATGAAAACTTAGAACTCTTTATTCTACTCAGACTAGGTAATGAACTTACCTTAGATCTCTACTAAGAAAAGGTAGTGAAATATATATTCATGCATGTGTGTGTGCTAACTCGCTACAGTCATGTCCCACTCTTTACAACTCCATGGACTGTAGCCCACCAGGCTCCTCTGCTTATGGTATTCTCCAGGCAAGAATGCTGGAGTGGGTTGCCATGCCCTCCTCCAGGGGGTCTTCCCCACCCAGGGATCCAACCTGCATCTGGCAAGTGGGTTCTTTACCACTAGCGCCTCCTGGGAAACCCTGAAGCATATATGGGTACTCAAATTTTATATTTGCCATCTTAAAGTGAAAGCACATGAGAGTTGTGAGTTAAGTTTTATTTGGGGCAAAATGAGGACTATAGCTGGAGTAGGAAATGGCAACTCACTCCAGTATTCTTGCCTGGGAAATCCCATGGACACAGGAGACTGGTGACTACAGTCCATGGGGTCACAAAGAGTGGGACACGACTGAGTGACTGAATATACACGCAAGAGGACTGTGACCCTGGAGACAGTGTCTCAGACAGCTCAGAGAGACTGCTCTCTCCTGGGCCCTAGTTCTCATTCTGCCCCAAGGAAAGCTTAACTCACAACTCTCACGTGCTGTCACTTCAAGTTGGCAAATGTGAAATTAGGCTATCTCATGTACCCTAATGTTGCGCATGTTTTGAAGATGGTATGTTCATCCAGTGAGCATGCATTTACTCAGCATCTTCACAGGGACTGAAGGGTGTGGGGTTTCCTCCTATTGACAGGCTAAACATTTAGCCTGCCAGAGCTTCATTCATGGATGCTGTCTGATGGCAGACAAAGAATCAGGACCTGTCAGAAACAAGGACTCCACTATATATGCCATAGCATGCAGGCTGAGCTTCAGGTTCTAGTCAGTTTTCCTCTGCCCCAAGTTCCCTGGGGCCACATGGCGGGGTGGGGTGGGGTTCAGGTGGACACTGTGCGTGTGGATTTGTGTTATGTTTGAAAATGTGAGCTTGGGGAATCGATGGCTTTCAAAGTGAACATGCTCTTTTCCTGGAGGAGGTGTTACTTCAGTCCTCAGGGTTGCTTGCTGTGAATACCACCCTGGGGAACAGGCTGGGTAAAGAGCGAAGAGCAGTCAGAACATCAGTCTTGGCACCCAGTATGATTGTCAGGGGTGCTCAGGACTGATGGTAGGCTACCTCTTCCAACACGAAGGAACTCAAGACAAATCATCCTCCAAACCATATGTGTCTGTTGTAACATGCATAAACTCCATGCACATGAATTTGTAGTTTCAAAGCATTGTTATTCCCTCTTTTGAGCAAACAGGAATTTGAGGCTGTGCTTAACTAAGAAGCGAGAATCACAGATAAACGGTACAGCAGCACTACAGCGCAGCATTTTTAATTCATGGTCTAACGTTGTCAGCATTAGCCTGCTTTGCATTCCTGCTAGAGGATCGTCGGGTTGTGCTGGCACAGTGTGGCGGTGAGGGCTTTTCCATTATTTTATTTACTACCATGTACATGTCAGGAAATTAACTCTCCTTTGCTGATCTGTTGCTGCATTTTGATTCTGTTGGTCCAGTGTGTTTCTACATCTTCCTCACCCACTCCCTACCCCCCACCTTTAGCTTAGATAGTTTATTTCTAAAGACTCATAGCTTTCACAGCTTAAGGAAATAGTGTCAAAACCATCAACTTGCCTGTTATCATACAACTGCAGAGTTGTAGAGAGAAAATGTTTATCAGACACAATTTAGTCTAACTACCCTACCTCCATTCTATGAATAAGGAAGCAGAGGTCCAGAGAGTCTCAGCGAATTACTACCCAAGGTCAAAGGTCTAAAGAGAAGACTAAACTCAAAGTTTTTTGTGTATAAAATTCAGTGTTTTTGTCACTGCACTATGTTTTGTCCAGTGGGGGAAAAAGCATAATGTGAGAGTTGTGAGTTAAGCTCTGTTTGGGGCGAAATGTGGACTGTAGCCCAGGAGACAGCATCTCAGTTTTGAGAAACCAGCCCAAAGATGCAGGGGAAGGTCAGGGTTATGATTTTAGTGAAGGAGGGTTATGTGTAGTAAAGCACACATTTTGGCAGAGGCTCTCTGCTAGTCATAAGGAGCAGATGTTACCATCAATGATTTTAGTGCTTTTCTGTTATGGATACGAGGCGATGCAGAAATTGGTCTGATAAAAACCCTGAGGATCTGCTCTGCCAGTTTTCCCTGAAGCACAGAGAGCTTCGTTCCTGATCTCCACCCTGAACTTTCAGCTGCTGCAGGGGCTCAGGGTTTAATCCTTATAGAGGTAGACGTGTACGTAAGTGCTAAGGCACTTCGGTTGTGTCTGACTCTATGGACTGTAGCCCACCAGGCTCCTCTGTCTATGGGATTTCCCAGGCAAGAATACTGGAGTGGGTTGCCATGTCCTCCTTCAGGGGATCTTCCCAACCCAAAGATTGAACCCTCCTCTTTTACATCTCCTGCATTGGGAGGTGCGTTCTTCACCATTAGAGCCACGTGGGAAGCCCTGGTAGAGGTAGATGGCAAGTGCCTTCTGCAGTTGGCAATTGCATTCTAAAAGAAAAAGAATTCAAGGATATTGGTGGAAGCTTTATTATGTGTTCTAAAATTTTGTTTAGTACCAATAGTGTATATTCCTGTTTTTCAAATATAGAATAATCAATCTAGGTATTGAAACAACAACAGAATTATTAAGTCTTTAAATCATGGACCGTAAACTTAAATGCCCTTCTCAGATCAGCAGGTAACAGAGAAATAGCCAGTGTGATCAATGGGGGTATGGTGACAACAACCTAGAGAAGGCACACTCGTCAGACTCTCTGATTCAACATTGTGTAAGCATCCTGTGTCCCCCAGTCTATTTCTGCCTCTGGACTTGGCCATCCAGCTGCCATTTATAAAACCTGATTTTAATAACATGTTTTAAAAAGATTTACTATATCCTTAAATGTGATTTTGTTGTATAGGCTTTCAGATGTCAATAGGGTATTAGTTGTCAGATGCTCTCACCCATCATTATGCTGAAAGAGACGCAAAGAAGATGCAGTGACTTGCTCAACTCAGTAAACCTAGTCTGTTATACCACCCGTGGCTTGAATCAAATTTTCAAACTCCTAGTCCTGTGTTCTTTCTACTTCATCTTGAAACAGTTTTTTAAAAAAGAATAATTTTGAAAGAAAAAGTAATGGGCAAATCTGTTTTGATATTTAGTAACGTTTCTTGTGGATAACCTCTCTGAAACTGATCAGTTATTATTTATTGAGTGTTTTACCACATGCCCATGCTAAGTGACACAAGGCATACAAAAGTAAATGAGACATCTTTGTTCATTTAGGTCCTCTCTAGTTGGGAAAGTCAAAACTAACATTGGAGAATAATAAAGGCCAGAATCTTTGGTGTTGACTTTTAAGTATATGAAAAGTTGGGAAAGAACAGATATTGGTGACTTGAAGGTCTTAATTCTCCATGTTCCAAAGATTATCTTTAGTAGCATATTTAAGAAAATCCTCTGTCATAGCCAGAAGAATATAATGCATTTGCTAGAGAAGGCCAGTACTAGAATTGTCTCTGTGTGTGTGTGTGTGTGTGACAGAGAGAGAAAGAGAGACTGAATTGTAATCTGTGCTACTCATTCTTCACATTAAATCATAGCCACTGATGTCTTAAATGTCTCCTTGACTCCTATTTTGAAGTTAATGGCAAGTGCTGACATAGATAATAAAAGGTGTGCCAATTAAAGTTGTGCTGGGATGGAGAGAGATAGCTACCCTCTGACTGAAGTGTTATAAAAAATGCCAGTTAGAAAGACAACTGTGTCCCTCTTCACCTTTTGACTGATCTTTTGTTTTCACCAGTGTTTAAGTTCTGTTTTCATACTCTGTGATGCTGTGGTCAGTCCCTTCCTGATAGCTTTATCCTGGGAGGGGATTCCTCTCCTATGCCTTTGTGTAACTTGGTTGCCCCAGCAGTTTGGTCACTTCCACCTTTTTCCTTCTTTCCATCTCAGATGTGTGGCCTCAGAACTCTCCCTTCTCAGGTACTTTGAAATCAATCCTAATATGAGAGTTGACAAGCTTTTCTTGCAAAGTGTCAGATAGTAAATACTCTGGACTTAGTGGCTCATATGGTTACAAGTACTCATCTCT
Source organism: Cervus elaphus (assembly GCF_910594005.1). Classification (NCBI taxonomy): domain Eukaryota; kingdom Metazoa; phylum Chordata; class Mammalia; order Artiodactyla; family Cervidae; genus Cervus; species Cervus elaphus. Next base: position 61,537,173 of record NC_057819.1, on the reverse strand, counting down.
GCTTTTGTAACATGAAAGAAGTCATAGATAATAGGTAAACATATGGGCTTGATTGTGTCCAATAAAATTTTATTTGCAGAAGCAGGTGAGAGGCTGAATTTGGCCCTGGCCATGGCTTGCCAGGGCTTCCCTAGTGGCTCAGCAGTGAAGAATCTGCCTGCCGTGCAGGAGACATGGGTTTGGTCTCTTGGTTGGAAGATCTCCTGGAGGAGGAAATGGCAGCCCACTCGAGGAGTCTTGCCTGGAAAATCTCATGAACAGAAGACACTGGCAGGCTACAGTTCATGGAGTCGAAAAGAGTCAGGCATGTCTTACTGACTAAACAACGGCATGGTTTGCCAACTCCTGCTCTAATCTTAATAAGCCGTGCTTACTTCAAGGGTTGTCCAGTTGTATAGCTCAAAGCTCTTGTTTACATTTCTATCTTCAGAGTCTAATTCTATTTTTGTTTGTTTTATAATGTACATATGTTAGTAAAGTACAATATAATCTATAGATAAAGAATGGTACATATTGGAACATCTGCTCAGAAATATTGTACTGACATTAATGGTTGGAAAATTAGAGACTTTTATGCCAGCTATTCTCATTCTTTACAAAGATTCAGTTCAGTTCAATTCAGTCACTCAGTCATGTCCAGCTCTTTGCGACCCCATGAAGAGCAGCATGCCAGGCCTCCCTGTCCATCACCAACTCCCGGAGTTTACTCAAACCCATGTCCATTGAGTCGGTGATGCCATCCAGCCATCTCATCCTCTGTCATCCCCTTCTCCTCCTGCCCCCAATCCCTCCCAGCATCAGGGTCTTTTCCAATGAGTCAACTCTTCACATGAGGTGGCCAAAGTATTGGAGTTTCAGCTTCAGCATCCGTCCTTCCAATGAACACCCAGGACTGATCTCCTTTAGGATGGACTGGTTGGATCTCCTTGCAGTCCAAGGGACTCTCAAGAGTCTTCTCCAACACCACAGTTCAAAAGCATCAATTTTTCAGTGCTCAGCTTTCTTTATAGTCCAGCTCTCACATCCATACATGACCACTGGAAAAACCATAGCCTTGACTAGACGGACCTTTGTTGACAAAGTAATGTCTCTGCTTTTTAATATGCTATCTAGGTTGGTCATAACTTTTGTTCCAAGGAGTAAGCATCTTTTAATTTCATGGCTACAGTCACCATCTGCAGTGATTTTGGAGCCCAAGAAAATAAAGTCTGTCACTGTTTCCACTGTTTCCCCATCTATTTCCCATGAAGTGATGGGACCAGATGCCATGATCTTTGTTTTCTGAATGTTGAGCTTTAAGCCAACTTTTTCACTCTCCCCTTTCACTTTCATCAAGAGGCTTTTTAGTTCCTCTTCACTTTCTGTCATAAGGGTGGTGTCATCTGCATATCTGAGGTTACTGATATTTCTCCAGGTAATCTTGATTCCAGCTTGTGCTTCTTCCAGCCCAGCGTTTCTCATGATGTACTCTGCATATAAGTTAAATAAGCAGGGTGACAATATACAGCCTTGACGCACTCCTTTTCCTATTTGGAACCAGTCTGTTGTTTCATGTCCAGTTCTAACTGTTGCTTCCTGACCTGCATACAGATTTCTCAGGAGGCAGGTCAGGTGGTCTGGTATTCCCATCTCTTTCAGAATTTTCCACAGTTTATTGTGATCCACACAGGCAAAGGCTTTGACATAGTCAATAAAGTAGACATAGATGTTTTTCTGGAACTCCCTTGCTTTTTCGATGATCCAGAGGATGTTGGCAATTTGGCGTTTGAAAATATACCTCTCACGCTTATATTTGAGAAAGGCATTCTTAGTGTGGGAAGTGGTGAGTGTGGGGTTGTGAAATAGGGAGAGGATTCTAGATTGTCTGATTCACTTTATAAGTTGTCTCACATGGTTATTGAAACAGCCTCAGTGCACTTATGGTTGACTGTTAGTCTAATTTTCCTTTTAACAGTAGTCATTTACTCTGGCTATCTCAAGCATATTCTGAATTTTTATTTTCTTAACAGGATTACAGTGACTTCTTATTCTGCATAAGGTATTATTATCTAGTTTTATTGATGTCTCAGACCGTAATTTGTCTAGCTTTTGCCACGTCTTGGCATCTGACAAAAACTTTGATCCACAAAGGGCAACATGTTCCTAATTTTAAATAAAGGATATGCAAATATAATTGACCTCAAGCACTATATATGTCTCTGGAGACCATGTTAGAGGTGCTGGCCTATGTTTACACCAATACTTGCCTACCTTTTGGGGAGAAGTTGATAGTTATAAAGTTTTGCATGTATTTTGTGGTCCATTTCTTCTACTTCCTCCCCCACCTGGTTTTAAACCTGCTTCTGGGAAGTGTTACTTTTAACCTTAACATTAATTGCAATTCATTTATTTTGACAACTTTTTGTTAATTTCATGTTTGGCATAATTTTAGGACTTTAGGGCTGTAAGAAAGCTAGGGTCAGATTGTACAAGTGCCTACTATAGGTAGCCAAATTAAATTAAAAACTTCTAAATAGTGTAACATTATTGCTTTCTAAGTTGCCTACTTTTATCCTTCCCGTTAAAAAGTTGTATGTTTTAAATATTTTGTTATTGTTGCTGCACATTCAATTGTGTGTGCATTTAAAGAGATAGTTGCAACTGTGAGATATAATTAGTTGGGATGGTTTTGCATTTTTATTGTGGCCTTGTCAAGTTAGAATAGAGAGCACAAGTTAAGTAGAGAACACAGTCCAGACCACGCTCACATTCTGTCTTGATCAGCTTTTCCTGCAGCCACTGCCCATTTTGTAGAGGTTGGCCCTCTCTCCACAAACCCCCTTTTAGGATTTCTGTAGATTCCTGATGGAATATTTGAAGAGCAGCTCCTTTGAACTTTAAGTAGTTCTGGCAACACGTCAGCATTATTGGTCATTTTTGTTTGTTATGCCCTTGATGGAAAAGTTAGTCTCTTACTTTCTAGCAATTAGCTGTAATCTTTCAGATTGCCACATTGTAAGCATAAATTCTCTCTTCCCACAAGGAAAAACTTCTTTTAAAGTGTCAGAGGGAAATCATTTCAGATATTAAAAACTTGTTCAGAGCATGCCTGAACATATCACTGCTTGAATTTCCATCTGGATTTGATTATTTCTTTTTCTGCTTTCTTTTCATGCTTACCGATGGCTTTCAGTTTTTGTTTGTAATGAAACAAACCAGATATTTAAATTTGAGGAAGCATCTTGTGCAGTTGGAAAGACAAGGGGAGGAAGAGAATAAACCTTGACTTATTGATTGATTTGTGACAGATGCTCATTCTAGATGCTTCTCTTGTGGGGGAAGCTTCCTCTTTTGTGCATCTTAACATGTTTATCATTATTTATTTTGTATTTATTTAATTTTTTGGTTGAGTTCTGGACAGATTATTTTAATTAAAAAATTCATGCATTATTTGGGTGATCAAATGCCAAACTTCCATGGGTGTGTGTGAAGTAAGTCATGCCTAGTAAGAATATACAGGCAGAAGTAGATCATCAAGTGTGTATTTACAGAGATTGATGGTAAAAATTTGTCAATATTTGGATATATTCATCAATATATTGTTCAGTGTATGATCAGTCTTAATGCATTTTTATTTGTGGCAGATATAACTTATTCTATCTTTGTTTAAATAGATTCACTTTAACACATTAAACTGAAACATGCCTCAAGATATATATATAGAAATTCACTCAATATTTATACTGGATTAGATCAGGTGACTGAATGGGGGCTTTTGGACTTGTTATGTTAGAGCATATGGGCAAGTTGTAGGCTAGAAAAGATGTATGGTGTTTTCAGTTTCCTTTTAATTATAGAATCTTATCTACATCAATAAAAGTTTATATTTAACTTCCTAAGAACTGTATGTGGTGAGCAAAAAAAATTGTATGCACTCATGCATCTGTAAAACATAAATTAGATTTTGATAAAAAGTAAATTGATTCATGATAAAGTTCTAATGTTAGTGGCACAAAAATTCCTGTCTGACTCTAACCATTTTCTATTCTTGCAGTATCTTTTTCAGAGATTTCAGTGATATAGGCTGACATTTTTTCTGGCACCCACATATAGCAAATAACTGTGAAGCGTTTCAAACCTCAAAGTGACACTAAAACTGTGAAGTATGAAATGGAAGTGCCAAAGCGTGTGAGACACATTGCGTAGCGCTGCTCAGTAATTCAGTATGTGCGCGCTAGAGGAGACAGCGCTGCTGCAGGATGCAGTGTGATTAACACCACCAAAAATCAATAAAGTAAAAAATCTCCATTTGCAGATAGTCCCTAATGTGTTCCAGTTGCCACCTTCTGTGTTGAGCAGCCCTGCCCTAGTAATTACTCCCTTCTCACCCCACAAGAATCTGCTGTGAGGAATAAAATCACAAATGAATATCCTCCTCATTATGTCAAGATTCAGTTCAGTTCAGTTCAGTCGCTCAAGTCGTATCTGACTCTTTGCGACCCCATGGACTGCAGCACACCAGGTTTCCCTATCTGTCACCAACTCCCGGAGCTTGCTCAAACTCATGTCCATTGAATTGGTGATGCCATCCAACCATCTCATCCTCTATCATCCCCTTCTCCTCTTGCCTTCAATGTTTCCCAGCACCAGGGTCTTATCTAATGAGTCAGTTCTTCGTATCAGGTAGCCAAAGTATTGAAGTTTCAGCTTCAGCATCAGTCCTTCTGATGAATATTCAGGATTGATTTCTTTTAGGATTGACTGGTTTGATCTTGTTGCAGTCCAAGGGACTCCCAACAGCCTTCCTCCAACATGACAGTTCAAAGGCATCAATTTTCCAGTGCTCAGCTTTCTTCATGGTTCATCTCTCACATCCATGCATGACTACTTGTTAAACCATAGCTTTGACTAGATGGATCTCTGTCAGCAAAGTAATGTCTCTGCTTTTTATTATGCTGCCTATGTGGTCATAGTTTTTCTTCCAAGAAGCAAGCATCTCTTAATTTCATGGCTACAGTCACCATCTGCAGTGATTTTGGAGCCTCCCAAAATAAAGTCTCTCACTGTTTCCATTGTTTCCCCATCTATTTTCCAAGAAGTGATAGGACCAGATGCCATGATCTTAGTTTTTTGAATGTTGAGTCTTTAGGCAGCTTTTTCACTCTCTTCTTTCACCTTCATCAAGAGGCTCTTTAGTTCCTCTTTACTTTTTGCCATAAGGATGGTGTCATTTGCATATCTGAGGTTATTGATATTTCTCCTGGCAATCTTGATTCCAGTTTGTGCTTCATCCAGCCCAGCATTTTGCATGATGTACTCTGTATACAAGTTAAATAAGCAGGGTGTTTTGCATATAGGGTTATCATTACCATCTTTCTAAATTCCATATATATGTGTTAGTATGCTGTAATGTTCTTTATCTTTCTGGCTTACTTCACTCTATATAATGGGCTCCAGTTTCATCCATCTCATTAGAACTGATTCAAATGAATTCTTTTTAATGGCTGAGTAATATTTCATATGCAAAACAGAAAAAGAGACACAGATGTACAGAACAGACTTTTGGACTCTGTGGGAGAAGGTGAGGGTGAGATGTTTCCAGAGAACAGCATCGAAACATGTAAATTATCTATGGTGAAGCAGATCACCAGCCCAGGTTGGATGCATGAGACAAGTGCTCGGGCCTGGTGCACTGGGAAGACCCAGAGGAATCGGGTGGAGAGGGAGGTGGGAGGAGGGATCGGGATGGGGAATACATGTAAATCCATGGCTGATTCATGTCAATGTATGATAAAACCCACTACAATATTGTGAAGTAATTAGCCTCCAACTAATAAAAATAAATGAAAAAAAAAAAATAAGCAGGGTGACAGTGTACAGCCTTGACATACTCCTTTCCCAATTTGGAACCGGTCCATTGTTCCATGTCTAGTTCTAACTGTTGCTCCTTGACCTGCACACAGGTTTCACAGGAGGCAGGTAAAATGGTCTGGTATTCCCATCTCTTTAAGCATATATATATATACAGAATTTAAAAAGATGGTAACGATAACCCTATATGCAAAACAAAAAAAGAGACACAGATGTACACACAGAACAGAATTTTAGACTCTATGGGAGAAGGCGAGGATGGGATGTTCAGAGAGAACAGCATTGAAACAAGTATACTATCAAGCGTGAAACAGATCACCAGCCCAGGTTGGATGCATGAGACAACTGCTCAGGGCTGGTGCACTGGGAAGACCCAGAGGGATGGGATGGAGAGGGAGGCAGGAGGGGGGATCGGGATGGGGAACACAGGTAAATCCGTGGCTGATTCATGTCAATATGTGGGAAAAACCACTACAATATTGTGAAGTAATTAGCCTCCAACTAATAAAAATAAATGGAAAAAAAAAAAAGAATATTCCACAGTGTGTAGTGATCCACACATTCAAAGGCTTTAGTGTAGTCTGTGAAGCAGAAAAAAACAGATGTTTTTCTGGAATTCTCTTCTTTTTCTATAATCCAACAGGTGTTGGGAATTTGATCTCTGATTACTGTGCCTTTTCTAAATCCAACTTGAATATCTGTTAAGTTCTTGGTTCACGTACTTTTGAAGCCTCGCTTGGAGAATTTTGAGTATTACTTTGCTAGTGTGTGAGATGAGTGCAATTGTAAGGTAGTTTGAACATTCTTTGGCATTGTCTTTCTTTGGGATTGGAAGGTTACTAAATAGTTATGATAAAAGCTTTAAGCTTCTCTGGGGGTGCTTGTATTTTTTCCATCTGACACATGAATATCATTAGTTTTATGTTGGCTTGTCTTTACACCTGTCACCCCTTCTAATGGTTATCCTTTTCCCAAGTTTCTTCAGACAGTATTTTAGCCAGGGTCGAAGGAGTTCACTGAGTTCTCAAAATCTGATTCAGGTCCTTTGTTAGTGTGTTCTTATGAAAGAGGAGAGTGAAAAAGTTGGCTTGAAGCTCAGCATTCAGAAAACTAAGATCATGGCATCTGGTCCCATCACTTCATGGGGAAAGAGAGGAAACAGTGGCAGACTTTATTTTTCTGGGCTCCAAAATCACTGCAGATGGTGATTGCAGGCATGAAATTAAAAGATGCTTACTCCTTGGAAGGAAAGTTATGACCAACCTAGACTGCATATTAAGAAGCAGAGTCATTACTTTGTCAATAAAGGTCCGTCTAGTCAAAGCTATAGTTTTTCCAGTGGTCATGTATGGATGTGAGAACTGGACTATAAAGAAAGCTGAATGCTGAAGAATTGATGTTTTTGAACTGTGGTGTTGGAGAAGACTCTTGAGAGTCCCTTGGACTGCAAGGAGATCCAACCAGTCCATCCTAAAGGAGATCAGTCCTGGGTGTTCATTGGAAGGACAGATGCTGAAGCTGAAACTCCAATACTTTGGCCACCTGATGTGAAGAGCTGACTCATTTGAGAATACCATGATGCTGGGAGGGATCGGGGGCAGGAGGAGAAGGGGATGACAGAGGATGAGATGGCTGGATGGCATCACCGACTCAATGGACATGGGTTTGAGTAAACTCCGGGAGTTGGTGATGGACAGGGAGGCCTGGTGTGCTGCTCTTCGTGGGGTCGCAAAGAGTCAGACACGACTGAGAGACTGAACTGATCTGATGCTTGACTTGCTTCTTGTGGTTTATTTGTATGTCTCACCTTGGGGAGGCGTGTTCAAAGGTTTTTGGCATTGTTATCACATCTCCTAGATTTCCTAGATCAGACCCAATGGGAAGGAAAGAGAAGTTTCTATGAGTGTGTCTGTCCTGTTTATGTTAAGTTTTATCTATCTGTCTGTCTGTCTATTTCCCATATATTTATCCATTCACATCTGTAATCCCTATAAGGTTTCTGGATTGGAGAGAGAACTTTAATATTCAGAGAGCATCTTACCTCTGTTTCCTCATTGACTCATGTAGACGGGAAGAAGTGCCACAGAAGAGGAATTCTGTTGCTGCTGCTGCTGCTGCTGCTAAGCCACTTCAGTCGTGTCCGACTCTGTGTGACCCCATAGACGGCAGCCCACCAGGCTCCCCCGTCCTTGGGATTCTCCAGGCAAGAGTACTGGAGTGGGTTGCCATTTCCTTCCCCGAGGAATCCTGAGATTAGGGATTAGCACTTATGTAGGATATTTGGCAGACTTCCCTGGTGCATCAGCTGCTGTAGAACCCACTTGGCAAAGCAGGAGATGTAAGAGACTGTGGGATTGATCCCCGAGTTGGGAAGATCCTCTGGAGAAGGAAATGGCAACCACTCAAGTATTCTTTCCTGGAAAACTCCGTGGACAGAGGAGCCTGGTGGGCTACAGTCCATGGGGTCGTAAAGAGTTGGACACAACAGCGTGCACACATGCACACGTACACACACACACACACAGTATTTGGCACTTTTCCCTCTCCTCCTCTGTAGAGATAAAGAAGGAGAAGGGAAAAGGAGGGAGTAGTGTTTTATGTGTGTGTGTGCGAGCTCAGCCACTCGGTCTGACTGTTTGTAACCCCATGGACTGTAGCCTGCCAGGCTCCTCTTTCCTTGGAATTCTCCAGGCAAGAATACTGGAGTGGGTTGCCATTCCCTTCTCTAGAAGTGCTTTATAAATGTAAGCACATCCATTCTGGAAAGAGGAGAAGTGAAGGTCCCTAAGTCTGTTGTTACTCTTTGGAACACAAGTAAATGGCTTACATTTACTTACAAGTCATCTCAGCAGAGGTGACTCTGAATCTCTCCTTGGTCATTGACTTCCATGGCTTGTTTGCTCTTAGAACCTCCTTTAACTCAGGTGCCAGAATGGGTTACTCAGAAAGCCCTGACAGTGCAAAAGTGTGAAAATATTAATGGAGGATTGTTTCTTGACACTTGTTTTAACTTTGTGTAAGGGAAAGATCAGGGGATAAACTGACTAGGGCTATATATCAGTGTCTTTCCATCAAGCTGTTTTATGAGAGTCATTGTATTATAACCGTATCTTTGTATTTTTGTTGTTTGTTTTTTAGTTTTTTGGTTTGTTTGTTGGATAGGGTGGACCAAGACGATCAGTATAAACTCATTTCTTCTGGGCAGTTTTGTTAAGCCTTTGGCCATGATATTTACTTAGTAGAGATTAAGCTGTTTCACTAAGGTATAACTGGTATTATTTTTTGTGCAGGGGAATAGTGTATGCTACTTGCCAAAGACTTGATGAGTACTGTTGCATTTTTTACCGGAGAGAGAGAAATGAATGCTTGATGGAGATGTCTTAGGCATAGGAGTAATTGTTCAGTATAATGTGACTTTGCATTTTATTTTCCATATGTTGTGCTATTACTGCAAGTTTATATTCTTGGTATAATATTTGGTAGTGCTTTATCTTATGGTACTTATAACATGTTACGTGTCTGCTCCATCTCCTATATAGACTGTAATCAATGCCATGTTCTTACAATTCTCACCATTGTAAACATTACCTTAACTAATTTTACTGAGCACTATGTACCAGCTGTGCTAAGTACATTACATGTATCATTCACCCAATCTTCACAGCAATCTATCATCATTATACATATTTTTGTGGTTGTCCAGTCGCTAAGTCGTGTCTGACTTTTTGTGACCCCATGAACTGTAGCACACCAGGCTTCCCTGTCCTTCACTATCTCTCTGAGTTTGCTCAAACTCTTGTCCATTGAGTCAGTGATGCCATCCAACCATCTCATCCTCTGTTTCCCGCTTCTCCTCTTGCCTTCAGTCTTTCCCATCATCAGGGTTTTTTTTCCAATGAGTCATCTCTTCGCATCAGTTGGGCAAAGTATTGGAGCTTAAGCTTTACCACAAGCCCTTCCAATGAATATTCAGGGTTGATTTCTTTTAGGATTGACCGGCTTGATATCCTTGCTGTCCAAGGGATTCTCAGGAGTCTTCTCCAGCGCCCCAGTTCGAAAATATCAATCAGTTCTTTGGCACTAGTCCTTATTTATGCTCTAATTCTCACATCCATACATGACTACTGGAAAAATCAGCTTTGACCACACAGACCTTTATTGGCAAAGTGATGTCTCTGCTTTTAAATACATTGTCTAGACTTGTATCGACTATTCTTCCAAGGAGCAAATGTCTTTTAATTTCATGGCTGCAGTCACCATCTGCAGTGATTTTGGAGCCCAAGAAAATAAAATCTGACACTGTTTCCACATTTTCCTCATTTATTTGTCATGATGTGATAGGACCAGATGCCATGATCTGTTTTTTAAATGTTGAGTTTTAAGTTTTTTCACTCTTATCTTTCATCTTCATGATGCTCTTTAGTTCCCCTTTGCTTTCTGCCATTAAAATGGTATCATCTGCATATCTGAGGTTGTTGATATTTCTCCCAGCAATCTTGATTCCAGTTTGTGATTCATCCAGCCAAGCATTTCTCATAATGTACTCTACATATAAGTTAAAAAAGCAGGGCGACAATATACAGCCTTGACATACTCCTTTCTCAGTTTTGAGCCAGTCTGTTTTTCCATATCCAGTTCTAACTGTTGCTTCTTGTCCTACCTACAGGTTTCTCAGGAGGCAGATAATGTGGGCTGGTATTCCCATCTCATTAAGAATATTCCACAGTTTATTGTGATCCACATAGTCAAAGGCTTTAGCATAGTCAGTGAAACAGAAAACAGATATTTTTCTGGAATTCCCTTGCTTTTTTTATGATCCAGCGGATGTTGGGGATTTGATCTCTGGTTTCTCTGCTTTTCTAAATCCAGCTTGTACCTTTGGAAGTTCTCAGTTCACATACTGCTGAAGTCTAGTTTGAAGGATTTTGAACATAATCTTGCTGGCATGTTAAATGAGTGCAATTGTGTGGTAGTTTAAACATTATTTGGCATTGCCTTTCTTTGGGATTGGAATGAAAATTGGCCTTTTCCAGTCCTGTGGCCACAACTGAGTTTTACAAATTTGCTGGCATATTGAGTGCAGCACTTTAACAGCATCATCTTCTAGGATTTGAAATAGCTCAGCTGACATTCCATCACCTACACTAGTTTTGTTCATAGTAATGCTTCCTAAGGCCCACTTGACTTCACTCTCCAGGATGTCTGGCTCTAAGTGAGTGACCATACTGAAAGGTTGTTGCTGAACGATAAGACGCGGGATTCTTGGCCTCCGGAGGAGACAAATTCAATCCGGGGCCAGAGACGAGGCTGGATTGCTCAGAGCTTTTGTGTAATAAAGTTTTATTAAAGTATAGAGAAAGCTTCTGACATAGGCATCAGAAGGGGGCAAAAGAGTACCCCCTCCTAGTCTTTTGCTGTATGTTATATAGTCACTCACAGTCTGTTAATGAAATGAAAGGAATGTCATAAAATTTAGAATGGCACCAGATAATTCATCCCAGGCCATAAAACGATTGACTTGAATCTTGTAGAAGGGCAGAATACCAACAAATAGTTCTGTTTACAAAGATTAGGGGAACAATACCTGAGTAAGTAAGTTAGGCCGTTTGGCTGAACCAACTTGAAGATAGTCTGGGGTTCATTAACATAGCTTAAGACAACATTTCCATACGAAAAAGGAATGTATTGGTTAACTCAAAGTTTGAGAGTAGTTAGCTTTAGGTGAGACCAGGTGTCATGGCAACACAGAATGTTAAGAGAAACCTCCTTTTAAATTTGTATAGAGAAGGAAAAACAGATCGCTGGTTTGTTTCTTCCTGCCGCTTAAGAGAGATAAAAACGTCTGGCACTTACAGCCTCTTTCCTCCATTTGGAGACCCCTGGCCTTCCTGCCTGTTACCCTCTCATTCCCCCCTTTTCTTTTAGGAGAATTATGTTGCCTAGGGAAAAGGGGCGTCGTTTTCATTCCATAACTGCTTCCGAGCTGACAAGGGGCGTTGTCCCTAATTTGGTGAGGCAACATATTCTCCTAATCCTCATAGTGAGGATGTCTGATCCAGGGGCCCCAAATAGTAGTCGGAAGAAGCTGCAGTGATAGCAGGAGTTTGAGCAACCATTTTAACTTAAAAGCTTTCATGCGACTAGAAACAAATCTACTTACACAGTTACAGATGCAGGGAGCAAACAGCAAAAACAAAACAATCAGAATTAAAAGTCACGTTATGTCCATAGTTAAGGTACAAAGTATTGCACCAGTCCATTCTAGGGTTGTTAGATGTCATCAGACGAAGAAGAGGCATCACATGTGATTGTTGTCGAAGGTATTCGCAGACTTGGAGAAAGTCTTTTCCTTGAAGTGGAGATGTCCACCACGGGAAGCCTTTCACTGATAAAGAGGGGAGTGCTCTGCAGACCCAGCAGTTAGACCGATTGTGGAATGCAGCATAGGAGTGAGCCCAGGACAGGAAGACATTGTCTTGAGGATCAAAGGGCAGACTCAAGATTTCTGGAGTCAGCAGAAGTAGGCTCACATAGATTATCAGGCCCATCTGAAACATACAAAGTCAGAGCATAGAAAGTAAAAACATAAAATGACATCACTTAGTTCTGGTCAGGGTGCCACCTCTTGACTCGAGTGTGATGTACCCACGAATCAATTCCTGGGACTTTGACAGCTGTGGGAGAAGAAAGAATAACCTGGTAAGGGCCTTCCCAGAGGGGCTCGAGGGATGAGCCCCCAGATCCCAATGTTTTTATGAGGACCTCGGTTCCTGGCTCAAATAGAGGCTTGCTGGATTCAGAGGCTGGGTCAGGAGTCGTCTCCCGGAGTTCTGTTAATGCCTGTTGAAAAGCTGAGAGTTGAGTTACATAATTAGTTAACTCTAAGGCCTCAGGATCTATAACAATGTCTGTGCGTAAGAAAGGCCTTCCATAAATACATTCAAAGGGGGACAGTCCCTCCTTTTTTGGGGCAGTTCGAGCCCTCATTAAAGCTATGGGTAGGACTTTAATCCAGTTGTCCTGCGTTTCTTGAGTTAATTTGCGCAGATGTCTTTTGATAATGTCATTAGCTTTTTCAACCTTTCAATACCATCATGGCTTTTTGGGTCATTAAGAACTGTTTTGTACAGTTTTTCTGTATATTCTTGCCACCTTTCCTTAATCTCTTCTACTTCTGTTAGGTCCTTGCCATTTTTTTTCCTTTATTGTGCCGATCTTTGCATGAAATGCTCCTTTACTATCTCTGATTTTCTTAAAGAGATCATCATACACATTTTTACAAATGAAGAAGCTGAACTCAGTGACATAATGTAACTTGCTGAGGGTCATACTGATTATAAAATTCAAATTTATATCCCCTTGAGTTTATCAGCTTTCTTAACCACGTCTCTGTGTTATCTCTCATAAATAATACAATATAGCCACCTAGAGGGTGAAATATAAAATAAATAAATATATCAGTTAATTTAATAATTCGTACCAGTAGATATTGAATTGATTATACTTGAGTAAAATGTCTTAAAGGTTATTATAATTGTATAATTTTTGTCTTCCTTTCATTACTATTGCATTTTTATATTCCTGAAAACATTTAACTATTCATTATTTTTTAAAAAATTAAAAAATATTTTAAAATACATTTCACACTATTGTATACATGGAGGTCTTGTAGTGGAGGTAAATTTTGCTGACAACACACAGATTAATGTCCAGTACTCTTCTGCTGACATTGTAGGGAATTCCATATTTTTGTGCATTTAACTCAACTCTGTTCTTTATTCCTGGCTGACTTCTGTTTGTTCATTCAGCGTTTATTGAGTACCTTATGTATGCTTGGCTAGGCACTGAGGTACATATTAAACAATGAATGAATGTGAGATTAATTAATTAATTTGTGAGATTAATTAATATAACTGTGAGATTAATAGGATATAAACTGTTGGAAAATGCAAGTGACATTTTCCTGTCTTCTTATAACCTCTGTTATAAGACCACATGGCTGATAGGGGGTAGTTAATAGCAATTTATTAACTGATGGTATTATACTGGACAATAATAGCTACATGAGGGTGGCATAGAAAAATATAAGTGAAATCTGAAGTATTCAGAACACTTGCTTAGCACAAATGTCCTTATTCCACTTTCTGACATTAAATCTGAAATTTATACATGTGTACCTAGTAAACACATTAATTACTTCATTTGTTCAATTGATATGTATTGGACTGCTGATTTATAATGCTATGTGTGAGTTATGAACGGAATAAAAATGTTCTGTTTTTAAATAGCTCATAACATATCAGAACAAAAATTCATTAATTTATTCAGTATTTACTAGGCATCTGTTATATGCCAATTACTCTTTTTGACACTGATGATATAATTGTGAAAATAGACCTTATATTCTTCTGGGAGAAACTAGGCAAAAAGCAAAGAAATAGACAAGATAATCACAAAATGTGAAGATGACAATGAAGATAACAGAATGATATAATAGACTGGGGACTTTAGATTTCCTAAAGGAAATCAACCCTGAATATTCATTGGGTATATGATGCTGAAGCTGAAGTCCAATACTTTGGTCACCTGATGGGAAGATCCAACTCATTGGAAAAGACCTTGATGCTGGGAAAAATTGAAGGCAAAAGGAGAAGAGGATAGCTGTGGATGAGATGGTTAGATAGCATTGCTGACTCAATGGACATGAATATGAGCAAACTCCAGGAGATAACGGAGGACAGAGGAGACTGGCATGCTACAGTCCATGAAGTTACAAAGAGTTGGGCATGACTTAGCGACTGAACAGCAGCAACAACAATACTTGAGATGTAACTGTCATGAAGGGTTCTCTGAGGAGCTGACATTTGGTCTGAGATCTGAAGGAAAGTGGTGTACTGTAACACTGGTTCTCTGGGAAAAAATGCCTGCCATAACACATCCTAACTTTCATGGTGTAAATATTTCTGCTGTGGGTGATTTCAGCCTACCAAGGGTTTAAAATCTAGATCGCAAAACTAAGAAATTTAAGAATTGACTTTTTTCAAAATTTCATTTATTTTTATTAGTTGGAGGCTAATTACTTTACAATATTGTAGTGGTTTTTGCCATACATGGACATGAATCAGCCATGGATTTACACGTGTTCCCCTTCTCGATCCCCCCACCCTCCTCCCTCCCCATCCGATCCCTCTGGGTCTTCCCAGTGCACCAGCCCTGAGCAGTTGTCTCATGTATCCAACCTGGGCTGGTGATCTGTTTCACCCTTGATAGTATACTTGTTTCAATGCTGTTCTCTCTGAATATCCCACCCTTGCCTTCTCCCACAGAGTCTAAAAGTCTGTTCTGTACATCTGTGTCTCTTTTTCTGTTTTTCATATAGGGTTATTGTTACCATCTTTTTAAATTCCATATATATGCATTAGTATACTGTATTGGTCTTTATCTTTCTGGCTTACTTCACTCTGTATACTGGGCTCCAGTTTCATCCATCTCATTAGAACTGATTCAAATGAATTCTTTTTAATGGCTGAGTAATATTCCATGGTGTATATGTACCATAGCTTCCTTATCCATTCGTCTGCTGATGGGCATCTAGGTTGCTTCCGTGTCCTGGCAATTATAAACAGTGCTGCAATGAACATTGGGGTGCATGTGTCTCTTTCAGATCTAGTTTCCTTGGTGTGTATGCCCAGGAGTGGGATTGCTGGGTCATATGGCAGTTCTATTTCCAGTTTTTTTAAGGAATCTCCACACTGTTCTCCATAGTGGCTGTACTAGTTTACATTCCCACCAACAGTGCAAGAGAGTTCCCTTTTCTCCACACCCTCTCCAGCATTTATTGCTTGTAGACTTTTGGATAGCAGCCATGCTGACTGGCATGTAATGGTACCTCATTGTGGTTTTGATTTGCATTTCTCTGATAATGAGTGATGTTGAGCATCTTTTCATGTGTTTGTTAGCCATCTGTATGTCTTCTTTGGAGAAATGTCTGTTCTTTGGCCCATTTTTTGATTGGGTCATTTATTTTTCTGGAATTGAGCTGCAGGAGTTGCTTGTATATTCTTGAGATTAATCCTTTGTCTGTTGCTTCATTTGCTATTATTTTCTCCCATTCTGAGGGCTGTCTTTTCACCTTGCTTATAGTTTCCTTTGTTGTGCAAAAGCTTTTAAGTTTAATTAGGTCCCATTTGGTTATTTTTGTTTTTATTTCCAACATTCTGGGAGGTGGGTCATAGAGGATCCTGCTGTGATTTATGTCGGAGAGTGTTTTGCCTATGTTCTCCTCTAGGAGTTTTATAGTTTCTGGTCTTACATTTAGATCTTTAATCCATTTTGAGTTTATTTTTGTGTATGGTGTTAGAGGTGTTCTAGTTTCATTCTTTCACAAGTGGTTAACCAGTTTTCCCAGCACCACTTGTTAAAGAGGTTGTCTTTTTTTCCATTGTATATCCTTGCCTCCTTTGTCGAAGATAAGGAAAAATATGGAACGCTTCACGAATTTGCGTGTCATCCTTGCACAGGGGCCATGCTAATCTTCTCTGTATCGTTCCAATTTTAGTATATGTGCTGCTGAAGCGAGCACAAGAATTGACTTTTGAAAGCTGATCGAACTCAGCTGCTGCACATGACTGGCAGCAATATGAAGGGAAACCCAGGCAGTGAGAAGGCCCTGAGAAGGGGCAGGAATCGACTTATTCAAGGTCCTAAAAGGAAACCAATGTGGCTGCAGTGTAGTGGCAGAAAAAATAAGGCAGTGACATGAAACCACGTGAAAGAGATGTGTAAGAATCAGATGATGTATGGCCCTATAGGTAATGTCAAGGAACCGATTATTTTTTAGAGTGATATAAAAATCACTGAATGTTTTTAAGGCAGATGTTATTATCAGACTCTAAAAAGATATGTTGACTGTATGTGTAGACTAAACAGAAGCTGGAGCTAAAATAGGAGACTGATTAGAAAGCTATTTTTCAGTTCAAGCAGATGATGATGTTGGCTTAGATTGAGTTATTGTTCAAGACACATCCACTCTTCGTCCCCCACCATGGGTTGGAATAGTCTTCCCTGCCCCACTGACTTTTAGACTGGCCACATGCTTGCTTTGGCCAGTTGAGGGTAAGAAGATATAACAGAGGCAATAGTTTTAAAGATTTTGTGGCTTAACTTGTCTGTTTTACTCCTTGGTCTGCCATGAGAAGACCACGCCCCAGGTAGCTGTCCCCGGCTCCAGAGTGACCCGTGTAGAGGGGGTAGAAGCAGAGATACTCTGGCCAAGTCAAAGAATCATGAACGAGAATCTTCTAAACTTGTAATCCACTGAGTTTTGGTTTGGTTTGGTATGCAGCATTATTGTTGAGGTGTTAGTGAAATTGGAGGGGAATTGGCAACTTTGATGTATATTTTAGTCATGGGTAATGAGTTTCTGGTTTGAGTGGGTGGCTGTGTGATATCATTTACTGACACAGGAAAGACAAGAAAGAACAGTGTTTGGAAGAGAAAATCAAGATCTCTATTAAGTATATTATATTTGAAATACTTATTAGCATGCACCTTCATATGCAAGACAATTGTATATATGAGTCTGAAATTTTGAGGACAGGTATGGTCTGGAGGATAAAGATTTAGAGTCACTGGACATATTTACCTGAGGAACTGGGTGAAATCTCCTAATGGACAAGTGAAGTTAACCCAGGGACTACCCTGGTGGTCCAGTGGTTAGGACTTTACCTTCCAATGTAGAGGATGTGGGTTCAATCCCTGGTTGGGGAGCTAAGATCACACATACCTCATGGCACAAAACCCAAAAAATATAAAATGGAAGAAATATTGAAACAAATTCAATAAAAACTTAAAAAATGGTCCACATTAAAAAAAAAAAGTTAACCCACACAAAAGGGCTTATGATTGAGGTCTGTGGCACTGCAGTTTGTAGAGGTCTGATAGGAGGAGAGTCAGCAAAGGAGGCTGAAAATCAGCAGCCAGATATGCGTAGGATGAAGACCAGGAAAACCTGTTGTCACAGAATTCCTCCACAAAAGCCACCATTGTCACCATGTGCTGCTGATGTGGCCAGTGTGTGTGCTTGCGTGGAAGTTGTATCCTTGATCAGAGTGGTAACAGTGCAAGCTGGATTGCCAGTGGACTGAGGAGTAAATGGGATGAAGTACCCATAGGATGTATAGACAATCAGTTTAAACATTTTTCTATAAAGCAGAGAGGAACTGAACAGAAGTGAGAAGTTTTGTTTTGGAGTGTTAGCTGTAATGGTGACTGCATTAAGTGGTAATCATAGTAGAACCTTTTATGTTACCTTGGTCAGTTCTTTTACCCACCCTACTTGCTATTTATTCAAATATCTGCCACTATCCTGGAGACCCTTCTTAAACTTCTCTCCCCTTCTGTCAGTAAAAGACCTCAGTTCCTACTTTGTAGAGAAAATAAAGGTCTTGAATGGTGAACTCACTCAGTTCAGTTCAGTTCAGTTCAGTTGCTCAGTCATGTCTGACTCTTTGCAACCCCATGAACCACAGCACACCAGGCCTCCCTGTCCATCACCAACTCCCGGAGTTTACCCAAACTCATGCCCATTGAGTCGGTGATGCCATCTAACCATCTTATCCTCTGTCGTCTCCTTCTTCTCTGCCTTCACTCTTTCCCAACATCAGGGTCTTTTCAAATCAGTCAGCTCTTTGCATCAGGCCTAAATACTGGAGTTTCAGCTTCAACATCAGTCCTTCCAATGAACACCCAGGACCGATTTCCCTTAGGATGGACTGGTTGGATTTCCTGCAGTCCAAGGGACTCTCAAGGGTCTTCTCTAACACCACAGTTCAAAAGCAGCAATTCTTCTGTGTTCAGCCCTCTTTATAGTCCAATACTGGAAATGTATTAATAGCCACCTAAAACCTTATCTACCTTCTTCTTTGAGAAGAAAATGCCTAATTTCTCCTAATCTTGGCTAAATTCTATCCCATTCCTTCTCTTCTCTGCCAGAAACCTACCTCATCTATTACATATTATTTGCTTTCTTCTATATCTCCACCTTCTCCTTTCATATATTAAGTGTCTTAAAATATAATGACACCCAAACATTCTTTCTGATACTTATGTCCCTATAGTGAATGTTTTGTCTCTCTTTTTCTCTTTGAACCACACATCTTTAAAAGAGAATCTTCTTTTGTTACCTACAATAACTTTATTCCTTCAGAACAGTGAAATCTTGCTTCTATTTCCATATTTTCATTCGGTTTTCTATCCATAACCTCCCAATTCCAAAAGCTAAAGGATGAATTTTATTCCTTGTCTTAAATTTATGAGATAATGGAAATAAATTTTTATAGCATTGAACTTGGGGTTACTCAGTTATTTGTGTAACTATCATTTAGTCAATTTAATTTCCTAGAATATAACCCTCATAATCACCAGGTTATGGTTTGCATCCCGGATGCCAAGCAGACTGCTTGTCACATTATAGGCATTTGGTAAATATTTGTTGAATGACTGAATAAGTGGATGATGGATTAAAATACAATCCCTGTCCTCAAGAGACCATGAAAGAGTTCACTATTTAGTGAGGAATTGGCATTCTATATAACACACATGTGCTGGAAATTCCAACAGTAGAAAATCATATGACATCCACCCAGCCCACACACTAGAATGTGAAATGTCAGTAAATTGCAATCTGTCATTCTTGACTAATGAGTCTGTCTATAAATTTATAACTAAGTTTTAAATTTTATTATAATTACTTCATATCAAATTGAGTAGAATTTAAATTGTAGGTCTTGAAAAGTGAGAAAGTATTTTATAATCACTCAATATAAGTCTAAAATCTCATTTTTTGAATGAAAAGGATCTAGGTTTACCCTTGTGAAGCATTTTCATAGTATCATTAAGTCTATATAGAAGAGAACTTAGCACTCTTCCAGCCCAACTTTTTTCATGGGATTATATAAAATCCCCTATATAATGTTCTATGGAAAGTTCCTGTCCAATCTCTATAGGAGATGCCTGTGGTAGGGAACACACCTCTTTTATGGTAACCAATTTCTGGATTATTAAAACTCTAAATTCTGGAAAGCTAGTTCCTAGTAACTTACATTGGTCCAGTTTAATTATTTAAGATTGGCTGCTTTTAGCAACCTGAATTAGAGTGCCTGCTTTGTTTGTTTAGGAGAAGGCAATGGCACCCCACTCCAGTACTCTTGCCGGGAAAATCCCATGGACGGAGGAGCCTGGTGGGCTGCAGTCCATGGGGTCGCGAAGAGTTGGACATGACTGAGCGACTTCACTTTTACTTTTCACTTTTATGCATTGGAGAAGGAAATGGCAGCCCACTCCAGTGTTCTTGCCTGGAGAATCCCAGGGATGGGGTCGCACAGAGTCGGACACAACTGAAGTGACTTAGCAGTTATCAGCAGTTTGTTTGTTTAATTTTTTGGTTTTTGTTTTGTGGAAGGGGGAAACTTCATAACTGTCAGGGGAGAAATGTGAATCAGTTAAAGGAGGAATGTGTATAGTATGTATCATACTAATGTCCCTGGCAAACATAAACTTGTAATATTCAAAATTCTATGTAACTGAATAAGAGGTGTTGAACATTTTATTTATTGATCTGTATAACTTATCTCACTTTGACTAGGGGCATGGTCACAGATTTTGCAGACTAATAAGAGGGAGGTTGGCCAAGTACACAAGAAATATTGCAAATTGTTTCAGCATTAAGATAGACCAGATAGTGTCCCCTGAGTTGAGTCTTGAAATGTGAATGACTAGCAAAATCCCATGGACAGGGGAGCCTCGTGGGCAGATTACAGGGTCAGACACGACTGAGCATCTGAGCACACATACACACACAGCAAAATGGTATTCCTTTATTCATCACATTTTTATAGAGCATCCGAGAATCTAGAATAGAAAAAAAAAACACAAATAGAAGAATAAAGAGGTAATTGGGGGAGACCCCACCAGTTTCTGCATGTCTCTAGTGGCCTTGAGCTTTAATATTTTTAATTTTTTATTGGACTTTATATGAGTAAGCTCAGAGAAAATACTAAGGGCCTCCCAGGTGGCCCTAGCGGTAGAGTCCACCTGCCAATGCAAGAGATGTAAGAGATGTGGGTTTGATCCCTGGGTCGGGAAGATCCCCTGGAGGCGAGGATGTGGCAACCCACTCCAGTATTCTTGCCTGGAGAATCCCATGGGCAGAAGAACCTGGCAGGTTACAGTGCATAGGGTCGCAGAGTTGTTCATGACTGAGGCGACTTAGCATGCATGCAAGCAGAGAAAATACTATGGCATATGCAATATGGGAAGCATATTGGGTTTGAGTTTATGTGCTTGTTTTTAGGAGCTATATGATGTGTTTAGGGGTGAAATGTCATGCTGTTTATAACTTACTTTCAAATTGTCCAGCAAAAAATAATGTATACACACATATTTACATAACTGTGTGCATACACATATATTAGTGAGGCTACAGAGTATTTGATTTAAACAACTAAGTGAAGAAGCTGTATTTATCAGATGAGTACAGAACAGCAGTGAGAGGATATTCATTTTCAGCCAAGATGGAACATTGTTGACGCTGACTACACATTGGTCAAAGAGTCAATACACTTCAAAGATTTAGAATTATGTAAATCATGTCCCCTGATTACAGTGAAATTAAATTTTAAAATAATAACTATCATAATTTAAAATCCAATTATTTGGAAATCAAAGCTTATTTATGGCAAGTATGGAGGCTGGATTGGAGGGTATTATGGCTGGGAGTAGGAATCCAAGTGAGGAAGCTATTAGTGTCCCAGAGAAGAGCTGGTCAAAGTCTATGTTGAAGCAACATGAGTGGAAAAAGTAAGAGGGATTTGATGATTGATTGTCCTAGGAAGCTGAGGGAGAGTATACAGTAGAGGTGACTTCTGGGTTTTTGGATGGATGGTGGTGTCGTTAATCATGAGAGGAACATGTCAATTGGAATGTCTTTGGGACATGCATATAGACATGGTTAGTTATTGAAATCTGGCATGGCACTTGAGAGTGGTCTGAGCAGGATACTGAGATTTTGTGAGGCATCCATGTTTCCATGATAAATAGAGCTTGGGGGTGACCATACCCTTCAGGTAAAGGGCTAGAAGACAGTCAAAGAAAGAGCTGTAGGGCATACACAGCAGCTGGATGTGGTCAGAGCAGAATGAGCCATTGAAGGAGGTGAGGGAAGTGGTCACAAGTGAATTGAATGGATGCTTGATTTCAGATGAACTCTGAGGAAAGCAAGGTAAATAGTGTTGAGGACTAGAGGCCTTTGGCTGTTAAGTTATAATGCCTTATATTTCACTTGCTTTCATTACAGAAACCCCAAATATTCATCACTTTACCAGCATTTTCTTTTCCTAGTCTCCCTGTCTTTTACTAATGGTTTTACAGAAGTTATTTAAAATTTATCTTTCAGAACTGAAATGCTAGAGTTGATATAATTGGTTTAGAGACTAGATTTTAGATAGAGGGAATAGTTATGAGCACAAAGATGTTATGGTCTTCCCCAATGGCTCAGCAGTAAAGAATGTGCCTGCAATGCAGGTGCCGCAGAAGAGGTGGGTTCGATCCCTGGGTTGGAAAGATTCCCTGGAGGAGGGCATGGCAACCCACTCCAATATTCTTGCCTGGAGAATTCCATGGACAAAGGAGCCTGGCAGGCTGTAGTCCATAGGGCCACAAAAAGCTGGACACTTCTGAAGCAATTCTGCACAGCAGAGATGTCATAATTTGCCTTAAGAAGTCTTGTTCCTCATCTAAAGGTTTACCTAATGTAGGATTTTCATATGCTTTAGTTGTCTTTTTAGAAATCTCCTTTAGCAAATTATTCAAGATGGTGGTCGTCAGGCTCTCTTGCCCCCGTGACCTCGCACTCTCGCCCCACGTGTTGTAAATTCATGGTTATGTAACAGCTGAGATCGCTTATAGCACTGCGCATGTGCATCATGATGTACCCAATTGGGCACAGGCCTCTTTTGTTCTGTAAACAGATACACGCTCCACCTGAAAAGCCCTTGAAGGTGCGTTATGACTGTGTTCTCTGGGTCAGCTCTGAGAGAATACAGCATGTCTGTTGCTGCAGCTACCACGCCAGTGAGGAGAGAATACACATGTCTGCCGTTCCTAAGGCACCGTGAGTTTTCTTCCAGCGTCCCCGCTCTGGCCTTGCCTACCCTGGGTTCAATGAACGGTGAGATATAGTGAGACAACTGGCGTAGCTCACAGTGTGAACAGCGAGACAATTCTATACTTTTTTTTAAGGCAGTATAACTGTACTTATTTTCTATTTTGGATGTAGAAGTAACATGATTTAGTTTAATGGAACTATAGAGGCTTTCATTTTAGTGATTAAATGGATAATTCCCAAAGTTTTAAATATTTTCCCACAAAATACGCATATCATTTGCTTTATTAATTATTGTAGTAGCACAGGCTTAGTTCCCTTAGCGTCATTGTACAATTCACTCTCTAGATCTGTGGGTTGCGTATCTCATGACCTTTCCTCGCATCCTTTTTCTCCTTCACTTTTCTGCAGTGAGTTTCATGTTAGTCATGTTGTCCACTGAGAATGGCAGTGTTTTATTAACACTACATCCTACATCTCCCCTCTGTATGAGTTAGTATGGCAGTTTTAACTCAGTTCAGTTAGTCGCTCAGTCGTGTCCGACTCTTTGCGACTCCATGAAACGCAGCATGCCAGGCCTCCCTGTCCATCATCAACTACTGGAGTCCACCCAAACCCATGTCCATTGAGTCGGTGATGCCATCCAACCATCTCATCCTCTGTCGTCCCCTTCTCCTCCTGCCCTCAATCTTTCCCAGCATCAGGGTCTTTTCAAATCAGTCAGCTCTTTGCATCAGGTGGTCAAAGTATTGGAGTTTCAGCTTCAACATCAGTCCTTCCAATGAACACCCAGGACTGACCTCCTTTAGGATGGACCAGTTGGATCTCCTTGCAGTCCAAGGGACTCTCAAGAGTCTTCTCCAAAACCACAGTCCAAAAGCATCAATTCTTTGGTGCTCAGCTTTCTTTGTAGTCCAACTCTCACATCCATACATGACCACTGGAAAAACCATAGCCTTGACTAGATGGACCTTTGTTGGCAAAGTAATGTCTCTGCTTTTTAATATGCTGTCTAGGTTGGTCATAACTTTCCTTCCAAGGAGTAAGCATCTTTTAATTTCATGGCTGCAATCACCATCTGCAGTGATTTTGGAGCCCAGAAAAATATTCAGCCACTGTTTCCACTGTTTCCCCATCCAGGTACTCTAAAGTGATGGAACTGGATGCCATGATCTTAGTTTTCTGTGTTGAGTTTCAAGCCAACTTTTTCACTCTCCTCTTTTACTTTCATCAAGAGGCTCTTTAGTAGTTCTTCACTTTCTGCCATAAGGGTGGTGTCATCTGCATATATGAAGTTATTGATATTTCTCCCAGCAATCTTGATTCCAGCTTGTGCTTCCTCCAGCCCAGCGTTTCTCATGATGTACTCTGCATATAAGTTAAATAAGCAGGGTGACAATATACAGCCTTGACGTACTCCTTTTCCTATTTGGAACCAGTCTGTTTCACTCAGTAGATATTCCTTAAACAAGTACAATAAAAGAATACACATTGGATACCATGGTTATTAAGAATGCAGGCTCTAGAAATTGCCTGCTTGGGTTTGAATATTGTCTCTGCCTACTGCTAGCTGTATAACCTTAGAAAATTTCATCTCTATTTCTCTGCTTCAGTTTCCTTATTTGTAAAAATGGAGATAATGGGGTGGTTGCAAGAATAAAAAATGATAATCCATATACAGCAATTAGCACACTTTGTGTATGGCAAATATTTTTGAATGTTCTGTTTTTAAGACTCAAACTTATAAATTCTTTATTTTTCACCTTAATATATTTCTCAACTTACCATGTATCTTTATATGAAGTGTGTCTTTTGAGCTGTGTATCACCCTCCAATGTAAGCATGGCAGAAATTATCCTTTTCCCATTACTAGGCACCTAATTATTAATTGTTATAATAACACAAATAATTACTAATAATTAGGATAATAATTGCTGTTAATAAGCAATAATTAAGCACCCTCATGAAATCTGCTATGGTGGTAGGTCAGAGTGAAGAAGGGTGAACTTACAGTCAAGGACAATGGGTTTGATCCCTGGTTTAGCACTTTTAAAACTTAGGTCTTGGGTAAACTGCTTTGCTGATGTATAAAAGAGAATAATCACAAAAATTCACCAAAAATCCAATTTTCAGGTTTAAGTGTGAGATAATCCACAGGAGTGCTAGCCAACATCCCTAATATATTATGAAGAGTAAATATTAGCATTCTGTTTTCCATTTCTCCAAATTTTTATGGTCTTTGTTATACATTTAAAATCTAAACTATATAATGCTGTCTAGTGTGCTCTTTTATTCATTAGCATTGACATACCAACTAATTTGTAAATATTTCTGAAATGGTTTAATCTCATATGTTCTCTGTATCTTTAATATCTTTTTAATATACCTGAGCTAGTTAACTAGAAGGTCCTTAATAGATAAGACAGTATTTTGTTGCACTGTTTCAAACTATGTTAGTCCCATATGTTAGGACTATGTTAGTCCCATTATCTGAACAAATAAAAGTAATACGTATTTTAAAATATTTATCTTAAGTTTCTCTTTAGACTCTAAGAACTTGATTTTTTTTTTTTTTAATGCAGAACCTTTGCCTTTTGTGGACTGAAGTCTTTCTAGCAAATGGAGGAGATTTCTGGAGCTCTCAGTGTTCCTATTACATTAACTAATGATTGCTAAATTATTTTGAAATAGCAGGCTCTCCTATAAAAGCTAAGCCTTATGAAGATAAGGATGACAATAATGCTGATATGTATAAAGGAGACTGTATTCTCAGTTTGTGCTGTATTCTTGCTGATATTTCTCTACAAAGGGAGCGATCTCCTTTCTGATATATGCAGTTCATTTACTCTATACTTGCAGTCCTAAATTTTAGTAATTGCAAAACATCTGAGGAGCATGGGGTGAAAAAAGACACTCAAATGTGTTTTTAGGCTATCTTTTTATTGGTAATTTTTTTGAAAAATATTGTACCTGTTATTAAAAAATCTGTGATTTGCAATTTAATTCAAAACATGCACTTAGACCTTGAAAACTAATAGTATACAATTAAAACTTTTTTTTTCTTTCAAATTCAAGAACAAGTTAAACTGGATAAAATAGTGACTAATATTGAATCAGTGAGTAAAGAAATGGAGAAAGAAAAGCAATTGCACCATGGGAAAACCAGGTAAGGAAGGTGTAATTGGCTAACCTATGGACCACATACACTCTTCTTCTCCTTTGCTGGTATTTCTTGACCAATTGTCATGGTTTCTCAAGTCTCTTAACACCCCACACATGAGGCTAATTTATCCTTCTGCTTCAGTACCTCAAAGAACATCAATTATCAAAATTTTAGTTTTCAGTTCAATTAACTTTTGAATTGAACTGGAGGATGTCTGAATAGTTAAGCAAACCATCTGGGTTTTACAGTGCATAAGCTCAAATCCAGTTTGTGGCTTTCTTGAGAAAAATGCCATATTTTATGGTAATATTACATAAGTTTGGAATTTTAATAATTAATCTGCAGCAATTATGGAGCAGAGTTAAGATAATTTTTCCTTTTTAATATAATAATGTAAATTAGTGTGTTTTCTAACAGAAGATGAGGCTGATCCTACAGAGCATACTTTGAAGGCAGGAATTTTGAGCATTGCTTCTGCTGTCTAAAGGTGTCTGGAGATGGGTCAGTTACTTTTCTGAATTAGTCCACTGAATAGCAGCATAACCTTTGGGATAATGTTACAATTGTGTACATAAGTTTTGGCCCTGAAGCTACAGATAGAAACTGTAAAGGCTCTTCACATTTTGTAAGAACTTTTATACTTGTACGATGTAAATGCTGTTCTGTTAAGATGTATATTTCAGTGGCTTGTTTTACGTTAATTCATTATATAACATGATCAGAAATGTGGGGTATTAGGTAACAGAAGTTAAAGAAAATGTTGCTATGGCTGTAAGGAATGTCTTGGCTCTTCCAAAACTTACCTGCAAGGTGTGCTTAGCACTACAAGTTTCATGCTGAGAAGTAAAAGGTAATACTATAGGAATTTGGAAGAGTGGAATATATGTACAGCTTTAATAATAAGGATTTGGTTTTACCCATGGTAAGAGAACATATGGATTATAGAGGAAAAGAAATGATTTATGTAGGAAATTTACCAGTTTAAAAACTTTTGCCTTTACTTGAGTTAACCCAAGACCCAGGTTAGTCTAGCATAGTGATACCTGATAAAAGAGTAGTTAATATGGCAATTTAACCAATGAGTTGAGAATTTCAGGTAAACTTTAAAACTAGAAAAGCTAAATGGAACTAATTTGAAAAGCTACTGTTTTTAGTATATTAGATGGAGTTGTGATCCAAGGAAGAAGAAGAATAATTTAGGGACACTCATTAATAATAAATCTGATCATTTAATATCTTTCAGCGTGTCTTTCTAAAGAGAGTTGAGTATTTCCTTAAGAATTGTTTCTTCTGAAATTGGTAAAGATAAAGGTCTCTTGACATTCTAACATTCCATGGTTAATGAAGACATGTCCTGCTTAATGAGGAAGGTCAACACCTTTTGAAATTAAAAGTACTTCAGTGACAGCTTGGGACACACAGACCCTTAATATCATCAATCCACCAGAGGCTGCCTTGTCTTTATTTATAGCTGACTTATGGGGATAATGTGTTTCCTACCCCCTGGAGCTAGCTTCATTTCACAAACGTTAGAAGTAGCTGACCCATGAGGCTCTAAAGGACAGAAAGGAAAACAGAATCAGTCAGGAAATCAGGTAGGAGATTGTTAGCAATGCAGAGAAGGCGCTAGGACTAATTAGTATAAATTGTCTGACTGTTTGTAAGACTCTGGGAAAGTTTCTGCTCCAAACAAATAGAGTCCTGTGACAGGAGTTGTATGTGAATTACTTCTAATTCCCCAGAAGATGCCTTAGAAAACACTAACTTTTAAGGATGAACCATAATATTTTCAGGTGGACCATAAAAATATTGGCCCAGCAAAAGAAATTCTTTATAAAATACATGAAGAAATATGATAGAATCTTATAAATGTCTATTTTTCCCCCCAAATTTCTCCATGTTTAACTTGCAAAGGAAAACAAAATTGAATACTTCTGCATATTCAAATTTAGGTTTAAGGAAGTGAAGTTATTCAATGTACCTTTGAATCCTAACTTCAAAGATTAATTATACATTACTCTTATGACAACAATGATAAACATGAGTGTATTCTAAATATTAATTTTCCATCAAGGAAATTTATTTATTATGTATTTATCTATTGGAGCTAATTTTTTACTTGATAATATTTGGTACATTTGAAGGTATGACAACTGCATTTCTGTAAATGCGTTCTATATTTTAAACAAATGAGCCTCAACTTCTTCCCCTAGTTTTGTGATAAGTGGGAGTTTCTTATGTGTTACATGACTATTTGTACTTAGGTTATTCTAATTAATAACAGAATGAGGATATTATAAAATAATGATAGAATCCCTCATGTCATTTCACATTTGTGTTAACTCTAGCATTTTATCTTAATGTTTGTAAAATATTTTGCTTAGTGGATGAATTTTAGTCTGCTTCTATCAGAATCTTTCATTAATAGAGAATCATTGAAAAATGCAATTAATAGTTCTAATTTTGAGATTTGTGTAAAAATATTTAGCCAGGGACTAGTTTTAAGGAAGCAAATCAAACTACAACTATGTACCTTGGCCCCGTTCTTGGTAGCATATAAATAAAATTCTAGAATTTCAAATGGAGTTAGGCAAATCTGCCTGCATACTCAAACCTCTCATATTTTCCATTGACAATATGATTTTGTCATATAAGGGATATCTCAGTTCTTTGGTCAACTGTGTAATCGTGAACCACGTGAGTGACAACTAGACTAACAGAGCCTATAAATCCCTCATTGATTTACTAATTTATTGAGCACCTACTCTATGCCAACTATAAAACTCAAAATAGGACAGTCACAGACTTTCCTTTTTGACCATACTTTTTTGATGGGCAGAATGTTTTTAAATCCTAAAAATTTTTGTAACATTTCTAAAATTTTTGAACTAGCAATTCCAATTCACAATTGAATTGGATTTTGAACAGTCCAATTGTTCAAATTAGATTCAAATTGGTCTAGAATTTCTAGGCCAAAATAATGATGTGCATCTTTGTACATTTATAAGGAAATGCATTAGTTGTATATTGTCAAATATAAGAAATAAGCTAAAAAGTTCATGTACATTTATGTACACCTAAGCATAAGTGTGGAGTGTATTACACATGCTAATCATGACAAATGGAGTTGGTGATAGATAGTAATATGGTGTTTACTTAGTTCGCTAAATCCCACTGCCTTGATTTAAATCCTGACTCCACCCATTTCTAACTGGAGTAATCTGAACTGTAGCCTATCTAACCCCTAATCTTTTAGTTTCTTCCTTTATAAAATGGGTATAATAGTAGTAAATATCCAGAGGCTTGTTTTGAGTATTAAATGTAAGACACGTAAAAAGTTAGAATAGTGCTCAACTCATAGGAAGAATTTAAAGCTTTGCAATTATTACTCACACTACTAGGGTAGTGAATTAGGGGTAATTTTTGTTTTCTTACTTATGCTTATTTCCATTTTCCAAAGTTTCTGCGTGGTACCCATTTTTTGATTCAGCTGACTTGGTCGAAGCTCTCCAAGTCATAATAGGAAAACATGTTACTTAACATCTTTGAAAAATGGAAGAAACAGATGTGATGTGTATTGTTTTCTAATTTTTATTAGAGTTTTTCTTTTAGAAAGCAAAAGTTACATATTATCCTTGCTCAGAGGCAGCAAAATTTGGTATTACTTTGTCTTTATTCAATAGTGAATGTTTATAGAGGGCCTGCTGTGTGCTCCTTACTCTGCAGTGAGGGCACCAAGGATAGGTAGTCAGAGTCTCTGTTGATAGGAGAGAAGTGGTTTTCTCTCTGATTAGCATCTAATCTTGCAACACTAGAGTTTGTATTACAAAATAAGGGCTAGTCAATCACTCAAAGCTCTCGCTTCATGTTTTGGAAACAGAAAGCTGGACTCCTTTTCTGCCTTCCCCATCATCAACCTTGGCCTGCATTTACGACCCAAGACCGCCTCTTCCTTGGGGCAGCTGAAAGAGCATGGTGAGTCTCACTGCCTAAGTGCAGTAGCAGCTTGGTGATTCTTCATTGTTCAGTATTCATTTAAAAAGCAGACTCAAACAGCTAGTATTGAACAGTCATTTCTTTTGTATCTCATTTCAAATAATGTATCACAAGATAGAGATTTCAGAAACAACTAGTACTAACTAATGTTCGGCTCCTTTATTCAAACTTTAGAGATTGGATTTTTTTAATGTGTGTAAATATTGAAAGTTATAGAAAATTATAAGGATACATTCTTAGAATTTTAAATGTTTCTCTGTAGTTGAGTTATTGTTGTTTACCAAAATATGTATTAATATTTCTTCAAAAGAAAACATAGATGAACCTCTAAAAGTCCCTTAAGTGTGACTGAACAACTGTTTGGAACTTGGTCAGCTGTGTGATAACTTGGGGGCTATTGATTCAAAGAAAGCTGTTTTGTAGTTCTCCCTCTTTTTAACTTGTTACTCATGTCTTGAGCTTCAGGCTGTCATTAAGAGAAGACTTTTCTTGTAAGAGTAGGGCTTTGATTGATGTTGGAATAAGTTTTTTGAAATTTGCAGAATAAGCTCCTTCTTGGGTTCTCAAGGTGCTCTTGTTTAAAATTTGCTTTATTCAACAATAATTTTACTAGCCTTTATTTGTTTGGATTACTTTAGAAAGAATTTAAACATCAACTGGAGGTTCATCAAATGCATTTTTGTTAATCCAACTAGTGTTTACCCAAACTATTAGTATTTGTGAATATAATATCAGAATCTTGAACACATATAATAGGCCTGTTTAAAATTTTTGGTTTTATTTGTCCATAGCTTAAATTCTTTTAAGGCTTGATTAGATAATTTGAAGCCTTAGAGTTGTAGAATAATGTATAGGTCTCCATTGAGTCTAGAATTAAGTATATATGTGAAGAGGTAAATGCTGTCAAAAATTCCCCATATGGTATAGGATCCAGTGGGTGAAATAGTTTTAATAGATAATGATCCTGAAATTTGATAACCCTGAAAGCTTCTACATAGTGGAAGTTCTACTAATTGTGTGACGTCTAGGGTTTATTCAGGGCGTCCCTGGTATTTCAGGTGGTAAAGAATCCGCCTACAATGCTGGAGACCTGGCCTTGATTCCTGGGTCAGGAAGATGGACTGGAGAAGGGATAGGCTACCCACTCCAGTATTCTTAGGCTTTCCTGGTGACTCAGCTGGTAAAGAAGTTGCCTGCAATGAGGGATTCCTGGGTTCGATCCTTGGGTTTGGAAGATCCCCTGGAGAAGGGAACCACTACCCACTCCAGTATTCTGGTCTGGATAATCCCATGGATTCTATAGTCCATGGGGTTGCGAAGAGCTGGACATGACTGAGTGACTTTCACTTTACTTTAGCGTTTATTCAGAATCATCCTAAGGGTTGATGAAAGCCTCTGTTTTCAAATACCATCCACCTCAGGTAAATCACACGTCTCTTTCCATTTTGTAGGGAGCGTATCAGTCCACTGAAGGGTTCAGTAATTCTCATGGCTCTAATCTGAAATTAGAAATGTGAATCTTCTTTCTCTGTATGTGTAGATCTTACTATACAGGGGCTTGACCACTGTTCGTTTAGTGCTAAAGAAAAGATGGAAGACTTTTCTTCTAAAATATTTGTTGAGAGAATCCCAGTTACTAGCTATAGATTATTGTGAAATTCTGACTAGAGGGTTGGCAGAATGGGCAGATCCCTACATGATGTGATTTGAGATTTGCTAAAGATTCTATCTGGGCAAAAATGTTCTGCTGAAATATCTAAAATATTTATCAATACTAATGGAACTATAGCTTCTTGGAAGCTAAAGAATTCCTATACTTATCACAGTGACTGGCACATATTGGGAATTGATAAACATTTGTTAAATGAATGAATAAGTGAAGATAAAAGGAGAAGCTACTCGAATGGAATGTTCTTCTATATATCTCTATGTTTCTGTTTCTACGCAGTAGGCTAAAACTTGATAACTGATAAAAGGAAAAAGAACTTGGGAAAATATAATGACAACAGCAGTGAATATAAACATGCAAAAGGATAGCACTGGACACAGTACTTTTACAGTTCTTGTTTAATCAGAATTACATGGAGACTGCACAGATACCATAAAAATAAGTAGAATGTTATACAGTGTTTTTCACATGTTTTAAAAGCGAATTGTTGGGTAGATTATTAGTTTCACAATCCAAGTCTCTCAATACCCATAAACATCATGGGAAATTTAAAGGTTGAACTGGCGAAAAGGGTAAAAATTGCAATAAAAATCATTATTTCCAAATGCCGCAGGGTAGCTCTTTTTTTTCCCTTAAATTGAAATGTATTTTTAATCCAGTAAGAATGGGAATTTCATCCCTGTTTTGTTGTATGTGAATTTTTAATTTTATTTTGTTTTGTTTTAAGCTAAACTGCTCTTTTATAATTGCAACATTAAAAAAAAATAAGGGCAGAAATATCTGAAGCCCTGTGGTCATAAACTTATTTTATGTAAGCTGTTAGCAAAATATGGAAAATGTTGATTTTCTTTTTGAATAACTGAGGTATGGTCCTGGCTTTGTGTCTTGGATGAAAAAATAATGAATATATTTTTAAGCTTGTCAATTTTTTAGTTCATTTTGAGGCTATAGTCTAAACATTTGCACAACAAAGCTTTTCCTCCACATATTATTGTAACTCTAGTAAGTTATAGCTTCACTGAACCTCTGAAAACAGCCACTGAGATCTGTTTAATAACAGAATGTTGCTTAAATTGTGAAAGAATGTAGAACTTGTGGTTTCTCTGGGGTGTATGGTAATTTACTGGGCTCTTAAAGTTGCCCAGTTAATTTTTTTTTAGGATAAAAAAATTATTCTTAAAGGAAAAAGGAAAGGAAATTAAGGCAAATAGGAATTAAGGCAAACATAGGAATTAAGGCAAAGTCATGATTTCAATCCATCTGACTTATAAAATGTATCATACATAATAGTAGTATTATTTATATGTATATAAAAGTATGTACCTTGTACCACCAAAGTCTTGCACTTTAAAGCCGTATAGCACAGTGATTAAGAGTGAGGTCATTGGAGTTACTGCAGTTACTCTAATGAGGTTAGAATTCTGACTCTCCCAGTTTCTAGCTGGAAAACCTCATCCAAGTTAATAATTCTGTGACTCAGCTTCTTCATTGTTTAAATGGGGTATAACAATACCTACCCAGAATTTTTTAGATAATGCTTGTAAAATATATAACATACATCCTAGTGCTTAATAAATAGAGTAGTAATTCTTAGCTGCAATTCCCTAGATAAAATGTTCGTAGGCCTGGAGATCACTTTTTGAATTTTTTCTCAGCTATAATCATTCTCTTGGCAATTTTATTCAATCCATAGGTTTAACTATCATTTATATGCAGATGACTCCAGATCTATATCTCCAGCCTGGTCATTCTCTTCAACTCCAGCTCACATTCAAATGCTTAATCAGCATTTCTGCCTAGGTTGTTATTAGGCATTTTCAACTTAACATCTCCAACTCAGTAACTGTGTACATGTTGTTTTCTGCCGGAAAGCTCTTGACATCACAGCATCACTCCATTACTGATTCTTATGGCGGTGGTTCAGTTGCTAAGTTGTGTCTGACTCTTGTGACCCCATGGAGCCCATCAGGTTCCTCTGTCCATGGGATTTCCCAGGCAAGATTATTGGAGTGGGTTGCCATTTCCTTCTCCAGGGGATCTTCCCAATCCAGGGATTGAACCCATGTCTCCTGCATTGCAAGCAGATTCTTTACCACTGAGCCACCATTCTGGGCTTTGTCCAAATGCTTTCTGATCAGTGGGGCATCCCTGACCAGCCTATTATAGTAGCAGCTGTGCCTCCCAGCCCCATCTACCAGTCCTGCTTTATTTTGATCTCTAACACTTAAGGCATTAGGACATTTTACTACTATTTTACTTCTCTGGTTTTGTCTGTTTCTCCTGCTAGAAGGTAATCTCCATGAATGCAGGTAGTTAGTCATAATTAACTATTTATTAAAGCCTATGGACCCAGAATCATTCCTGGAACATAGAAAGTGCTCATTATATTTTGTTGGATGAATGAAGATACTGCTATTATATTTTCTAAAAGAGTGGCATCAATTTTCATATTTTTTCTATTCAGTGAGAAATTTATCTAATTTATTAGAATAATATTTTCACCAACAGAGCTCAAATATGCTGTTTTCATTTTCAATAAAAAATTTACAGCTGAAAAAAATTACAGCCTTGTGTGTGTATGTGTTTTGAGTATGTGGTGAACAACTATGTAAGGAAAAGCTTCTGGATACAGGTCACTGGAAAATACAAGTTAAATATGATAAGAAATAATTTAAAAATCTTGGTTGGACTGCCAGGAAAGGGCAAAAATGATAAAACCAGAAAATATCAGAAAGCCTGATTCCATAGAGGTTTAATATTTCTTAGAGTAATTAACAGACTGGTTCCATATAGGAAAAGGAGTACATCAAGGCTGTATATTGTCACCCTGCTTATTTAACTTCTATGCAGAGTACATCATGAGAAACGCTGGGCTGGAAGAAGCACAAGCTGGAATCAAGATTGCCGGAAGAAATATCATTAACCTCAGATATGCAGATGACACCACCCATATGGCAGAAAGTGAAGAAGAACTAAGGAGCCTCTTGATGAAAGTGAAAGAGGAGAGTGAAAAAGTTGGCTTACAGCTCAACATTCAGAAAACAAAGATCATGACATCCGGTCCCATCACTTCATGGCAAGTAGATGCAGAAACAGTGGAAACAGTGGCGGACTTTATTTTCTTGGGCTCCAAAATCACTGCAGATGGTGATTGCAGCCATGAAATTAAGATGCTTACTCTTTGCAAGAAAAGATATGACCAACCTAGATAGCATATTAAAAAGCAGAGACATTGCTTTGTCAACAAAGGTCCATCTAGTCAAGGCTATGGTTTTTCCAGTGGTCATGTATGGATGTGATAGTTGGACTATAAAGAAAGCTGAGCGCTGAAGAATTGATGCTTTTGAACTGTGGTGTTGGAGAAGACTCTTGAAAGTCCCTTGGACTGCAAGGAGATCCAACCAGTCCATCCTAAAGGAGATCAGTCCTGGGTGTTCATTGGAAGGACTGATGTTGAGGCTGAAACTCCATTACTTTGGCCACCTGATGCGAAGAGCTGACTGATTTGAAAAGACCCTGATGCTGGGAAAGATTTGAGGCCAGGAGGAGAAGGGGATGACAGAGGATGAGATGGTTAGATGGCATCACCGATTCAATGGACATGAGTTTGAGTAAACTCTGGGAGTTGGTGATGGGTAGGGAGGCCTGGTGTGCTGCAGTCCATGGGGTCACAAAGAGTAGGACACGACTGACTGACTGAACAGAGCTGAATTTGTTTTTAGGACTTATACTTATTCCTGGTGGTCTACAGCTTTCCTAATTAACAAAATAACAAAACAAAACAAAGAACAGCATCAGTTTTCTCTACCTGTCTATCAACAATTGTATGTGCCTGTGTTTGTTGTCCAGCCTCAGGTATCTAGAATTAGATTAATAGAAATCCTTGTTTCATGATGCATATCTTCACTTGTCCATGAACTGCCTTCTGATTTACTTTTTGTCTTATTTTGTATTATAATGAACACAAACAAAATCATCCCACAGCCAAAGGACTGTAGTATTGGCGGCAACTGTCATCTGCTTGTGTGCCTCTTACAAATCCTATTCCTTTGCTTCCACCCCAGATTTGGAGGAATTCTCTTAAATTCTTGCTACTAATCCTTTGTTAGTTTTGTTGTGACTAATTTTTTCACTTTATTTAAGGTGTCTTTGATAAACAAATAATATTGATTTAAATAGAGTAAGTGAGGAAAAATGTCATCTTCTCTGGGGTAATAACAGGGCTGTGAAGCACTTTAGGTTTGCTCTGCCTCCATTTTGAATTTTATACTATCATTGTCCATTATTTCAATTTTGTCTTTTTTTAAACTTTAATCTCACAAACCATACTGTAGTTGTTATTAATTATTAAAGCTAATGTTTGTTTAGGTTTACTTGATTCTACATAGATTAAGATTTAATAAAACCTTAGAAATTTTTAGAAAGAATACTGATGGATGTGAAATACCATTCTATTTAGGCCTTTTAGAATGGTCTCAGCAGTATTTTATAGTTTTTTGCATTTTGAAAAAGATGTATTTTTAGGCATTTTGATGTTTTTGATGCTGTTTTATATGGTATTTAAATTTTTATTTCACCACCACCCTCTTTTCTGGAATATAGAAATACAGTTCATCTTTCTGTGTGGACCTTATGTCCCTGTGACATTTTTAAAATTGTCTTACTACTTCTAGTAGTTTATCTGGTTATACGCTGATCATTTTAGACTTTCTATATACACAATCACCTTGTCCACAAATGATGACTGTTTTTGTTCTTTCTGTCCCATTTTAGAGCTTTTACTTATTTTTTTCTTGCTTTATTGTGTTGGTTAACACCCCCCTGTACTACATAAAACAGAAGTGATGAGAAGCTTTCTTGTCTCATCCCCTGTCTTAAAAGGAAGTATTATATACTTTAGCATTAAGTATAATGTATATATAATGTTCGTTATACACTCTCCTTATTATACTAAAATTTCCTAGGTTGCTAAGAGTTTTTATCATGAATTGATGTTGAACTTTATCAACTAATTTTCTTTTTATCTCTTAAGATGATTGTATGATTTCTCTCATTTGTTTTTTTTAATGTAGTGAATTAACTCATTGGTTTTCAGATGTCAAACTAATGTTTAACCCTGGAATAAACCTAATACAAATTCAATTTGGTAATATTCTTTTGAGAGATTTTGAATTTTATTGAAGAGAGAAATGGCATATTATTTTTCTTGTTTGTAATGATCTTGTCAGGATTTGGTATTGAGGTGATGACATTATACAATAAGTTGGAAACCGTTTCCTCTTTTTTTCTGTGTCTGGAAGAATTTGTGTAAGACTGCTATATTTTTCTTAAATGTTGGGAGAAACTCACTAGTAAAGCCACTTGACCTGGACATTTCTTTATATGGATAAAATGTCTTTATGGAGCTATTTTCATCTTCTTTCAGTTTTAATAAGTTATGTTTGTAAGGATATGTCTGAATTGTCAAGAGTATTGCCATAAAGTTGTCCATAATAATATTTTTGCTGATGTATTCTTTTTAATTTTTGGTATTAATTATTTAGGCACACATATGATCTCTCTCTCTCCTTCCGTTCCTCACTCTTTCTTTTCGGTCAGTTTTGCTAAAAGTCAGTCCACTTTATTTATTTATTTTTAAAAATTTGAACCAACTTTTTAGCCATACAAATTTTCTCTATAGTGCATTATTATTTCATGAATTATAATTAATTGATATATTTTCCTGATCATGTTGGTCAACTCTGATGAAAAACCTTCATTGAGGCTCTTCCTAACAATGAACACTTTCTAAATTCTGTTATATATGATGTGTGTATGTATTTAGTTGCTAAGTTGTGTCCTCTTTGTGACCCAGTGGACTGTAGCCCACCAGGCTCCTCTGTCCATGGGATTTTCCTGGCAAGAATACTGGAGTGGGTTGCCATTTCCTCTTCCAGGGAATCTCCAGTCATGGGTTGAACTCATGTCTCCTGTATCTCCAGCCTTGCAGATGGATTCTTTATTGCTGAGCCACTGGGATTATATATGGTATTTTTATCTAATTAGTCTTCTCTCAGTCTTCTCTCAGTCAAATGAATGATTTTTCTTTGAGGACATCAGTCCCCCTTTAAAAATAGCCAATAGAAAGTGATAGACATATGAGATCTCAAAAAATGCTTTATAAATAGTTTTTGTTCCCCTGTGAAGATAGCTTAAGATAAAACCCTTGCCATTAGACTCGTATTAAGATCAATAGCAAATTTTTAGTTTCTTTGTCTTTTTGTTATAAATATAGATATAATCAGTCATATTAAAGAACATTTGGAGAAAAGAAAAACTTGTCCATTAGTGCTTCTACCCTTCCCATAGTTAACAACTTGGTTTATTTCCTTCCAATTGTATTCCCTTAGCATCTTTTTAAAACCTAGGATTCTTTACCAACTGAGCTATCAGGGAAGCCCATTATTTATTTTAGTTAAGTCTGATAGTTGCCTTTCATTAATTGGATGTAAATATCCATTTCATTTTTTCCCCCAATGATTATCAGAGAATTCTCTTCCATGTACATGTGTAGCCTTCTTCGTCTGCCTGCCACTCTAGGGCTTATTCAGTGTACTAGTTAGCTTGGGTTGCCATGAGAAAATACTATGGACTGCATGGCTTAAACAACATATGTTTATTCACAGTTCCGGACACTGGAAATCTGAGATCAAGGTGCCAGCATGGTTGGATACTGATGGGAGACTTCTTCCTTATTGGCAGGCAGCAGCCTTGTAGCTGTTTTTTTTCACCTGGCCTTTTCTCAGACCATACATTCAAAGAGAAAGAGGTCTCTGGTCTGTTTCTAGCCCCTAATCCCATTATGAGGACCCCACACTCATGATCTCATCTGAACCTAATCATCTCCCAAAGGAGCCATCTCCAAATACTGTCATGTTGATGGACAGGGTTTCAACATGCAAGTTTTGTGGGGACACAGTTCAGTTCACAGCACTCAGTCTCAGCAGAGGAAAAGAACATGTTCTCTTTTCCTGCCTTCTGACACTGTGTGAAGGCAGCTGAAGGGAGGGATGGAATCTCATCTCATTTTGGAAGCAGAAGACAGATTTTTTTTTTTTAAGTAGCAAAATCTAAAATAGTAAAATCTCTAAATAGATTGTTTTATGCAGAATGCCACTGTATCACAGCAGGTGGGGTGAGAAGTAGTTGGTGCTTGCCTTGTGTATACTTACCTATTTAACTGAAGTATAGTTAATTTACAATGTTGTGTTACTTCCAAGTGATTCAGTTATAAGTACACACACACACACACACATTATATATGTTGTTGTTCAGTTGCTCAGTTGTATCTGACTCTTTGCAACCCCACAGACTGCAGAACACCAGACTTTTCTGTCCTTCACCATCTTGCAGAGTTTGCTCAAATTCACGTCCACTCATTTGGTGATGCCATCCAACTGTCTCATCCTTCTCCTCCTGCCCCTCAATCTTTATTTATATAGATATATATATTTTTCAGATTCTTTTCCATTATAGGTTATTATAAGATATTGAGTATATCTCCCTGTGAAAGTGAAAGAGGAGAGTGAAAAAGTTGGCTTAAAGCTCAACATTCAGAAAACTAAGATCATGGCATCTGGTCCTATCACTTCATGGCAAATAGATGGGGAAACTTTATTTTTGGGGGCTCCAAAATCACTGCAGATGGTGACTGTAGCCATGAAATTAAAAGATGCTTACTCCTTGGAAGGAAAGTTATGACCAACCTAGACAGCATATTAAAAAGCAGAGACATTACTTTGCCAACAAAAGTCTGTCTAGTCAAGGCTATGGTTTTTCCAGTAGTCATGTATGGATGTGAGAGCTGGACTATAAAGAAAGCTGAGTGCTGAAGAAGTGATGCTTTTAAACTGTGGTGTTGGAGAAGACTCTTGAGAGTCCCTTGGACTGCAAGGAGATCCAATCAGTCCATCCTAAAGGAGATCAGTCCTGGGTGTTCATTGGAAGGACTGATGTTGAAGCTGAAACTCCATTACTTTGGCCACCTGATGTGAAGACCTGACTATTTTGAAAAAACCCTGATGCTGGGAAAGATTGAGGGCAGGAGGAGAAGGGGATGACAGAGGATAAGATGGCTGGATGGCATTACCGACTCAATGGACATGAGTTTGAGTAAACTCCGGGAGTTGGTGATGGGCAGGGAGGCCTGGCTTGCTGCGGTCCATGGGGTCGCAAAGAGTCTGACACGACTGAGTGACTGAACTGAACTGAAGTCTGTATTTCAAGGCAAAACAGAATGATTTGATATAAGATGAGCTTATAAATTGGGTATTTTGTGGTACATATAATGTTATAAACTTCCCTGGATTCCCTGGTGGCTCAGAGGGTAAAGTATCTGCCTGCAATGTGGGAGACCTGGGTTTGATCCCTGGGTTGGGAAGCTCTTCCTAGAGAAGGAAATGGCAGCCCCCTCCAGTACTCTTGCCTGGAAAATTCCATGGATAGAGGAGCCTGGTAGGCTACAGCCCATGGGATCGCAAAGAGTCGGACATGACTGAGCAACTTCACTGATTCAATGTTATAAACTAAAGACTCATGTAAATTTTCATGATTTTTTGAGTGTTTTACTTCAGTTGATCCCATATAGCCTAAATTGGTTTCTTACAACTGTACATATTTTTTTTATCTTAATCATGCTCTTTATTGTTACTAGTTTTTTTTTCCCATTTATTTTTATTAGTTGGAGGCTAATTACTTTACAATATTGTAGTGGTTTTTGTCATACATTGACATGAATCAGCCATGGATTTACATGTGTTCCTCTTCTCGATCCCCCCTCCCACCTCCCTCTCCACCCAATTCCTCTGGGTCTTCCCAGTGCACCAGGCCCGAGCACTTGTCTCATGCACCCAGCCTGGGCTGGTGATCTGTTTCACCCTAGATAATATACATGTTTTGATGCTGTTCTCTCTGAACATCCCGCCCTCGCCTTCTCCCACAGAGTCCAAAATTCTGTTCTGTACATCTGTGTCTCTTTTTCTGTTTTGCATATAGGGTTATCGTTACCATCTTTCTAAATTCCATATATATGCGTTAGTATACTGTTGGCATCTGGCTTACTTTATCTTTCTGGCTTACTTCACTCTGTATAATGGGCTCCAGTTTCATCCATCTCATTAGAACTGATTCAAATGAATTCTTTTTAATGGCTGAGTAATATTCCATGGTGTATATGTACCATAGCTTCCTTATCCATTCATCTGCTGATGGGCATCTAGGTTGCTTCCATGTCCTGGCTATTATTAACAGTGCTGCAATGAACATTGTGGTGCACGTGTCTCTTTCAGATCTGGTTTGTACATATTTTTAAAAATTACATTTTCAGTCAGTTTCGTCAGTTTATCAATAATGTTACCGTACCTGATACAATTTTAGATTATTAGCCTTTATGTTCCATTATAAATTGATTTGTTTTGCTTTTTCAGTATGTAAAAATATAATAAGAAAGAGAGCTGTTGTGTATGATTCCCCACTGCTCACATTAATAGACATTTCATAAAAACACAAGTGTTTTATTGTCTGAAAACATATCTTGCCTCATCTTCTTTAGGAAAATGTGAGAAATATTTTTGACGTACCAAATTCTATGCAGCAGAATTTTTTCATGTTGGAGGATGGATGCTATGATATTAAAAGTGTTCAGCATATTTATAAAAGATACTTTGGGGTGTAAATACTATTTTGATCCATTATAAGAGTACTTGTGTCTTGAATCCAGGTATTTTTCAGTTCCCCATACACTCTGTCAGGATTGAAAAAAAAAAAAAAAACAAAAGAACAAACAAGCTTTAGTTAATTTTAGGCCAGTTTTTAAAATTTCAAGAGAGATTGGATATATAGTTGATAAATATTGATGATGAGTGGAAGATGTATTCCTTAGTGAATTACAAGAGATTTCTTATTCAAACTCAATCTTAAAATATAGTTTATTCAAATCTGAAATTTCTTATTCAACATAATCTTGAAATTGATTTGCAATGTAAAAATTACAGGTAGGCAATTCATTTGTATATCCAAAGTAAGACTGAGAGACTATCTTTAGGCCAGTGATGTACCTTAGAAGTAAAATGTGAGATTCTTAGAATTAAAAATTCTTTAGTAGCCACATTGAATCAGTAAAGAGAAGCAGATGAAATAAATTTTAAATACACTTTTTATTTAACCTAAAACATATGTCAAGTTATGCAGTGGTAAAGAATCTGCCTGCCAATGCTGGAGATACAAGAGATGCGGGTTCGATCCTTGGGTTGGGGAGATCCCCTGGAGCAGGAAATGGCAACCTGCTCCAGTATTCTTGCCTGGAGAATTCCATGGGCAGAGGAGCACACACAAAACATATAATAAAATATATCATTTCAATTTGTAATCACTATGAAAAATTATTAACGTGTTTAACATCCTTTTTTTTTTTTTTTCTTACTGAAGTCTTTGAATTCTGGTGTTTTTAACACAGAGCACATCTCACTTCATGTTGGCTATGTTTCACATGTGCGTGGCCACATGTTACCATGGTGAGAACACAGCCTTGGGTTTGGGGCTGCTCCAGACCTTGGTCACTCACTTCTTTGATAATGCTTGGCACATAGTGAATGGACAGTAAGTGTTTAAAAAAAGAAGAAAAGGAAGCAAGGAAAAGTAATAGGACAGTTTGTAGTAAGATAGAACT
Organism: Cervus elaphus; assembly: GCF_910594005.1. Lineage (NCBI taxonomy): Eukaryota > Metazoa > Chordata > Mammalia > Artiodactyla > Cervidae > Cervus > Cervus elaphus. Next base: position 61,494,629 of record NC_057819.1, on the reverse strand, counting down.
CTGTGTACTCACTCACCACTTGGAAATCCTTGGTTAGGATATTTACTGTTTCTAACCTCAGAGTCCTTTTGTAGGAATGAGATATGTGTATCTGCCTTTCAAAATTATTGTGAAAGTGTTGAGGTAACATAAACAGAGCACCTTGCTTGTTCTCTTCCATACCATTTCTTCTCTGAAATCTGTATTAAGTCATGTATTACATGGTAATCTATTTGTATCTACTTCTATTAGATCAGGTTAATTATCACAGCAAACATAGTATGTTTTTTTCAGTTATATGTGAATGGAAAGGAAGGAAGGTAGAGAGTAGGAGGTTCTTGGCATCGAATGTGTAGCCAAGGACAATTAAACGTTCAATTGCTTAGCATGCTGTGGAATTAATTGGCTGTGATCTTAATTATAAATACTTAATTTATGAAACAGCCTTTAAACACGGAAGTCTGCATTTAGATATATGAGTAATTTTGGTAACTAAGTTTCAGCCTGATAGCCAATTTAAAACGTTAATGGCACAGTCACTTCAGATCTTCTCAACTCCCTTCTGCTCAGGTCTGACCCAGTGCTCAGGCACTTGCAAAAGAAATAGAAGGGCTCATAAATGTGCACGTACAATGTAACACACAGATGGAAATGTACAGAAAACATTATATATATATGTTATCTGGCTGGCTTCATGGGTGTTCAGCCTTTCCATCATGAAGGACTCCATCCTCAGAAGGGAATCAGTGCTTGGGGTTTAATGGTCTGTGGTTGTCATAGTGAAATTCTTAATAATTTTATCTTTAAATTTGTGGTTTGTGAGTAGTCTGATAGGATAATGAAATATGCACTGGGGGTTTGGTGCCTTGGTTCCCAGTCGGTTCCACCTCCTGTTCTCTTCTCCATCTACAAGGATGAGGTCTTGACCACCCACTTCCAGGTTCCAGCCCAGGTGTGGGTCTGCATGCAGGATCAAAGAAGGTCCCATGGGCGCATGCCGTCAGCACACCTATGTGGGTCTGCACTTGCCCAGCCAATGTCCTCATGCTCAAGGGACACAACTTTAAATAGCAAATTAAACCGTACCATGACAGAGAGACTGCTAAATAAATGAAAACCTGGTATGATATGATGAAGAATTTTATGGAGTTGCACAGTTAACCATGCGTAAGCACTAAAATGAAAACAAAAGTGTTAGTTGCTCAGTTGTGTCCAACCCTTTGCAACCCTTTGGACTGTAGACTGCCAGGCTGCTCTGTCCATGGAATTCTCCAGGCAAGAATGGAGTTGGTAACCATTCCCTTCTCCAGGGTCTCTTCCTGACCCAGGGATCAAACCCAGGTCTCCTGCATTGCATGCAGGTTCTTTTACTGCCTGAGCCTCCAAGGAGGCAAGGTCCATGTAAACACTAAACGGCCCATAAAACAGGACACCGTTAGGACCTATTATCACCCTGACCCTCACCCTTGCCACTAAGAACACTTATTCACCCCTGAGAGTTAGCCACTAGTTAAGTTTTATGTTAACAATGTCTGTGCTTTTCTCTCCAGTTCTGTCATCCAGAGTGATGGTGAATTATTTGTACATATTTTTAAAATGTATGTAAGCTAAATTGTACTGCATGCATTTTCTGTGCCTTATCTCTTTGGCTCAACATTGCTTGTAAAATTTGTACATGCTGCTACAATACTGCTTGCTTTCCACTGCTGTACAGAATGCTCTTTATAAATATATGAAGTTTTTAGGTTATTCTTGATGGACCTGAGTTGTTTTCCCTTTGGACTGTTGTGAACCATATGTATATATTTCCTGGTGTACATGTGTAAACTTGCACTAGGGTTTATACCAAGGAGATAATTTTTTGATTTATGGATTGTGTATACCTTAAACTTCTCAATAATGCCAAAGTATATTAAAAGAGTCAGACATGACGGAGTGACTGAACAATATTAAAAGAGTGGTGCTAATTCACATTTACACTTGCAGAGAACAAATATTCCCATTGCTCACAACCTCTTCAGGTCTTGAAATTGTTAAATGCATAAATTTGCAACCATTAGTTGGGATTCAGTGTTTTAAAAATTGTTTAATTTGCATTTTTCTAATTTTTGATGATTGAGCATTCTTAACATATGCTTCTTGGACATGTGGGTTTCTTCTTTAAAAATTCTTGTTCTGTTGGCTTTTTTTCTAATTTTCTTTTGAGTTGACTATTTTTTATTATTAAGTTGTAAAAAAAAAAAAAAAACCTCTTTGTAAAATGTTGTAAACTGTACCCTTGTCAGTTGCATGTGTTGAAAAAGTTCTCCAGCTTCATGGCTTGTCTTTATGTACTCTTCTATGGTGTTTTCTGATAAGTGGAAATGGAAAATTACCAGTGTTTCCTTTATGACTGTTTTTTTTTTTAATCTTGTCTTAAAAACATGAAATTCTTTGTCACCTGAAGGTCATTGAATTAACATCCATTACTAGCTTCTAAATTATTTATTGCTTTCATGTATTTACTTAGGTTTTTAAGCATAATGGAGGTGATTTTTGTGCAAGGTGTGAGAGAAAGATCAAGTTATAATCCCTCCCCATTCTCCCCAACATCCCTGTCATAGAGACACTCAATTTTTCTAGAAATATTTACTAATAAGCCCCTTCTTTACCTGTTGTCTTATGGGCCACCATAAGACACTTAAGACACTTAGCCATATACTACATGTATGTATATATAGGTATGTTTCTATGCTCTCTTTCTGTTCCATCAGTCAGATTTTTGGGTTTGAAAGAGTACTACACTTTCCTAATTACCCAGTTTTTTCCTGATATAAAGTATGTCCTTCAATTTATAACATCCTAATTTTGTTTTAGTAATTTCTTCTAAACTATGTCCTTAATATATTTTGTTCTATTGTTTGTTGTTTTTTTCTTCCTTTGCCTATTTTCTATGTCTATCATTTTCTTTTATTTCATTAAAAATCTTTCTTTACCCTGTTGATTTTCATGTTGTGCACTTCTGTCAGTCCTGTTTTTATTGTCCAATAGTCAGTCTTCATTTCTTTCTTCTAAAAAATTCAGTTGAACAAACATAAAACAAAAGCATTCACCCATTTCTTCCACCCTCTATCCCCTGCCTCTGGCCACCATCAATCTGTTCTTTGTATGTATAAGCTTAGTATTTGTGTGTATAAATGATATATATATATATGTACACATATATTCCACATATAAGGGAGATCATACATTATTTATCTTTCTCTGTCTGACTAATTTCACTTAACATAATGCCATTGAGGATATATGTCTTTATTTATGCAAATGATTTTATTTTTTTCTTCAGCTCAAGTGGTTATTTCTGTTGTCTGACCATATCTTTGTTCAGCTTTAGTGTTCCTTCAGGGCGTTATTTTAATAGAAACAATTACCCTTTTTTGCCCTCCAGAGGCCATAGGCGAATTGTCAGAATGTGTAGGTCAGAATGCGTACACTGTTTGTGGCACTAGTTTCCATCCTTTTTTTCCACCTGCAAGCATTTTTCTTGTGGTAGTCATCCATCATAATTTTTTTAGCACGTTTTCCATTTTATTTGTTTCTACAGTGTTTTCTGTATACTTTTTATACTAGTCCCTCCTGTTTTTCATTACTCACTTTGTGGTGAGTTGTTCCTAGACCAGCCACTTGTAGGTGGCTTGGAGCTTTATATATCTTAGTGGTCAGAGCAGAGTTCCACGTTAATGGGAATCACCTTTAATGACACAGGTCCCTGTTTGTACACAAGAGCTTCCCTACTGGCTCAGATGGTAAGGAATCTGCTTCCAATGCAGGAGACCCAGATTCAATCCCTGGGTCAGGAAGATCCCCTGGAGAAAGAAATGGCTACCCGCTCCAGTATTCTTGCCTGGAGAATCCACGGACAGAGGAGCCTGGCGGGATACAGTCCGTGGAGTTGCCAAGAGTCAGACATGACTGAGTGACTAACACTTCCTTTAGTTTTTACATCCCCCCAGTCATTTTATCTCCGCTCTGAAGGACCGCTCATATTGCTGACTCTCTCTCCTTAGCCCCTTAACAACAAGGGGCCTAACAACAACAAGCCCCTTAACAATAACAAATCACACTGATTTGTGTGATTCCTCAGTCAGCCTCATTTCTCGACTTCTTGAGACCTTGTAAAAGTATAGTGCTTTTGCTGTTACAGAGTCTCAGTACTGTTTTTCCAAAGGGGTTTGTTCCTCAGGCAGAGGAGCTATTTTAGGGAGTTCTTCCCTGCATTGTCTGACATCTGCAAGCATGGGCATCTCTAACTTTCCCTTCCTCCACTCTCATTTAACTTCAACTTATATTTGGAAGCTGTTTCTTGTATATTGTGCGTCTAAATTGTGGATGATGTCTCATTTCACCTAAGGAGTTTGCTTTTCTGATTTTTTCTTTTTTATTCTTATTTTTGGACTAGTTCTAAGATAAGAAGGGGAAAAGTCTGTATTTTCACCCCAAAATTTACAAATGAGAAGGCACATAATATTTTGAGTAACTAAAGCAAATGCCAAGAAGCAAGCCTCTGAAGAATTCATAGTTCATACATTAATGTCTAACACAAATCTCTTATCATTGCCTAATTTTTATGTTAAATGATAGTCATAATTTCTTCAAAAGTTACTGATAAGACATAAAATTAAAAATAGCATTTTAATAAGGTGTATTAGTTTGTTATGGCTGCCATAACAAATCTCCACAAACTGAGTGGTTGAAAACAACAGGCATTTAGTCTCTCTCAGTTCTGGACCCTAGAAATTCAAACCTAAAGTGTAGGCAGGGCCATGCTCCTTCTGAAGCCACTGGGGTGGGGCAACATTTTCTTTCTTTCTGTTCCAGCTTGTTATACTCCAGGCATTCTTTGGCTTGTGGTAGCATGATCCAGTCGCTGCTTCTGACTTCACATAGCTCTCTTCTTCTGTGTCTGTGTGTCTGTCCTTTTCTTATAAGGACATGAGTCACACTGGATTTAAGGGCCCACTCTGGGCTTCCATAGTGGCTTAGACAGTAAAGAATACACCTGCAGTGCAGGAGACCCAAGTTTGATCCCTGGGTCAGGAAGATACCCTGGAGTAGGCAATGGCAACTCACTTCAGTATTCTGCCTTGGAGAATCCCATGGACAGAGGAGCCTGGCATGCTATAGTCAGTGGGGTTGTAAAGAGGCAGACATGACTGAGTGATGGTGTTTTTTTCCTAGTCCAGTATGCCATCATCTTAATTTAACTAATTATATCTGCAATGACCCTGTTTCCAAAAAGATGACATTTTGAGGTGTTGGAGTTTAGGACTTCAACATATTTTTGGCAGACACAATTTAACTCATAACATGTGCTGTAGTATCTTTTGGTAGAGAATGGATTAGCTGATTATCCTAACTCACAATTTTTTTTAATAGATAAATAATATTTTTGTGAAGCACCTCTAAAGTATTCCTAAAATACACATTGTGATTTTTATAGCAGCTATATTGAACCATTGAGACATACTGATTTCCTTGTTTTAGTGTTATGTTTAGTCTTGTATCTTTGTTAAACTGGGAAAAAGATGTTTGGAGACCTGCCAATGATTATTATATCAGGAAATAGAAATATAGGCCAGTGCTACTTAGTTCTGTACTTACAGACAGAGAAGTAGAACTTAGTTTAGGATGACTTCCAACTGGTAAATGCTCCCAGGCTGCAGGCAGAAGGAGGTGTATACATCCTCTTGAATGAAAGGAGATTAAATTAATTTTTAGGGGCATTGAGAGTCAAGAGGTTCATGTTATCTAAGCATATAAGGAAACAGTACGGAAGGTGCAAAACCAGCTGAGAAGACAGACAGTAGTAACAGGCTCATTCAGATACATGTGTTGGAATGATCAGATTCAAATGTTAGAACCATTATTCTTAACTGTGTTTAAAGAAATAAGAGGAAAATAATTTTAAAGAATAGGGAATTATAAAAAGTGGCATAAATTTGAAATTAAGACAACAGAACTTCTAGAAAATAAAGGCATATTGACTATATCGGCATGCTTGGTAACATATTGGATATAGCAGAAGAGATAACCAGTGAAGTGACAGGTAAGGTTAAAAGAAATTATCTAATATTCAGCACAGAAAGACAAGTAGCAAATACTTGAAGCGAAGGCAAGAATGATACTAGGGAAATACTGTGGAGACATCTAACAGCCATATGCTCCGTCCAGAGGGAGAATGCCCCATCTAAGGTAAATGGCAGGGGAAAAACCTAAAGAGTTTTTGTTTGTTTGGCTGGGCTGCAAAGCTTGCAGCACCCAGGCTCCTAGTTCCCTGACCAGGGATTGGACCTGTGCCCTTGTCATGGAAGCAGAGTCCCAAACACTGTACCACCAGAGAAGTCCTAAAGAGTTTTTGTTAATATGTACTTTTTCTTATCTAGAATCACTGACATAATTATGTGACTTTCAAACTGGCAGATGGTTAAAAATAGCATTAAATATAGTATGTAACACAAATGAGGGCAAGAGGAGCAAGGAAAGGAACATGTGGTAAAATAGAAAATGACAATGAGAAGGTAAATACAAGTAAAAACTTACTATTACTTATATTCACTTATAATTGCTATCATATACATTGAGCAAAAATGAACAAAATCCTCCAGGTAAAAGTCAAAGAATTTTAGGGTATAAGGGGAAAATATTAACTAGGTAATGTATTTGAGACACATTTAAAATATAGAATATAAAAAGTTAAAGGTTTTTCAGCTCTCTTTTGACTTGTGTTTACATAGTATGTATATATATGTCTACCCTTTATCAATGTGTGCGTGCTAAGTCACTTCAGTTGTGTCTGACTCTTTGTGACCCTATGGACTGTAAGCCCTCCAGGCTCCTCTATCTATGGGATTCTTCAGGCAAGAATACTGGAGTGGGTTGCCATGCCTTCCTCTAGGGAATCTTCCTGACCCAAAGATCGAACCCATGTCTCTTCTGTCTCCTGCATTGGCAGGTGGGTTCTTTACCATTAGCACCACCTGGGAAGCCCTATTTTATCAATACTAAGACTATAAAATGTATTTTGTTGTTTTTCAGTTGTTAAGTCATGTCCGACTCTTTGTGACCCCATGGACTGTAGCACACTAGACTTCTCTGTCCTCCACTGTCTCTCAGAGTTTGCTCCAATTCATGTTCATTGAGTTGGTGATGGTATGCAACTGTTCTCTGCCTCCCCATTTTCATTTTGCTTTTCAGTCTTTCCCAACATCAAGGTCTTTTCCAATGAGTGCTGTTTGTATCAAGTGGAAAAAGTATTGGAGCTTTAGCATCAGTCCTTCCAAGAATATTCAGGGTTGATTTCTTTTAAGATTGACTCGTTTGATCTCTTTGACATCAATGGGACTCTCAGCACCACAATTCAGAAACACAGTCTCTCAGCACCACAATTCAAAAACATCAGTTCTTCAGTGCTCAGCTTTCTTTATGGTCCAACTCTCACATCTGTACATGACTACTGGAAAAATCATGGCTTTTACTACACAGATTTTGTCAGCCAAGTCATGTCTCTGCTTTTTAATTTGCTGTCTAGTTTAGTCATGGCTTTCCTTCCAAGGAGCAAGGGTCTTTTAATTTCATGGCTGCAGTCATTATCTGCAGTGATTTTGGAGCCCAAGAAAATAAATTCTGTCACTGTTTCCACTTTTCCCCTTCTCTTTGCCATGAAGTGATAGTACCATATGCCATGATCTTAGTCTTTTGAATGTTGAGTTTCAAGCCAGGTGTTTCATTCTCCTCTTTCACCCTCATCAAGAGGCTGTTTAGTTCATCTTCACTTTCTGCCATTAGAGTGGTATCATCTGCATATCTGAGGTCCTTGCTATTTCTCCTAGTAGTCTTGATTCCAGTTTGTAATTCATCCAGCCAAGCATTTCCCATAATGTAGTCTGCATATAAGTTAAATAAGCAGAGTGATAAAATGCAGCCTAGTCATATTCCTTTCCTAGTTTTAAACCAGTCAGTTGTTCCATGTCCAGTTATAACTGTTGCCTCTTAAACCACATATGGGTTTCTTAGGAGACAAGTAAGGTAGTCTGGTACTCTCATCTTCTAAAGAATTTTCCATGGTTTGTTGTGATCCACACAGTCAAAGGCTTTAGCATAGTCAATGAAGCAGAAGTAGATGTTTTTATGGAGTTTCTTTTCTTTGTCCGTGATCCAACACATGTTGACAATTTGATCTCTGGTTCCTCTGCCTTTTCTAAATCCAGCTTGTACATCTGAAAGTTCTCAGTTCACAGACTGCTAAAGCCTAGCTCGAAGGATTTAGAACATAATCTTGCTAGCATGTGAAATGAGCAAAATTGTATGAAGTCTGGACATTCTTTGGCATTGCCTTTCTTTGGGATTGGAATGAAAACTGACATTTTCTAGTCCTGTAGCCACTGCTGAGTTTTCCAAATTTGCTGACATATTGAGGGAGCACTTTAAGAACATTGTGTTTTAGGATTTGAAATAGCTCAGCTGGAATTCCATCACTTCCATTACCTTTGTTCATAGCGATGCTTCAGAACACGCCAGGATGTTTGGCTCTATGTGAGATACACCATTGTGGTTATCCATGTCACTAAGATCTTTTTTTAAATATAGTTCTTCTGTATATTCTTGCCACCTCTTCTTAATCTCTTCTGTTAGGTCCTTACCTTTTCTATCCTTGTCATGCCCATCCTTGCATAAAATATCCCCCTGATATCCTCACGTTTTTTGAAGAGATCTCTAGTCTTTCCCATTGTATTATTTTCCTTTATTTCATTGCATTGTTCATTTAAGAAGATCTTATCTCTCCTAGCTATTCTCTGGAACTTTGCATTCAATTGGGTATATCTTTCCCTTTTTTCCCTTACCTGTCACTTCTCTTCTTTCCTCAGCAATTTGTAAAGCCTCCTCAGACAACCACTTTGCCTTTTTGCATTTCTCTTCCTTTGGAATGGTTTTTGTCACTGCCTCCTGTAGAATGTTATGAACTTTCATCTATAGTTTTTCAAGCACTCTGTCTACCAGATCTAATCTCTTGAATCTATTTGTCACCTCTGCTGTATAGTCACAAGTGATTTGATTTAGGTCATACCTGAATGGCCTAGTGATTTTCCCTACTTTCCTCAAGTTAAGCCTGAATTTTGTAATAAGGAGTTCATGATCTGAGCCACAGTCAGCTCCAGGTCCTGTGTTTTCTGACTGTATAGAGCTTTTCCATCTTTGAATGCAAAGAACATTATCTGATTTTGGTATTGACTATCTGGTTATGTCCACGTAGACAGTCATATCTTGGGTTGTTAGAAAAGGGTGTTTGCTTTTACCTGCATGTTCTGTTGACACAATTCTCTTAGTCTTTGCCATACTTCATTTTGTATTCCAAGGTCAAATTTGCCTATTATTGCAGGTATCTCTTGACTTCCTACTTTTATATTCTAATCCTCTATGATGAAAAGGACATCTTATTTTGATGTTCCTTCTAAAAGGTATGTAGGTCTTAATAGAACTGGTCAACTTTAGCTTGCTCAGCATTAGTGGTTGGGGCATAGACTTGAATTACTGTTTGGTTGAATGATTTGCCTTGGAAATGGTTATTCTGACATTTATAAGGTTGTACCTGGCTCTTGTAGATTATGAGGGCTACTCCATTATTCTAATGGATTCTTGCCCACAGTAGCAGACATAATGGTCATCTGAATTAAAATGGCCCATTCCTGTCCATTTTAGTTTATTGATTTGTAAGGTGTTGATGTTCAATCTTGCCATATCCTGCTTGACTTTGTCCAATTTACCTTGATTCATGGACCTAACATTTCAGGTTCCTATGCAATATCGTTCTTTAGACTTTACTTTTACCACCAGACACATCTGCAAATGAGCATCACTTCTGCTTTGGCCCAGCCATTTCATTCTTTCTGGAACTGTAAGTGATTGCCCTCCACTCTTCCCCAGTACCATATGGGAAACCTTCTGACCTGGGGAGCTCATCTCCTGGTGTCATATCTCTTTGCCTTTTCATACTGTTCACTGGGTTCTCATGGCAAGAATACTGAAGCAGGTTGACATTTCCTCTTCCAGTGGACCACAGTTTGTCAGAACTCTTCACTATGACCTGTTCGACTTGAGTGGCCCTACATGACATGGCTCATAGTTTCCCTGAGTTCTACAAGTCTCTTCGCCAGACAAGAATGCTCCTTGTGCAGGAATTGAATATCTAATGTCTTTAATGTCTACTTGCATTGGCAGCCTGGTTCTTTACCACTAGTGCCACCTGGAAAGCCCTTGTAATTATAAAAGAAAGTAAAAAGAAAAGGCAAGCACTTATCCATAGGCTACTAATTCCTATTGAGTAATATCTTTGAACATATACCCCTCTAGAGCAGGTACTATGTTATGTGTGAGTTCTGCTAGATAACTGACACATTTATTATTCCTAATTAAGAAAAATACTTGATATGTTTTATCTAATATATATGGCAAAGGATGACACAGATTTTATGGACCAGAAAACATGTTTGTATCCTTTAATACATTTTTTTTTAATCTATCCTAAGTCTGAGAAATACTATTTATTACTGTGTCCTAACTCACAGGGAAACCAAAGTCAGTCATTCTTCAAATTTAATATCCTGGAACAATATTCTAGTGTTCTAAAATGTACTTTAAACCAATGAGAATCTCTGTTGTATTAATATTTGGATGACTGAATTTTGAAGGAGTTCCAAATTTTCCTGTACAGTCCATGAGATGGGTTTTATAGTTGAGATAGATGAAGGCAATAACTGTTGAGATCACAGAACATCCCTTCTTTGCTAAAGGGAGAAAAGGATACTTTTTGTCATTCCTGACTGCTTTGCAAAAGGTAAAATGTTTCATTGCTTTTAAGTTGGAACTAATTTATAGCAAATATTCAAAGATTCCTTTCAATTACACACCTATGGGTATGAAAATGGATTTCCTATTTTATGGCCCTTCATTTTTATCAGTTTATGCTAAGCTGTGTCCACTGGGAAATATAGTGTATATAAAGGATGTGTCTTTGAAGCATTTCATGCAGATGTATCTTTTAAACATGAGGTATTGAAACTATGCTTGCAAAATACGCTATAATTCTATTGCTTAAAAACAAATAAAAGCCAAGGTGGTTGGACTTGAAGGTTTACTGAGGCCTAGCAGTTCTTCAAAGTGCCGTTTATTAAATGTCAGAGTAATTACTTGTACCATTAGTCCCATAAAATAACGATTTGTGAGAGTGTTTTCTGAAAGTATTTTTTCCCTCTTCCTTTCTGTTTGGGGTACTTCTTCTTGTATATACACTGTAAGCTAAACTTTGTCCATAAACAACCGAGTCTTACGGTTGGTGCATTTCCTTACAGTAACTGTGAATTTTCAGAACACAAAAAGCAAGATCTTATTCTTTAAAAGTTTCCCCTCCCCCTGCTTTTAAAGGCAATTTTCCAACTAGATTTATAATATCTTTTTTATATCTAAAATAGTCTTCTCTGGCATAAGCTTTAAAAATTGGAATTAATAATTTATGACCAAAATAAATTACATGTTTGTCATTGTGTATTTTGCAAGCTTATCTGACTTAAGGAATACTAATGCAGGGAATAAGGAAAACATGGGAATAAAGAAAACTGAATGTTAGAAACGTTTTTTTCTGGGTTTCTAATTTTTGGCTTAAATTTCTCTGGGGCAAAATTTGGTTTGGAAATGTATTGAAAAAATATTTAAATGACTGATGCATTCTCTCTTATTGTATTTAAAAAAGGATTTAATTCATTACTTTACAAGAAAGAAAAACACACTTTTAGAAGTCTTGTTTTTCATGATCTTAATTGCCACAATTTCATCTAATTGTATGTGAATAAAAATGTTTTTCTGCAATTAATCTGTAGAACATGAATTTTTGAAATAGTATTGGCAATTTTTTTTTTCATTTTTTAGTGTTTCTGAAATAATACATTATTAAGAATAGATATTTTGTGTGCTTCTAATATCATGGGTCTTTTAAAAATAATTTTTACTAGAATTAGTAAATTATTGTAGAGGAAAATAATAAGCAAAATGGCTAAGTAAAATCATAGTTGTTTTATATTATTCTTTATAGTTGTAATTCTTTTTTCTTTTTGTATTGTTTTGCCGGTTAGGTTCTTAATAATCAATGAAAATGAGAGCAAATATTTTCTGAAGGAGACATGAAAGATGATATCGATCTGTTAAAAAAACTTTTCCTATATTCTTAGCTCTATTAAAAACTGCTTTTGTATTCCAAGATTGGCCTTAAAATTTAAAAAAAAAAGTTGGATAGAAAGGATAATTTATTTAGGAAACATGAGGATCTTAACTAGGAGAAAAGCTTTAAATGGAGATGTATGGAGTTGGAAAATGTGGTTAGAATTTAAGAAATCAAAGAGGAAAATAGTTAAATAGGCCTTTCAAGTATGATAAAGAAGAAGAGTAAAAGAAGAAAAAAATGTAGTTTTGTCTTACTTATATTGAGCAAGGGAAATCCCTGCTTATCTATTTCTCTTGGTGGATATAAAAATCAGATGAGATTGTTTATGTAGAAGTTAGCTATAAATTATGAAGTACTGTACTTTGATTACTAGTTTTAGAATGGAATATTAATACTTGAATCAATAAATAATATTATAAAATATCTAAAGTTAAAAAAGTCTTATACTAATAAGTTTAAAATGTCCCCAGGAATTCTGATTCTCCTCAACAGAAAACCACCTCAGTGCAACATTTAGAAAATTGTTTTTAAATTTAATTCATTTGTCAGTGAGAAAAACAGCTTAGTCCAAGGAAAACTACTTGGCTGTTTAGATTTGGAATGCTCTTAATTTGTTTTGTGAATTATTTATTCTCAAGATGAACTTAAAATTAGAAAATATCTTTAAGATACATGGGGACTTGGTGGCTCAAATGGTAAAGAATCTGCCTGCAATGCAGGCCACCTGGGTTCCATCCCTGGGTTAGGAAGATTCCCCTGAAGAGAAGGGAATGGCAACCCACTCCAGTATGCTTGCCAGGAGAAGAATTCCATGGACAGAAGAACCTGTGGGCTAGTTGCATTGATATCTCGATGCAGAATTGATGGATCACAAAGTAGCTGTATGTTTAGCTAAGAAACAAGATAATTTTCTAAAGTCATGGTACCATTTTGTGTTTCCATTGGCCTTCCAGTTGCTCTACTTTCTCCAACATTTGTTTTTGTCCGTCTCTTTCATTTTAGTCATTTCAGTAGGAATAGCTCACTGGGGCTTCAATTTGCATTCCTCTGCCTGATGACTAATGATGCTGAGCACTTTGTCATATGCATGTTTTACATGTGTAGATCTCCTTTTGTGAAGCAGCTTGTCTTTTAAATATAGAGTGATTTGTCTTTTTATGGTTGAACTGCAAGAATCTGTATATATTCTGGGATTTATGTCCTTTGTCATGAGTTATGAATATTTACTCACAGTATATAGTTTTCCTTTTTTTCCCTTCATTTTCTTATGAGCAGAAGATTTTATTTTTGATGAAGTCCAGTTTTTTTCATTGTTTTTTTTTTTTCCCTTTGTGACTTGTGCTTTGTCTCTTTAGAAATCTTTGTTGATTTCAAGATTGTGAAGATCTATATATTTTTTTCTAGCAGCTTTGTTGTTTTAGATTTTATGTTTTACCCTATGATCCATTTCAAATTAAATTTTGTGTGTAGTTTACGGTAGTATAATTTATTGAAGAGATTTCTTTCTCCATTGAATTGCTTTGGTACTTTTGTCAAAAGCTGATTTTATTTGTGTACATCTATTTTGGGACTCTGTTCTCTTTCATTCCCTCATTACCTTAGTCATAGCTTTATTGTAAATCTTAAGTGGTGTATACCCTCCCATTTTTTCTCTTCAAGATTGTTTCTACTATTCTTATTACTTTTCTTTTCCAAAGTAAATTTTAAGTTATATTTTCAATTTACAGAAGAAAAGATGGCTGTGACTATAATTGACATTGCTTTCAATCTAGAAATCAATTGTGGGATTTAGAACAACAATCTTAACATTATGTCTTGAATCCCTGAAAACAGTGTATTACTTCATTTATTTAAATCTTCTTTCATATCTCATCAGGATTTTCTTTTTATAAAATATACATTTTATATTTACCTGCTATTTGTTAAATTTATCCTTATCACTTTGATTTTTGAAGCTCTTGCAAATGATACTGATTTTTAACTGCTTTTCCTAGTTGTTTATGATACTCTATAGAATACAGTTGATATTTTGATTGACTTTGTACTTTGTGAGAGTACTAAAATTCATTACTAGTTCTACTAGTTTTATTTCTAGTTCCTTAGAATTTACTACATATGCAGTCATGGCATTCTGAATAAAGGTATTTTTACTTTTTTTGTTTAATTGCCTTTTTTAAAATCTCTGTCTTATGTTTTATTGCACTGGTTAGGAATCCTAGCATGATGCTGATTATAGATATCGTGTCTTATTTCAAATCTTAAGCAGAAGGCACTCTATCTCACCATCATGTATAATATTAGCTACAGTTTTTGTAGGTTATTATTGTCTGGATTTGGAAGTTTCCTTTTTGGTAGTTGGCTGTAGAACAATTTTTTATTCCTAATTGTTGAATTTTGTAAAATGTTTCTTATGCATGTCCTTAAATATTATTTGATTTCTCTTAGTGTATTACTATAACAAATTTCACTGATTAATTTTCACATATAAAACCAACTTTATATTCTTGAGCAACTCCTAATTCACCATGACATATGCTTTTCATATATTGATGAATTTGATTTGCTAATATTTTATTAAAATTTTTACATCTATGTTTAATGATGCTGGGCTATAATTCTTCTTTCTTCTAATACCTTTGTCTGACTTTGCTATCAGTGTTACAATGACTTCATAAGTTTCCTGCTCCTTCCCCAGCAGCAGCCAGGCACCACCTTGTACTCATGCAGTGTCTGGTTTAGAAACAGGCTTCTTTGGGTTCTTCTGGTCCTACATGCCTGTATCACAGAAGAGCTCTCTCACTCAGATCCCCTGCCCTATTCCAATCTATCTCAGCAGTAATCAGTGGAAGCCTTTAGAAAAGGCTAGGGGAGTGGATGCAGATGCCCCAGGTGTCTGGGCTTCCGAGATAACTATACTGTCAAGTGAGTCCACATTTGGCCTTTAAAAGATTCATTAAAATTCTATTTGTTTTCATCTTGCCTGCTTCTATGCTTGTCATCTCTTCATGTTCTGCCCAAGGTGATTTGTATTGACTCTCACTGCTAGAGTTTGGCAACCTCATATTGCAGTTCATCAGGTTGCCTTGTGACCTCAGCTCTCAGATCAGCTCAAAAAATTATTGTTTTATCAACTGTCTCAGTTGTTCTCATTGTTAGAGTTGGAAAGACTTTGTCTGACTTTCTATATGTAAAGTAAAAGATGAACTCTGCATATCTTTTAAGATTTTGAAATGATATTCCTTAATATTGAATCTAAAACTCACATAATGGGTATAATTTTCTCTGTCTCATCCTTTGGCCATGGGCCCAACTTCTTCTTAGACACTGTTTCATTCCTTACTAGAATGAATAGTATTGTGTCAAAATGCTTGATTAATTAGAGATATCTTAAATTAAAAAATATATGGATAGTTCTCCAGTTGAAAGAATGATCATGAGTAAAAAACCAGACCTAAAATCTCAGCAGATCAATGTTATGAGCTTCAGTTTTTTATTTTCTAAACTGGAATGATTATCCCTGTTTCTTCTATCTCTCATTGGATATAAGGCTAAAATGAGATGGTATGTATAGAAATTATTTTTAACATAGTAAGTAGATGTGAATTACTAATATATAATTTTCAGAAAGAATCATACATAAATAAAGCTTGAATCTTTGAAGTGAATTTTTATGCTAATGGTTTAAAACCTTTAGTTAATGCTATATGGCCTTATGATGGTAATCAGAAGACAGCATATTTTATATACAGGAATAATTGACAAATATTTATTGAGCATCTACTATTTGTGCTCTCCTCATTGCTGGAGAGGCCCTGGTGAACATGACAAAAAGCTACTGACTTTATATTCTGGTGGAAAAGATAGACCATAAACAAATTTTTGATGCTGTTTAGAGATTCAGATAGAGATTCTCAGAAACTCTCTATCTAAGAGAGTTTCTGACAAAGGATTTTAAAATATTTTTAGGAAAGTCACCATATGAGGACTTGAGGATTTTGTTACTTAGCCGAGTTCCTTATACCTATTGTTCAGTTTTATTCCTTCTTTTTTAAGCCAGATTTTGCCAGATAGAAAAGTATCATTCTTTATGTGTTGCTCTATTGTCTGCTCTCTTTTTCTGATGATTAGCTATTTAATTAAAACTTTTCTTGGCATTGAGAAAGTTTATATATTTTTGAATAGATAAATGAAAGGCCATTTTATTATGGAAAATCTCCATATATACAAAAATAAAGAGAGTAGGAAAATAGATCCATATGTACTCATCACCTGGCTTTAGTAATTATGAACTCATGGTCAGTACTGTCTGATCCATGCACCAACTCAATTTCCTTCTCAGCTTGGATTACTTGAAGCAAATTCCTTGCCATTTACCCACAAATATTTTTCAGTTTTATTGTAAAATCTAAGGTGTCTTCTTAAAGCATACCAAAATATCATGGTCTCATCTAAAAATTATATTATTACTAGTAGTTGTTCAAATTCCACATTTTTGTAAAACTACATTCAAGTAGAGATATAGTTATTATATTACTTTTGCTTCCATTTTTTTATAAGGATAAAGACATTTGGTATAAGTATCCATCATAGAAGTAAAGATGTCATCCGAATTTAAAGGCAATTAAATTGAGTAATTTTTTAAAATTTTTTAAAAATTGACTATACACAATACTGTGCTAGGTATATAATGAATACAGAAAGCTTTTATACATCAGCCATGTCTTATAAAAAGTTTATAATATTGTGGCTGAGTTAAAACATAAAAGGTAACCCACAACACAAGTTATGTCCTGTCTCAGTGATGGAGATGGATGGTTTTCAGCCTCCATGACTGTTCACATTGGTATATCATATGGGTGCGGTGATTGCAAGGCATATTTTTCTTAATACTGAGAAGATTAAACTTTGAAAATTAACTTTTTAATAATTAGAATGGATTCAGGGTTATTTTTGTGATCATGCCAGCTACATTCCTTTGAAATCCAATATGTTCTTGTGAGTGATGAGAAAAAGGATGGAATTACAAGTTGGCCTGGAAAGCTGGATGTGCTTTGGGAAGATCAAAACTGATCAGGGATCATAGCTAGTGTTCTTGAGAGAAACAGAATCAGTAGGATCTCTCTCTATAGATATACAAACAGATATAGATATCTATTGATCAATATATTTACATAGACATCTAGATAAATGGAGGATAGATAGGTAGATAGATAGGTTTCTCTTTCTCCATAAGTGATTTTTAAAAGTAAATGTTTCTCTCACTCCTCCACCTCATATATGGCGAGATTTATTTTAAGGAATTAGTTCATGCAATTGCAGAGACTAGCAAGCCTAAAATCTGTAGTGTGGGCTCCAGACTGGAGACCCATGGAAGACTTGATGTTGTGTCTCAGGTATGAAGGCAGTTTGCTGGCAGAATTTTCCTCAGGGGAGATTAACTTTTTCTTAAGGCCTTCAACTGTGATTGGATGACGTTCACCCACCTTTTGGAAAGCAATGTGCTTTACACAAAGCAAATTTAAATGTCAATAATTTACAGATATCTTCACTGAGGCGTCTAGATATGTTTGACTAAATATGTGGGCACTGTGTCCTAGACAAGTTGATACATTAAAATTAACCATCACAAGTGGGCACCGTGGCATAAACAAATGAGTGGAGATGAAATTCAATACTCTATTAGATTAAGGCAAGTAGAGCACTTTAACTAGAGGAAAAATTCATATATGGGCATAGTAGTTAGTAAAGTCACTAAGAAATGCCCATAATTTTGTTAATTATTCTTAAAGTTGCTGCTAAAATGATACATAATATGTTTCTCGAAAGAACCAAATTTTGTTGAATTTGATCTTTGGATGTGTAGGAGTAAGAAGACAGAGCATCTGTGAAATATTTTATTAGTACAGTCAATTTTAATTTATTAGTAATAATGGAAACAGGGTCCACATGGCTACTGAACTTCATAGATAACATTTATTACTTCATAGATAACATTTAATATATTAATATTCAGAATTTTTATCAGAACTTAAACTTTAGTAGTCATAACAAGTAGAAACCTTGATTTGTGTTTTATCTTTGCTTGCTTTCTGGTGATGGTTGAAAGGACTGAAAAAGACAGGTTGAAACTGACTAATCCTTAAAACTAGATTGTAAATGTTGATCATAACAATGGAAGGTCCTCATTGTTAGCTTGTTTCACAAAATCCTGTTTGTTATATTTATGTATGATATTCACTGTAGCTTTATAGACTTGGGCTTTGCAAATCACTTTGTACTTACACAAAATTTTAATATAGTTTTCTACAGTTCTCTGCTTGCAGTTGGGATTTAAATTTTCACTAATCATAAATAGTCTATACCTTGTAGTGACAATCTCACTCATTACTGACTATGATTAGGAGATTATAAAAGAACAGAGTGAAACATTTGGAATAAAGATATAAGCATAAGCAGGGCTAAGATTTTGTTCCATGATTATCCTTTTGTTTTTGTCACCAGAGTCTTTTTTTCTTACATTGAATGTGTTGCTTTAATGAGCTTTCAATAAAGATAATGATGTATTAATGAACTTCAATGTTCTGACAAGCTGATCATCAAACACAGATGCAAATATAAAAAAATTAACAGTCTTTCCTAGGGGATTTGATTCTTAGTTTTATTTCCTAATTCTGTTCCAGAATTTTTAATTCTCATTCCAGAATTTGCACAATAATTCTAATTCATGCATAACTTGTGAGTATGAGGAAAACGCAATTAGGATAACTTTCCCCAAAAGGTGGTGAGTGAGGTATGAACCTCACATTCAGCCTATTCAGAACAAAAGAAAAGAAGAAAATACAGACAGAAATATGATCAAACCACTTTCAGCACTTTGGCATATTTCTGTCCAGTCCTTTGGCTTACAAGATTTTTTTTTTGTTCATAATTAAAGGTATAAGGTATATGATATTTTAATTTTTTGTGTAATGTAAAAAATTCATAGGCAAATTTTTTATCAAAACATAATACAATGTATGTATATATTATTATTTTCTTGACCAATCTCCCATTACTGGAATTTTATCTTATTTCTAATTTGATTATTGTGTTGTGGATCTTGAGACCACCCCAGGGCTACTCAATGATTTGCTAGGAGGACTCATAGGACTCAGTGTATAGTCCTATCAACAGCTCAGGTTTACTGTAGTGAAAGGATACAAAGCAGAATCAGCAAAGGGAAAAGGCGCATGGGGTGAAGTCCAGAGGAAACCAGGAGCAAGCTCACAGGATTCCTCTTCCAGTGAAGTCACAGGGAGGTACTTGATTCCTCCAAAATGAGTCATTACGCATGTGAAGGGTTATGTATTGGGGAAACTCATTACAGACTCAGCACCCAAGATTTTTACTGGGACATGCTCACATTGGCACCGTCTGCTTAGCATGTAGCAATATTCCAGACTTTCAGAAGGAAAGCTGATATTCTGCCTATATCATATTGTCTGTACAATGTAGGCATAGTGAGATGCCCTTATCTTTCAGGGAAAATTTTACATCAGTGGCTAGGGAACTGTTTACCCTCTGAGTACTTAGATACCAGTTGAGGCTCAACCTTGCAAGCATCCTTTTCTAAGAGTAATAGTGTTATGCTAACTCAGAAACTAACTTGATTTCTGCACAGTTATAAATAATGCTGTAACAAGCATCTTTGTTAATAAATCTTTTGGCACATTCCAGATTATTTCCCTATGAAAGATTCCTAGAAATTAATATCATGTAAAAAATATCAGCTTTAAAAGATTCTTCTTACTGATAATTACTTTCCCAGAAGTCTCTTCAAATTTTCATTTTCACCAAACAGGTATGAGTGTGGACACCAAAATAGGTAAGATCCACATGGCCCAAACAGCAGTACACAATAAACTTGGAAGAATTCATTTAAAAAAAGTTAGAGTTGTACTAGATGAACAGAAGACTAGTCATTGCTTCCGCTTGCAGGAGGCAGACACTAAGAGCACTCCCATTAAATTATCACCCAATGTGCAGTTTTCTCCTAGACCTTTGGCATTTTTTTGTCTAAAGACCTATGACATCATTGTCATCTGCAAACCACACTGTATCCAGTTAACTTTAACAGTCATTTGTTATAAACAATTAGCACATGTTCTGTACCAGGCATTTCAGTTGTGTGGGGGATAAAAGAGTGCCACGGGGCACAGTCCCTGCCCTCCTGCTGTTGCAGGCTGCTCCCAACATGAGCTTACATTTGTCAGATTGCTTCTTGGAAAAGATTACAGGTGAACTGCAATCAAGAGGCATTTTCAGGGACTTCTCTGGGGGCCAGTGGTTCGGATTGTCCTTCCAATGCAGGGGGTGCCAGTTCCATCCCTGGTTGGGGGGCAAAGATCCCACATGCCTCATAGCCAAAAAACAAAAACACAAAAAATTCAGAAGCGATAGTGTAACAAATTCAATAAAGACTTTAAGAGCAGTCCAAATTAAAAAATAAAACAAAACCTTTAAAAACAAGTGGCATTTTCAAATCGCATATTCGGATAGCTGCCCCTGCTTTGCAGGAATGAATTTGTGACAGACCTGGTCCCCTGACACCTGCTTCAGTTAATCACGAGTCTTTAGGTTCTAAGCCTGAGACCAACATTTTCCAAAGCTGTAGGACATAGCAGATTCTCTTTTACTTCCTGGGAGGGGAGTAAGTGTTTTGACGGGGGAATAAGAGTTTTGATTCTCAAGATGTTGTGATGCCCCTGCTCTCAAAATATTTGTTGATCATTGAGGGCAAATTTAAAGGAAACACTTATTTTTGTATGCATGTTTTGTTAAAAGAAGTTCAAACTAATTATATTTTCTTCTTTATAAATACAACATGTCCTTGTTAGAAAAAAAAAAGGATTAAAATTTAGTCTCAGTGTGTTGCCTCCTAAAAGGTAAACCATTCTTAAAGTTCTGTGATACTTTGCTTTTGTTCATAGTTTTTAACATTATTTCACTTATTTTTACCTAAATTTTTATGGCTTCATTTAAAATATGTTTTCCCAAAACTTACTATTAGTTGTAATAAATTTCAGAAAATTTAGAAAATACAGACCATTAGAAAAAAAAAAAAGACAGTCCTCTAGTATTCCACCACCCAGAGATACTCACTGCTAAATTCTGGTATATTTTCTCGAATCTGTTTTCCAGGTATATTTTTATCCTTAGTTAAACAGCAAAGCTCCATAACACTCAGAGAGTGTTTCTGTGATGTAAAGAGGATCTTTGTGAGGGGTGATGCCCTGACTCAGGCAATTCAGTTTGAACTTTTAAAAGGAGAAAAGTCATCTTTAAGTTTTGTGAACCTGAAAATAGTCATTATATTTTTGTTATTCTTATCTGGTTTACTGGGTCTCTGGGTACATGTTCCAAACGTTTAGCCATTGTAAGTGCCTGACAGAACAACACTGGTTATTGCTTATAGAGCCAGATTCCATTTAAAAGAACATTTCATTGGAACTAGGAGTGAGTTCAAGTGTATACCCTAGGAAACTAATCATTTGGTTCCTGGGAAAGTAGAATAGCAAAAGAAACTATGAGGTAAGGCCTGGCAGGACCAATCTTTACATCAGAGTCACAGCATCCACATACCACAAATGATCCTTCTAGAATTGAATACTGATTACAAGAAAAACTTGTGGAACTCTTATACCATGATTTCTAAATTCTTTCATCCTTGATTTTGATTCATGTCTTAGTCTTCAGATAAGTGTTTGTTTATTTACATAAACAAAAACATGTTTTTCTGAGCAACTTTTCAGGGCATTGGTATATTTGAGAATGATTTTTTTTGCTGAGCTTTATACATTGAAAACAATTTTGTCACAAAATTTCTGTTTCACACCTTTTCTTTTCTCTGGAAATTCTGTTGATGGTATTCTATAATGTATGGGTTCATTTGCTATTTCACAGAAGAATTCTGGAAAGAGCCTGACTTTTGCAACTTTGAGATTTTTCTTCTTCCTAAATATATATCAATTTTTCTTTAATCTTATAATTTAAATGTTTTTATTCCTTTACTTTTGCAAAATGTACTTGCATAAAAATCCCTTTTAACTTTTCCTAAAACACAATGAGCCCCAATACTCAGAGGATGCAAGTTTTGTTTTCAGCTCAGAAAATTATAATTCAATATAATTTTTTTATTTTTTATTTTTTTCATTCCTGATTGTTCTGTTTTCATCTTTGGTAAAGTATATGATTTCTTTCATGTATATTTATCTTTTGTCCTCTTTAATCTGTAATCTTCTCTCTCATTATTTTTGTCTTTGGATACTTTTCTTCTGCATTGTAGGAGTGCTTGCCAAATCCAGTCATTTGATATTCTGCACTATCTTTTACATCCCCACTAACTCTGAAGTACACTATAATTCTGCCAAAATTTACAGAATTTACAAAATTACATTTTTGGTTTCCTTGTATGTCTTGTCTTTTAAAAAACACTTATTTCCATTTTCATTTACCTTACAAATATTATTTTTAAGTCTTTATCCTAGTTGCTTTCGACTTCTATTTTTAATTGGAGTTTAGTTGATTTATAGTAGTATATTAATTGCAAGTGTACAACATAGTGATTCAGTATTTTATAGATTTTACTACATTTAAAGTTGTTGTAAAATATTGGCTATATTCTTTGCTGTACAGTGCATACTTGTAGCCTGTTTATTTTATACATAGTAGTTTGTGCTTCTTATTCCTCTACCCCTACCCTGCCTCTCCTTACTTCCCTCTCCCAACTGGTAACCACTAGTTTAATCTCGGTATCTGTGAGCCTGTTTCTGTTTTTCTATATTCATTTATTTGTTTTATTTTTCAGGTATTACATGTAAGTGATAAAATAGCAATTTGTCTTTCTCTGTCTGACTAGTTCCACTAAGCATAACACTATAATACTCTCTATTTCCATCCACGTTGTTGCAAATGGAAGAATTTCATCCTTTTATATGGATGAGTAATATTCAATTGTGTATATATACATATATATATGTATATATACACACCACCTCTTCTTTATCCATTCATATTTGGTGGACACTTGGGTTGCTCCTGGTTATTTCGAGTGTTTATAAGTAACGCTATTGTTAAGTAATGCTGCTATGAATATTGGGATACATGTTTCTTTTCAAATTAGTGTCTTAATTTTCTTCAGATATATTCTCATATGATATACAAAAGTAAACTCAATGGATTAAAGACTTAGATATAAGACAGGAAACCATAAAACTCGTAGAAGAAAATATAGGCAGACCATTCTTTGATATAAATCTTAACAATATTTTTTTGCACCTGTCTCCTAAGGTAAAGGAAACTAAAGCAAAATAAACAAATGGGGAAAAACAAACAAACACCAAATGGGGCCTAATTAAACTTAAAAGCTTTTGCACAGTAAAAGAAACCATGGACAAATAAAAAAGACAACCTAATGAATGGGAGAAAATGTTTGCAAATGACTGGTAAGGGGTTAATATCCAAAATATATAAACAGCACATACAAATCAACATTCAAAAAACTCCCAAACAACCAGATTAAAAATGGACAGAGAATATGAATAAGCATTTTTCCAAAGAAGATATATAATTGGCCAACAGGCCCATGAAAATATATTCAGCATTGCTAATCATCAGAGATATGCAGATCAAAATCACAGTGAGATATCACCTCACACCTGTTAGAATGACTATCATCAAAAAGTCTACAAATAACAATGTTGGTGAGACTGTTGAGACAAGGGAACCATTGTGCTCTGTTGATAGGAATGTAAATTGGTGCAGCCACTATGGAAACAGTGTAGAAGTTCCTCAAAACACTAGAAATAGAACAGTCTCATTACTCAGCAATTCTACTCCTTGGTGTTCATCCAATTGGTGTATAAAACACTAATTCAGAAAGATACATGCACCCCCATAGTTTGGCCTCTATTTTGAAGAGTTGGCTTGCTACAGTATAGTGGGAATGCCAAGACTTCTCTAAAATTTTCTTCTCAGTCTTGTGAAATATTTTACTAGATTTTCAGAATTGTAGACTGCATTAGTTTTCCATGGCTCCTCTAACAGTTTATGAAAACTTGCTAGCTTAAACCAATATAAATTTATTCTCCAGTAGTTCTAGAGGCCAGAAATCCAAAATTAATTGCATTGGACTAAGTCCAGGTATCGAGAGTCTGGACTCAGTCAAGACTTTGAGGACCCTAGGGAAGAATCTACTTTGCCTTTCTGAAGGCTGCTTGCATTTCCTGGCTCATGACCGCTTTCTCAGATCACTCTGGTTTCTTGCCTCTGTCATCATATTTCCTTTTCCCCTTCTAGTCACATCCACCCCCAACTCCCCTTGTAAGGATACTAGCGTGTAGTCTGTCAGGATAATCCAGGATAATCTTCGCTTCTTAGGATTCTTAATTTAATCTTACCCATAAAACCCTTTAAGTCATATGTGCTAAGGATGAGGATATGACATCTTTGGGGCCTTTGTTCAGTCTACTGCAGGGAACTTTCCCCTTGTGGCACAGTCATGCAGGCCTCACACTTGGAATGTCCTGGGTTCACACAACCGCTTAGCAATTGTCTAAACTTGGACAAGTGACTTAATTAATTTTCTTTGCTGTTAAATTGGGATAAACTCACCACTGAGCTTGTAGGTTAATTTTGCAGATAGATCAAGTAATGTATGTTCAGGGCTTCTCAGGTGGCACAATGGTAAAGAACCTGCCTGCCGATGCAGGAGCTGTAGGAGACATGGGTTCAATCCTTGGGGCAGGAAGATCCCCTGGAGGAGAAAATGGCAACCCACTCCAGTATTCTTGCCTGAAAAATTCCTTGGAAAGAGGAGCTTGGCGGGCTACGGTCCCTGGGGTCACAAAGAGTTGGACACAACTGACTGAGCACACACATGTACAATATGTCTTAAGTGTTTAGCAAACTAGGCCCTCATTAATGTTAACTATCATTGCCATGATTAATGTAGGCCCTGGTGTGTTTACTCTACCCTGAATAAGGAGAAACAGATCCATGTAAAGTGAGTGAGATCTATGCATGTGAGTGTGTTCTCTACACATGGAGAACATGGTGGATTTATCTCAGCTCCGCTCCATGTTCACTTGGTTGTGTTGGTCACCTTTTTTAGTTCTATATTTGATGAGCAGGTATCAGTACCCACTTACCCATCTGGAATATACTTTGGTTCTGCCAGTGTGGGGCCTGTCCTATTCCACTCCTTTGTTCTTTATTCTTTTTAGCTGTTCAGCACATGAAAATTACAATCCCCAGTGTACATTGTTATCGAGACCTGCCTGTCTCACCCTCTGCACAGAGTTCTTTCCTTAGAATAGGACTGTATCAAATCCTAGCATTAGGATTACTTTATTCCTAGTTGTTTTCTTGCAGTTGTGGTGTCAAGTGGATTGTGATGGATGGGGTATGGAGAGGAAAGTGGTCCTCAATAGCTGTACCCACATTTTAGAGAAATGGTTGTTTGTTCTGTTCATTTTTTTTTAGGTGGTCTTAAGCCTGTTTCTAATGGCTTTCAGATGGGCTAGGGGTTTGTTATTATGTAAAGATCACTGATTGCTTTCCTCAATTCCCTTCCATTATCCTAATTATGAAAAAAATTTTTCTCAGCTGATACTAGGTGAATGGTTAAATTTAATTTTTGTGACCTTGAAATTTTTGTCTTTTTTATTATAGTATTTTATTTTGGACTATAAAAGGGGCTGCCTCAGTCAAAGGTAACAAACCATATTGAACCAGAAATCATGATTCTTTTTGAATATTTTTTATTTACTATAAACTTGGAAGTATCTGCCAATCTTGTTCAACTACTTGATAATTCAGAAAGATATTATGCAATAGTGATGGTACTGTTCCATTATATTATATCCTAATCACAACAAAGTTCTCACATATTTTTCTAAATTACCTGAAGCTTATCTTGCATCTTGTTATTTCCTCTGTATCTACAAACAGCTATTTCCATTAAATGGCCAAAAACAAGAAAAAACAAATGAAAGCTATGTTGTATTTGCTATCTCTCAGCACACTTAAATAGAACTGTTAAGTAGAACTTAGTATAAAAGGAGTTAGTCGTATTCCTTAGATGTTTTATAACATACAACTTGGGAGCCATGGATATTCAGTAGATTATAAATAAGTTAGTTTGTTGGATCTTTATTTTTACTGAATTCTTTTGGAAGCAGTTCGTTATAAATAAAAGAAGGTAAATAATTTAAGTAATTTTAGAATATATTCATTTTTGACTATAAATTGACAATATAAATTGATTTAAATAGACATTTCAGTCATTGATTCTAAAATTTGAACTAATGCAATAGATGGAATTCAGCTGCCCAAGCAAGCTTCTAGGGTTTGATTATTCAACTGATTAAGATGCTATTTGTCAACTCTAGTTTACCACCCCTTTTAATTATATAGATAATCAAACTAAGAACTGCTAATTCTGCCTCCTAACTATTAATTGATTGTAATTACCTACAGATTAAAACTGCATGTGCAATTAACTCAAAGAATTAATTGATAGAAAGGAGTTGATAAAAGGGAAATGGAACGGGTTTGGCATAAAAAAGGCTCTAAGGGCACAGGACCCCTGAACCCACTAGTGTCTTGGGCTCTGTCACATCCTCATAAAGATACATCGTGCTTGCATCTGGACTTTGGCTCTGTTGGAGGCAGTTGCTTTGATTATTTCTTACGGACATTTGGTTTCTTGGTTGACTGAAACAGTATAATTGAAAAGTTTAAACTCCTATTGTCTTTGGGTTTTGTACTGATATTCAGACAGTTTGGACAAGTCTGCTGCTTAGTTGCTTTAGTTATTTCCAACTCTGTGCAACCCTATGGACTGTAGCCCAGCAGGCTCCTTTGTCCATGGAATTCACCAGGGAAGAATACTGGAGTGGGTTGCCATGACCTCCTCCACAGGATCTCCCCAACCCAGGGATCAAGCTCATGTCTCCTGCATTGCAGGCAGATTCTTTACCACTGAGCCACCAGAGAAGCCCCTGGGGACAAATCTGTCCATTTGCAATGTGAAGGAAATGCTTGTCACTGCAAAGATCATAGAAAAATGATGAATGTTTTAACTAGCTAGAAATTTTTTCTTATTTTCTCCCTATTTCCCATTTTAATTCTTCATTCTCTTGGTTATATCACTGGATGCAATCTTATCAGTTTTCTGTGAGTCATCTAGGTAATTTAGGTTTCTAAAATAATTAGGCTTATTAGATTTTAATAGTATCTCTCACCTGTGTAAATAATTGGCTTATTGTTAACTACATGAATTTGAATGAAAATGGGAAATGAAATAAAAAGCCACCCCCAGCTGATATGTATTTGAAATCTATTACCATTATACACATCAAGATAAATATCAAGAGAGAGAAGATGATCTGATGAAAAATACTTGGTCCTGAAAAAAAAAAATAGAATTTTAAAAGTCCCGTTTTAAAGACTCTTCCATTGAATCAGTTGTTTATATCAGATGGGACCTTTCACTCTTAGCAGTTTATTGATGGGCCTTTCAGCCAATGCCAGCTCAGCCCAGGAGCACATACTGAACTTATTCTTGGGCCACAGTGTTGTATTCAATGTTATGGAGAATACAAACCAAGTGAAAGACTCTCAAGTCTAGATAGGGAGATGAGATATGAAGAAATCAACAAAATAACATGAACTAGTGGTATAAACATTTTCAAAGGCCTAAATAACTATTGAGGAAATGTAAAGATATTTGACAGTTTTTTTTTAATGTTCAGATTTAGCTGCTATTTAGCTAATAATGGGCTTCCCTGGTGGCTCAGACAGTAAAGAATCTGCCTGCAATGCAGGAGATCAGGGTTTGGTCCCTGAGTTGGGAAGATCCCTTAAAGAAGGGAATGACTACCCACTCCAGTATTCTTGCCTGGAGAATTCCATGGACAGAGGAGCCTGGAGGGCTATAGTCATTGGGGTTACAAACAGTTTGATATGACTAAGCAACTACCAATTAGCTAATAATTCCTTGTTAACCTGATGGGGGACTTACCTGGTAGCTCAGCCAGTAAAGAATCTGCCTGCAACGTGGGAGACCTGGGTTGTGTCCCTTGGTTGGGAATGTCTCCTGGAGGAGTGCATGGCAACCCACTACAGTATTCTTGTCTGGAGAACCAGGAGTTGGACATGACTGTGTGACTAAGCACACACACACAACTTGATGGGACCATTTTGGCTTCTTTCCAAATATCGCTATTGCATTTAGCCTGCTGCTGCTGCTAAGTCGCTTCAGTCGTGTCCAACTCTGTGCGACCCCATAGACGGCAGCCCACCAGTCTCTGCCGTCCTTGGGATTCTCCAGGCAAGAACACTGGAGTGGGTTGCCATTTTCTTCTCCAGTGCATGAAATTGAAAAGTGAAAGTGAAGTCACTCAGTCATGTCTGACTCTTCGTGACCCCATGGACTGCAGCCCACCAGGCTCCTCCGTCCATGGGATTTTCCAGGCAAGAGTACTGGAGTGGGATGCCATTGCCTTCTCTGATTGCATTTAGCCTACATTTGTTTAATTTCAGAGTATTTCATTCTATCTTGCTGGCTGATGGTACTGATAAAATTAATTTTTTTCACATGTTAATGTACAGCCTACTCTTATGCTGTCTCTCTTTCATACATGCACCTAGAATTCAGAATCTTCACTTCCCTGTGACATTACCTTTGAAGCTTATTGGCTCTGTGAAGGGTTTGTGAAGACTTAGTCTGACGTATGACTTCGGTCTTCTTCAAACTATCAGCTTATAACTTTCAACTGACTTTGTGGAATAAACTGGAATTTGTTGCCTGTCACCTTCTGTGCCTGGCTTCTTAGGAGGAGTCATTAGCATAGATCAGTGTGTGAATGATCACCTTGAGGATTTTAGTGGAGGCTTTACTGCTTCCTGAAGTGGAAAAGTTATAGCTATATTTTCCAATGTGATACCTGTATACTGAAGAAAATAATGTATGACTTCTCGATTACATGGATCTGTTTTGTGGGTAGACAAGATGAAATATTTGAAATGCTCTGGAATCTCTTGGGAAAATGTCATAGAGCATTGAGTTTCACATTTAGCTGCGCTCCTCAGTAATCAGGAAGATTCTCTCTTCCCTGCGAGATTTAACTTCATGAGGCTAATTCTAGTTTATCAGTGTTTACATAGTGACTTTAATCATATTACTAAGGAGCCAGAATCATAGAGCAATTCCAAGTAAGATATTGTCCTTGCCCCAGAAGTGTTTATACATTTTAAAAGGAGATTGGAAAGAGATGCTTTGTTATCTAAAATAGTGAGAATATTTGCTGTCGAAGTGCATTGAAGCAAGTGGGTGGAATAGAAATAGTGCTAATGAATTAAATAATACTTCAAATTAGTCAACAAGGCTTCATAAGAAATGTGGGGGCTTACACATCTCAATAACTCTTATGCTGTCCTTTTATGTCCCTCTGAATTTATAAAAGTTCCCAAGTAAAGTATGATGTGTATGGCCTTTTCTTTGCTATCCTCTTCTCAGATAATATTTTCAGATTCTCTATGGTCTACTCATTATTGGCATTGCTTCCATTAAAGAAATTCATTTCTTCATATTGTGTTATGAATGAAATATATCATTTATATGTTGCCTCTCCTAGGGACTTTTCCTTTTTGATAGAGGGCAGAGACTGACTGAAATGGAGGAAATACATGCAAAATTAAGATACAGTAGGATGTATGTGTGTGTATACTGATTAGAATATCTCTGAGATAATATCACATTTTATTATTTTATATTGCTATTCTTCCTCCCAATATATAGGACACTTAATTTATGGTCCTGTAAATAAATTGAAGCCATGAAATGAGAGACTGCATTACTTCTGATTTTTCTCTAAATTTATATGGAACTAACCGGTCCATGGAGGAATCTCTTAAATTGAAAGTTTCAGTAAAGAGTATATATATATGAAGAAGTATTAGAAAGAAAATTGGAAATGTAAAACTAGTTTGATTCATTTGGATGGCAGGATTAAATTGTATTTCTGAGAAATAAGTGAACAAATAAATCTTGAATCTCTGCTTCTTTATTAAAAATTGTGTGCAGAAATCCTGCATAATAACTACTATGAGGAGAAATATGCAGGCATATACTGGTTCACCTTTTGCTCTTCCAACCTATTTACCTTAAATACTTTCAATAATTTTATTTACTACACAGTATCAAAAGTTCTGCCTTCAAATAATTCTAAATTCTCTTTTAAATGGCTGATGTAACAGGGAAGGAGGTTTTCTTTTGTTTTTGTTAAGTGCTATTCACAAATATGACTTTGCTTTAAGCCTCTCTTACAAAAGAAGTCAATGTACTTGAAGAGTCAAAAGAATGAACCTATTAGTTTTCTGATGGGCACACTGCATGTAATAAAACCACGAGAGCTTTATGGTATAAGGAAGCCTATTAACTGAAGCCTCTCTCTATGCATTGCTATCACTTCTTCATCTTACCATGATTAGATGACAAGATGTAATTTTAATACAGAATAGTGGGGCTGTAAAGATGATTTACTTTCATTTTTGTAACACTAAGCAGTATGATCACTGTGTATTTTTCCTGAATAAATATTCTTTTAACCTGCATTGATATTTTCAACAGACAGAACATTCTATGATTGGAGAGGATCTGTGTCAAAAAGGTTCTCCCGTTTGACTCCTGATTCCAGTTGGCCTAGTTTCTCTGGATCATCATTAGCATTTCAGGATTATTCTAGTGTAAGTATTTGTAAAACCTGACACAGAGTTGAATTACCATTGTGTTTTCTGGCAAATGATTGAGTTAATTTTGATATAACATGTATGATGTTACTATGAGCATAATTCATTCCTAAAATGATTCCCCATTGAAATTCATTTTTTTTTCCTGAAGTAATGCTTTTGTTATTTTGTGTCAATCTTGCTGATTACCTTAACTCCTAAATATGTGTATTAGTTTTTGTTTGACGGGTGCTAATAGCCAAAGTGCTAATCACAGTGGTTTTCCATAAATGTGATAGCAACTATTTTTGTAATGGTAACTAAGTTATCAGGAAAATACAGTGGAGGCCAGAGGAGAATTTATCAGGAAAATACAGTGGAGGCCAGAGGAGAATAAAGATGTTTGTAAGAAGTGTGGCACTAAGAAGTTTTAAAAATCCAAACACACTGTCGTGGCCACATACTGATGGTTTATGAGTGAGGTTTCTCTAAACTGAGACATGGGAATCTGTGACTTGAAGATGGAATCCAGATTTCACATTAAGTTCACATGCTCATCAGGGCAAGTCCTGTGATGTCTCTATGTAAATGGTGAAAGCAACTCATACGTTCTAAAATCTTTAGCAATGATTTCTTAACACTGCAAAATGCCATTTAATAACATGTATGTCATATAGTGTCTGTATAGGTGTCTGAGTTTCTTACATCTCCTGTATGTTCTGCTTTGTATGTGAATGTGTCTGTCTCATCCTTTCTTTGCCTTTTTTTCATATCATTAATTATTTTTTTTGACTCATCATTTGTATTAGTGTTCTTGTGTTGCCATGACAAAATGCCATAGACCAGATGGCTTAAACAATAGAAATTTATTTCTCAAAGTCCTAAAGACTGGAAGTCCAGGGTCAAGGTGCCAGCAGGGTGGTTTTCTCCTGCGGCTTCTCGCTCCTTAGCTTGCAGAGAGATGCTTCCTTGCTGTGTCCTCACATGGCCTTTCCAGTGTGTGTGTCTAGTGTTTCTCTCTCCCTTATAAGTATGCTAGTCATATTAGATTAATGCCCTACCCTTATGAGCTCATTTAACCTAATTACCTCTCCATGGATAGTATCTCCAAATACAGTTACATTGGGGCTTAAGGATTCATATGAATTGTGGGGAGACACAGTTCAGTCCATAACACCATTAGATAGCTGATAGCAATTATTTTTCTTGTCTGTTGAATAGCTTGTTACCCAGTATTTTTTAAAAAATCTTGAGTTTTTATATTTTTCCTGTAAACCAAAATTTTTCAATTATGTAATACTTCTACTACTAAATTCTTTGTAAGTAAGTACACTAAAAGTCAATCATTACCTCCTTGTTTTAGATAAGGACATAATAGGAATATTATTAAGGAAAATTATATGAATTTAGATGAGGAAATTATATGAATATTATTTCCTGAAACTCAAAGTTGTTGTAATCTATTAATACTGTTTTCAGAATATATTAATTAAATATAGAAAAAATGATTACCTCCAGCTAATGGGATGTATATTTCTAATTCATACATGTCCTTAGCAAAAGTAACACCCATAGATGGTTGTTTTCATTATTTTCCAGTAAAGGGGAATAAATGAACTATTGTTTCTATGCCTGCCAGTTCTATGCAGTTCTATGCAGTTCTATGCATTAATAATTTAGAGATTGATCCTAGCTAAATGAGGAAGGATATTTAAATATATCACTTTGGGGAGTAAATCTGGCAAGAGTAGACATGACTGGAGAGCTCCCAAGTGCAAGATTGGGGATGTTCACTCATTGCTTACTGGGGAATTAGGAGTGCAAAGGGCTACAAACCATGGCTTTGAATGATGGATGGTGCTTTGGATATGTGTACCTGCCTAAATTAGAATTGGGGGTAGACTAGAGTGGAGACTGGGTGAGCATTAAGAGGCCTGTCACATCAGTCCAGTTAGAGGCTTATCCTACCCTTGCAAACCTATTATGTTGGGTGTAGGGTGGGAATGGATAAGAGAGAGTAAGATTGAAATCTTCAAATTATTTTCCTTCAGCTCACTGCACCTTTAGTTTTCACCATCGAAAGTCTAACTTTTTTCTTTTTTAAATAAGATTTCTCCTGTCATTATTCTTTAAAATAACAACAATTCTAAAAGGGGTTAAACACCAAGTTCTAAATTAAGCTTTTTTTCCCTTCTCTTTTTATTGTGGTAAACTATTCATAAGATAAAATTTATCATTTTAACAGTTTCAAGTGTACATACAGTAAGTATACCCACATTGCTATGTAACCGTTACTACCATCCATTTCCTGAACATTTTTATCTTTCCAAACTAAAACTCTGTACCCATTGAACACTAATTCCTTGTTCTTCCTTTCCCCCATCTCCTGGCAACAAATATTCTACTTTCTTGTGATTGGTTTGTCTCACTTATAATGTCTTCAAGGTTCATCCATGTTGTATCATGTGTCAGAATTTCCTTTTTACAAAAGGCTGAAAAATATTCTGTTACATATGTGCCGTATTTTGTTTATCCATTCATCTGATGGTGGACACTTGGGTTGCTTCTACCATTTGAATCTTGCAAATAATTTCACTATGAGCGTGGATGTACAAATATTGTTTGAGTCCTTTCTTTCACGTCTTTTGGGTATATATCCAGGAGTGGAATTGCTAAACCATATGGACTTCCCTGGCAGCTCAGTGGTAAAGAATTTGCCAGCAGTACAGGAGATTGGGGTTCGATCCCTGGGTTGGGAAGATCCCGTGGAGGAGGGAATGGCAACCCACTCCAGTATTCTTGCTTGGAGAATCCCATGGATGGAGGAGCCTGATGGGCTACAGTTCATGGGGTCACATACAGTTGGACACGACTGAAGCGACTAAGCAGCGACAGACTGTATCCCTGTGTCTAATATTTTGAGGAATCACTACACTATATTTAGTACATTGGCTACCCATTTTAGATTCCCTCTAGTAACGTGCCTGTGTTGTAGTTTCTCCACATTTTCATCAGCACTTAATATATTTTATGTTTTCCTAATACATCCTAATGGGTGTGAAGTGTTAAGTGATCTTGATGTGAGTTTGTTCAATCAGGTCCAGAAGACAAAAAGGAACTAGAAAAATTGAGAATGTAGAAAGAAGCTTGCATTGTTTAGGAGGAGTGATGACAGGGTACAGAAAAGCCTGTATTTGAATTTGTGGGAGGAGAGAAAAATATAACACGTTTTGCTTTCAAAACACTCTGTAGAGGTTAGTTCCTCCCAGAATTTTAATTCTTGCAAATAAGAAAGTTAATGTGGATACACTTACTTTAGGCTAAAAGAAAATATCCCCTTTAAACCTAAAATTTTAATTTTCTTTTTAAAGTATTTTGTATCCTATATGTTTTTAGTTCTAATTAGATGATAATACAATAACATTATATGTCCTTAGTTTTAATGTTTCATTTCTGCAACTGCAGACTTATTGTATTAGAATTTCCAGTTATTTTAAACAATGGCATATAGGCTCCCAAACTTCTTTGCACTAAGTTAAAGATGCTGTCTGCAGTCCTGAGATATTTATACTCTTAATTATCTTGAAAGATAATATTTACCCAAATAAGTGAGCACCTGTCAATAAGATCCCCTGCATAACATAAAAATGTAGTATTACATTGCAATAATATAGGAGAGACTACCATCTCCAACTTTGTTGCTGCAATTTCATTTCACAACTCTTCTTTACAAGGTTTGCTAACTTTATGATAATGTATGAAGCAATCTGGAAACCCACAATCTGAAGGAAGGTAAGTGTGGAAAACAACCCTGGTATTTATCAAAATTCTGAGATGAAAAATTAATATCAATAGTGCTCTTAAAAAATCTTGAATAAAAACAAATATTGACAGAAACTTGTGTAAGAAGTTAATTTCTATTTAATATTTAGAAACACAGGAGAGTGAAAAACTTACACTTTTTTATTGGTGTATAGTTGCTTTACAGTGTTGTGTTTGTTTCAGCTGTACAGTGAAGTGAATCAGCTCTATGTATACCATATCCCCTCCCTCTTGGACCTCCTCCTCACCATCCCGCACCCCCACATCCCCCCCCAGTCCCCGCAGACCATGTTGCTGAGCCCCCTCTGCAGTACAGTAGCTTCCCACCAGCTGTCTAGTTTACACTTGGTAGAGTGTATAGACGTCCATCCCAGTCTCCCAAGTCACCCCACTGCCCCGCCCCACCGTGTCAATAGGGCTGTTCTTTCTGTGTCTCTGTATTCCTGCCCTGGCAGTGTGTTCATCTGTACCATTTTTGGATTCCACATATATGGGTTAATATGCAATATTTGCTTTTCTCTTTCTGACTTACTTCACTCTTTATGGCAGTCTCCAGGTCCATCCATGTCTCTTACAAGTGACAAGGCAGAACTCTCCTCAGTGAGTGGCTAATTTACAATTACATCACTGTGGCTGTGGGAGCAGAAGGTTCCCTGATGCAAACTCCGCCATTTGATGGCACTCTAGAATGAGGATGAGATAAGCAAGGGAATGCCCAGGCTTGTGGACTTGTGTCCTTATTGCGGTGGTGACAAGATTCAGGGATGGAGGAGCAGAGGGGAAAGAACAGTTGTGGTTGTCTGGATGGAAGAGCAGGGTGCATTTCAGGAAGTAAAAGAAATTGAGTGTGGTAAAAGCATAACATTCAAGCAAGAAGGTGACAAGAAAATGAAGATTTAAGATAAGTCCCATCATCTTGAAGTGCCTTCCTTAGCGCCTTCCATAGGATATCGTTTGATCCCTTTATTTCTTTTTTTTTAAATTAATTTATTTATTTTTAATTTTTTTATTTTAGTTGGAAGCTAATTACTTTACAATATTGTTGTGGTTTTTGCCATACATTGACATGAATCAGCCACAGGTATACATGTGTCCCCCATCCTGAGCCCCCCTCCCACCTCCCTCCCCATCCCATCCCTCAGCGTCATCCCAGTGCACCAGGCCTGAGCACTTGTCTCATGCATCCAACCTGGACTGGTGATCTGTTTCATATGATAATATACATGTTTCAGGGCTATTCTCTCAAATCATCCCACCCTTGCCTTCTCCCATAGAGTCCAAAAGACTGTTCTATACATCTGTGTCTCTTTTGCTGTCTCGTATATAGGGTTATCATTACTATCTTTCTAAATTCCATATATATGTGTTAGTATACTGTATTGGTGTTTTTCTTTCTGGCTTACTTCACTCTGTATACTGGGCTCCAGTTTTATCCATCTCATTAGACTGATTGAAATGTATTCTTTTTAATGGCTGAGTAACATTCCATTGTGTATGTGTACCACAGCTTTTTTATCCATTTGTCTGCTGATGGACATTTAGGTTGCTTCCATGTCCTGGCTATTATAAACAGTGCTGTGATGAACATTGGGGTACACGTGTCTCTCTCAGTTCTGGTTTCCTTGGTGTGTATGCCCAGGAGTGGGATTGCTGGGTCATATGGCAGTTCTATTTCCAGTTTTTTAAGGAATCTCCACACTGTTCTCCATAGTGGCTGTACTAGTTTGCATTCCCACTAACAGTGTAAGAGGGTTCCCTTTTCTCCACACCCTCTCCAGCATTTATTGTTTGTAGATTTTTGGATAGCAGCCATTCTGACCGTTGAGATGGTACCTCATTGTGGTTTTGATTTGCGTTTCTCTGATAATGAGTGATGTTGAGCATCTTTTCATGTGTTTGTTAGCCATCTGTATGTCTTCTTTGGAGAAATGTCTGTTTAGTTCTTTGGCCCAGTTTTTGATTGGGTCATTTATTTTTCTGAAATTGATCTGCAAGAGTTGCTTGTATATTTTTGAGATTAATTCTTTGTCAGTTGCTTCGTTTGCTATTATTTTCTCCCATTCTGAAGGCTGTCTTTTCCCTTTGCTTATAGTTTCCTTCGTTGTGCAAAAGCTTTTAAGTTTAATTAGGTCCCATTTGTTTATTTTTGCTTTTATTGCCATTACTCTGGGAGGTGGGTCATAGAGGATCCTGCTGTGATTTATGTCGGACAGTGTTTTGCCTATGTTTTCCTCTAAGAGTTTTATAGTTTCTGGTCTTACATTTAGATCTTTAATCCACTTTGAGTTTATTTTTGTGTATGGTGTTAGAAAGTGTTGTAGTTTCATTCTTTTACAAGTGGTTGACCAGTTTTCCCAGCATCACCTGTTAAAGAGATTGTCTTTTCTCCAATGTATATTCTTGCCTCCTTTGTCAAAGATAAGGTGTCCATAGATACGTGAATTTATCTCTGGGCTTTCTATTTTGTTCCATTGATCTATATTTCTGTCTTTGTGCCAGTACCATACTGTCTTGATGTGAAAAGAATTTGCCTAACCATGACACTAGGAAGTAAAGGAATACAAGCAAATAGAATTTGGTTTAATAACTGGTTGCCTTCCATGTTGTTGATTTGTGTTTCAAAGAACACAGTGTGAGTCCTCTGGGCATTTGGACCTCCCTCCTCCCAAAGAGAACAAGTCCTGTATGAGAGAAACCAGGAGTCACTGGTCACATTTTTGAACATACTTATAGATTCATCACTTTGGATTTCCCCTTGTGGCTCAGTGGCGAATCCGCCTGCAATGCAGGAGACACAGATTCGATCCCTGGGTCATGAAGATCCCCTGGAAGAGGAAAGCCACTCCGGTATTCTTGCCTGGAAAATGCCATGGACAGAGGAGCCTGGTGGGCTACAGTCCCTGGGGTCATAAAGAGTCATACGACTGAAGCAGCTAAGCACAGGTACCTCCCAAAGAGAACTGTCTTGTGTGAGAGAAACCAGGAGTCACCGCCATATTTCTACACATACACGTAGAGTCATCACATAAACACAACTGAAATAAGTTTTATGAAGAACGTTTTTTAGAAATGAAATGAAAACATGTCAAGTATAGCATTATTCTTTATATTAATTTTGACCGTGAAATGGGTTGACTAGATTTTAAAGAAATTTCTTATCTGTTTTCTCTGGAGAGTTTTCTTGAGCAATTTTGGTGAAAGAAAACTGTAAGAATCTAAGGGGATATTCTTCTTTGAAATTTAGATATTTTTATGTGATTCTTTACCAAATTGTGCTGTCAGAAGACTGTGGGCATTCACTTGAAAGATGTTACTACATAATAAAAAGTAGTCAATTAACTTTTAATATGTAAAACATCTTTCCTCTTTTTTCCCTCCTCCATCATAATCTCTTCTCTCTGCTGTTTTCCTTCTCTCTGCCACATATTTGAGAGATATTTTAATTATTTTCATGTTCATGATATTCTCATCTTGTGGGCTGCATTTGATAAAAAGGTCATCTGATTTGATTTTCTGATATTTCAAAGGATTAACATAAATCATTGTGACTATTAAGTTTAAAATTTCTATTTATTCAGATAATTTCTCATATTTAAAAAGATCATTTTGGATACTAACGAAATGATATGTTGAAAATCCTGTAGTAGTCTCGGGACTGCTTTAAGCCTTGAGTTAACTACATGACTATGATTTGACATGTTGAACAATATTCCAACAGTTTCCTTTTTTCTAATTTTTTAAATTTATTTGTTATGGTCTTGTTACAAGGAGTAGTGATGTTTAATACTGTACATTATCTTCAAATTTCACATTTTAAGTTTGAAATGCATATTTGTTTTCTTATGAAATATAAAATTTTGAATCTGTGATAGAATGATGCAGATATTTATTTTGATATACTCCTATATATATAATTATTATTTTAATGTATGTACTTGCAGCTAAAACTCTACATTTCAGTAGTTATATTGCCTTGCAGCAGCAGTATTATCTGAACCTGCTATTTTTATATCATATATTTTATATGGTCTTAGGTATTTTTATGATCATTATTTATTTTTTTGAATCTTTCTTTCTAGATAAAAATTTCTACTGTTGCCTTAAAGTACTTTTGGGGAAAAATAAAGGAGGTACTTCATGTAGAATTCCTCTGGCAATAGTTTAAGATGTACAGTCACAATAAATTGGTAGGCATATATATTTAAAACTATTCTAACAAAGTTTTAAAAGAAAGCACTGTTGATGAATGCATGCTTTAGATTATAATGTTACTTAGGTTTACCAATGTACCACAATTTAAACTACATCACAATACCACTCACACTAAGAAATATTAAAAAATGGAAGGTTAGGTAAATAGAAATAATTTAAATTTGTATTTTGGGGCTGATACATTTTTATAAAGAAGAGTCTTGATCTACACTTCTCATTTCTTTGATTATAGGAGACCATTAGTTTTTTAGTTTCAGAATTCACTTCACAATCTTTCTTTACCATAGAAGCCAAAGGATTCAATCAAATTCTGTCAATCATGTTGACCCTTTATTCTCAGATATCCTCTTGTGGGAAAGGTATTTGAGAGACTCTAGGACTCTGGGCATTAGTAATAGTGCTCGCCACAGTCCTAGTTTTATAATAATCTCCCAGTCCACATATTCATCCTTTCTGAAATAAGCTGGAGTGTGATTGTTATCAAAACCTGGATGAAAAATGAGAAGCTGGCTGCAGAGAACATTGGAACAACTATTAGGTTAAGGGAGTGAACAGACTGTGCTTGCCCTGGGGAATCCCCCCGCCCCCACCCTCCTGGGAACCTAGGTAGGCTTGTTCTCTAGGAAAGGGAACATTAACTAAATTTCTTAAAAAGTAATGAAAGAGAACAAACTGTAAAAAGGCAGCCAAAAAAGGCAAACATCTGTTACTGAACATGTCTTACTTGACTTCCTTTTAATGTTCTTAGGAATAAATTTATGAACTAGGAAAGGTTCAGCACTAATTAGCTTGTTTTCATCAAACAAAATGCACCAGACATGGATGTTGAATATGAATGAAAACTTCAGTAGTAATAATAAGTAGACACAGAAAGTGCCAGGGGAAGTAGAAAGTGCTGGCATCCAGGGTTATGGCCACAGGCTTTGGATCTTGCTGTGGCTGTTCAGATTGCATTGATTTAGATTTGCTTTTTTAACTGATCAGAAAAGAATCTAAAAAGTCAAGTATATTCATTAAACAGTAGATGGATTAGGTGCAAAATATTCTCCTCAATTATACACTTTTAGCTTAATGAGATGTTAGACTAAATTGCAATGACAAATATGCTTGCAATACCTGTATTTTGAAGGAAACCCAAAAATGAAAAAAATCAACCACGCATTACAACAACAATGTTTTATAATCTTATTTTCTCATTCAAAAATATATTCTGAACATCTTTTCTTATTGATTAACATATATTCTGTAACATTAAATGAATGATAGTGCTATTCCAATGAATGTAACTCTAAGGACATAACTCATTTTTGGTTATTTTGGCAATTGACTACTTTAATGGGATGCAGTGCACTATATTTGTAGTTAAATGTTTGTGCATATTCTTAATTTCCTTAGAATAAATTTCTTTTAGTGAAGTTGTCGTTATGTTGCTTATTTGTTTTTTATTATATATTGATAATTTGTCTTCCAAAGAAGTGTTGGTTTTCAATTTTCACATAGATTTCCACTGCTACTTCTTCCTCAAAAACAAAAGTATGCAAAGAAATAAAAAACAATAATCAACTAAAATTAGATAATTTTCTGCAGGTTTAGTTTAAATCAGAGTTAGATTTTAGGATGTTTTGTGCAGTGGGGAAATATCCTCTAGTCCTTTGCCACTCCGTGGGTCAACAGAATTATTATCATCTGGGAACTGGTCAAAAGTGTAGGCTTTTAGGACCCACTCCAAATCTATTGAATCAAAATCTATTGTATGAATAAGATGAATAGTGATTTATAAGTATATAAATGTTTGAGAAATACTGTTTAGGCAATTCCCCATAACATTTTGCCTTTTAAGTGGGCTTTTGATAAATAGTGACAGTCTATTCAATGTAATTTTTTCCTGACAAATACCTGAAGTACAGATATAAAGACCTACAAGACCTTCTAGAACTAACACCCCCAAAAAGATGTCCTTTTCATCATAGGAGACTGAAATGCAAAAGTAGGACGTCAAGAGATACCTGGAGTAACAGGTAAGTTTGGCCTTGGAAATGAAAATGAAAGCAGGGCAGAGGCAAGGGAACACGTTGGTCATTGCAAACACCCTCTTCCAACAACACAAGAGATGTCCTACACATGGACATCACAAGATGGTCAACACCGAAATCAGCTTGATTATATTCTTTGCAGCCAAAGATGGAGAAGCTCTATACAGTCAGCAAAAACAAGACCAGGAGCTGACTGTGGCTCAGATCATCAGCTCCTTATTGCAAAATTCACGATTACATTGAAGAAATTAGGAAAAACCCCTAGACCATTCAGATATGACCTAAATCAAATCCCTTATGATTATACAGTGGAGGTGATGAATAGATTCAAGGGACTAGATCTGGTAGACAGAGTGCCTGAAGAACTATGGACGGAGGTTTGTAACATTGTACAGGAGGTGGTGATGAAAACCATCCCAAAGAAAAAGATTGCAAGAAGGCAAAGCAGTTGTCTGAAGAAGCCTTACAGCTAGCTGAGGAAAGAAGAGAAGTGAAAGGCAAAGGAGAAAGGGAAGGATATACCCAACTGAAAGTAGGGTTCCAGAGGATAGCAAGGAGAGATAAAAATGTGTTCTTAAGTGAACAATGCAAAGAAATAGAGGAAAACAATAGAATGGGAAAGACTAGAGATCTCTTCAAGAAAATTGGAGATGCTACAGGAACATTCCATGCAAAGATAGGCTTAATAAAGGACAGAAATGGTATGGACCTAACAGAAGTGGAAGACATTAAGAAGAGGTGTCCAGAATACACAGAAGAACTGTACAAAAAAGATCTTCATGACCCAGATAATCATGATGGTGTGATCACTCACCTAGAGCCAGACATCCTGAAGTGTGAAGTCAAGTGGGCCGTAGGAAACATTACTACAAATAAAGTTAGTGGAGGTGATGGAATTCCAGCTGAGCAATTTCAAATCCTAATAAGATGATGCTGTTAAAGTACTGCACTCAATATGCCAAAAACTTTGGAAAACACAGCAGTGGCCACAGGACTGGAAAAGGTCAGTTTTCTTGCCACCTCTTCTTATTAAGTTTATACATAAAAATACCGATGTTTAATACACTATGATTGATCACTATATAATGAAGTAGTGCTTATTCCTTAGTACCAGTATACTGTTTTATTCTTCAATTATATATGTGTGTGTGACACACACACTCTTTTTCAGATTCTTTTCCATTATAGGTTATCACAGAATATTGAACACAATTCCCTGTGCTATATAGTAGGTCTTTGCTGTTTATCTCTTTTATATATATAGTGTGTGTGTGTGTATGTATATATATATACCTCTTCATTGGGAGTGAAAGAAGAGAGTGAAAACGCTGACTTAAAACTCAACAACAGCAGCAAAAAAGTCAACATTCAAAAAACCAAAATCATGGCATCCAGTCCCATCACTTCATGGCAAATAGAAGGGGAAAATGTGGAAGCAGTGACAGATTTTATTTACTTGGGCTCCAAAATCACTGTGGACAGTAACTGCAGTAGTGAAATTAAAAGACACCTGCTCCTTGGGAGAAAAGCTATGACAAACCTAGACAACGTATTGAAAAGCCGAGACATCCCTTTGCAGATAAAGATCTGTCTAGTCATAGCTATGGTTTTTCCAGTAGTCATGTACAAGAATGTAAGCCTTGAACCATAAAGATGACTGAGCTCTGAAGAACTAATGGTTTTGAATTGTGGTTCTGGAGAAGACTCTTGAGAGTCCCTTGGACAGAAAGATCGAACCAGTCAGTTCTAAAGGAAATCAACCCTGAATAGCCATTGGAAGGATTGATGCTGAAGCTGAAGCTCCAATACTGTGGTCATATGATGCAAAGAGCTGACTCCTTGGAAAAGACCCTGATGCTGGGAAAGATTGAGGGCAGGAGGAGAAGGGGATAACAGAGGATGAGTTCATTGGATGGCATCACTGACTCAATGGACATGAGTTTGAGCAAACCCTGGAAGATAATGAAGGGGTGGGATGTCTGGCTTGATGTAGTCCATGGGGTCACAGACAGTGTCGGACATGACTTAGCCAACTGAATAACAACTATTCTCTGCTTAATTTAGAATTGTGGCAGGATAGGAATGCATTCTGCTTAATTTGGAGTCGTGGCAGGATAGGAATGCATTTTCTTGTGAATGTTGATAAGTAAGATTATAACCAATCAAAGATCTGAGAAACTCATTTTCAA
This sequence comes from Cervus elaphus, assembly GCF_910594005.1. Taxonomy (NCBI): domain Eukaryota; kingdom Metazoa; phylum Chordata; class Mammalia; order Artiodactyla; family Cervidae; genus Cervus; species Cervus elaphus. The sequence goes on along the minus strand of NC_057819.1, from coordinate 61,451,373 downwards.
ATAATGAAATAAAAATAGTGACTATGAAAATTCACCTGGGAAAATATGCCAGGTAATAGACCTCTCAAACCAATAAAGCAATTGTACAATTTCAATAAGCCAATATATCCAAGTGTATCCTTACTCTTGAAGAATTAGATCTTAGTGATTAATAAACACATAAAGTTTGAGAAGCATACTTTTATGTAATTCCCCATAAAAATGCTTCAAACAAGGGTAGTTAGCCAAGTTTTAGTCAGTGGCTGGGGCAGCTTTTAACAGCCCCCCATGCATTTGATTTGTTGTTGTTTAGTCACTAAATTGTGTCCAACTCTTTTGTGACCCCGTCTATTGTATGTAGTTTGCCAGGCTCCTCTGTCCCTGGGATTTCCCAGGCGAGAATGCCGAAGTGGGTTGCCTTCATTTTCTTCTCCATGGGATCTTCTCGGCCCAGGGATTGAAGCCTGGTCTCCCACATTGCAGGCGGGTTCTTTACCAACTGAGCCATGAGGGAAGTCTTATGTACTTATAGGTTCATACACTTAAAACTTCAGAATAAGATAGCTCATTCCTGGCAGCAGCTGTTCCATTGCTTGGCATTCTTGAATTCTGAAATTACCAAGAACATACAGGGGAGATCTGGAACCATGTATGCTCCTAGGGGGTTTTGATAAACTTGGAAAACGCATAGATTTCCAAGATCTTTTTATTCTTTTCTTTCTTGGGGGACTGACATTCACCTTAAACTTAGGGAACTTTTCTATCACACGGTTTTAAAAATTTCTATTGTTTTATGTGTCGATAGTGCAAAGCAGTGTATTATTCATATACATATCTATATGTAGCTCTGTATATGTATATTAAAGAATAAAACTGAAACAAATACTTATAAAATTTAGGGAATGGAACTCTTTGTGTCTTTTCCCTCCATTCATAATTTGAAGAAACTAATCTTAGTTTTATGTTAATTGTTCCCCTGTTTTCTTTATAATTTTAGCACATCTAGATACATCTCCAATTAGTATTTGGCTTAATTTTACTTGTATTTGACTTTATCTATATGAAATTATAATGTATTCTCTTTTTGCCCAACAATGTATTTTTGAGAACTGTCAATCTTCATAAATGTTGACCTCTGCCCCCGTGGTTCATTCATTTTCATGGATGCACAACATCCCATTGAATAATCACATTGAAATTTAATTATCCTCTCCATTGCTGGGAGATATTTGTCTTTTTAAAAGGTTATGTCTGATTGTGAACAATTCTGCTACATTCTTTAACAAATGTTAGGTGCAAGAGTTTCTCTAGGGTAAGAATTCCCAGCATCAATATGAACCTGCACCCTGTTGCATTGAGAATGGGTTATGTAGATGCTAGAATATTGATCCCTTTAGCCTGGAAGGCAGGTGGATAGGGTCTGGGGAGTAGGAACTCAGTAACTGATTATTAACTACCTGGATAATTGATTGCCTCTAGCCACAAGCAGCCTGGAGCAGACTGGCTGTGCTGGTCAGTGGGCATATGTATGTCCAGTGTTACCAGGCAATACAGTGAACAGTCTTCCACTTTCAGCAGCAGTTTATCAGAATTCCCATTGCTTCATATGCTTGGCAACACTTAATGTCAAAATTTTAACCTTTGCCAATTTGGAAGGTATGAAATATTTCTTTGCAATTTTAATTTGCATTTCCCTCATGACAAATCAGGCTGAGAATTTTTTTTCACACATTTCTAGGCCACTATTATTTCTTCCTTGTGAACACCATAGAGTGGTATTTTAAAAATGTATTTAGGTGCATTTACACCCTTTCTATTTTGTGTTCTCATTTGTCTTTCCATTTTATCCTTTTTTTTTTTTTTTTTTGGTAAATTGACATATTTCCCCCTCCTGTTCCTTTGTCCCCAGTACAAGTTTGACATTGTACTAGTTTTCCTTGTACTCATTTGACATTTATGTTCTTGCTTTTACTTTTTTTAAGTGGTTAAATTATGAATTTTAATACATACTTTTAACTTAAAGTATACTTATCCTCTTCCTACCTCATACAGAAATCTTAGATTGCCTTAACTACTAGTGTTTAGTTCTCTCTTATTGTTTTTATTATATTTAACTTCACAAATAATTTAGAAACTGTTATATAGTTTTATACTTCCCTCCCTGTTTAGATTTATGTACATACTTATCAATTTTTTTACCTGCCCTCTCAGGCAGTAAAGAATCTGTCTGCAATGCAGGAGACCCAGGTTCAATTCTTGGGAAGATCCACTGGAAAAGGGAGTGGTTACCCACTCCAGTATTCTTGCCTGGAGATTTCCATGGAGAGAAGAGCCTGGTGGATTACAGTTTGTGGGGTCACAAAGAGTCAGACATGACTGAGCAGCTAACACTTTCATTTTTACATCTAGCATCATGGGCCTATCCGATAGTTTTCCTTCTTGAACTGTGTCCTTTACAAGTACCTTTAGTAACGGCTTCTCTGGTAGCTCAGCTGGTAAAGAATCTGCGTGCAATGCGGGAGACCTGGGTTCGATCCCCAGATTGGGAAGATCCCCTGGAGAAGGAATAGTCTACCCACTCTGGTATTCTGGCCTGGAGAATGCCATGGACAGAGGAGTCGGGCAGGCTACAGTCCATGGGGTCACAAAGAGTCAGACACAACTGAGTGACTTTCACTCACTTTAGGTAAGGGTCAGTTGGCAGAAACCTTCTGTTCATATTATATTTACTTTTATCCTCAATAATACATTCTCCAAACATTGAGGTTATCATTCCATGTTTTCTGACTGCCACTGTTCTATTGAAAAATCAGATGTTTATCCGTTTGTCTTTCTTCTGTGAGTCATGTGTCTCTGCTCTCTACTTCTAAGGACATCTTTTCATTGTTGTTCTGCTGTTTTATTATAAGATGTGTAAGAGTGGTTTTCTATTTATTTTGCTTGGTTTGTGTTTGGCTTCCTAAATATGAAAATCAGTGTCTTTCTGCAGTATAGGAAAAAAATCTCTGTCACTATCTCTTTAAATGGCATTTTTTCTTCCATTTTTTTTCTGTATAAACTCTAATTAAAGCTTTTTATGAAACTCTACTTACATATATGTTGTCTTCCATTCAGTTGTCATTCTTGTTTTCCCTCTTTTTTGTATTTGCCATCTCTTTGCCTCTCACTGCTGGATCCTGGGTCTTTTTTTTTTTCCTTTCTGATTTCTATTTTTAGATTACTTTTTCTATTTTTGTGTATCCATTCTTGTCCTTTGCTATTCGTTTAGCTGTCATTTATTTCAATCATATGTTTCATTTTTACAATGTCTATTTGTTATTTTCCAAATTAGCTTGGTCAACTTTGATAATTTGGGGTCCTTTAATATATCTCTGAACATATAGAAAAGGAAACTCATTCTTATTTTGCATTCTGTTTACCTTACAGTATTGCAGTCCTCAAATTTCTGAATGTGTAGTTTGTTGTTCTTTTCTGACACCTTGATTGCTTAATTTCTTATATTTGATGATTTTCTGACTGGGAGCTCATTTTTCTTGGTATTTTATTATGGAAATTATTTGAAACTTTAATTTAAGCTACACTCTTCTTTATGATTGATATTTGCTTTTACCCAGTACATTTTCAGAGAACTACCAATGACTGAAGGCTGGCTTGCTGCAGTCCATGGGGTGGCAAAGATTCGGACATGACTTGGCGACTGGACAGGACAACCACAACCACCAGTCTGGGACCCCTTTACTCTAAATTTGCTGCCTTTTTTGTGGGGTGGGGGAGAGTTTAGGGAATTTCAGATAGTGTGAAGTGAGGCACCAAATCCTTATGAGTGAGGTGTCGCCCTGAGAAATTCCTAGGAGGGGATTTTGCCCCCTCTTTACCCAGAGCCAAGGCCACGACAGACAAGTAGACTCATGGTATCGCCTTCTCTTTCTGTTTCTCTTTCTTTCTCACCCGATGGAAATTTAAAAATCCTGGTTATATGCAAATGATTACACTTCCAGTCCCTAGCCTTTTACAGGGTGTTTTCAACTCTAACATTTCTTGATGCTCTGGGTTCCAGTGCTTTCAAGTAGAGGGCACAGTTCAGTTCAGTTGCTCAGTCATGTCCAACTTCTGTGACCCCATGGACTGCGGCACCCAGGCTTCCCTGTCCATCACCAACTCCTAGAGCTTGCTTAAACTCATGTCCATTGAGTCAGTTCAGTTCTATTCAGTTCAGTCACTCAGTCATGTCCTACTCTTTGTGACCGCATGGACTGCAACACGAGAGGCCTCCCTATCCATCACCAACTCCCAGAGTTTACTCAAACTCATGTCCATTGAGTTGGTGATGCCATCCAACCATCCCATACTCTGTTGTCCCCTTCTCCTCCTGCCCCCAATCCCTCTCAGCATCAGGGTCTTTTCCAATGAAGCAGTTCTTCGCATCAGGTGGTCAAAGTATTGGAGTTTCAGCTTCAACATCAGTCCTTCCAATGAATATTCAGGACTGATTTCCTTTAGGAGGGACTGGTTAGATCTCCTTGCAGTCCAAGGGACTCTCAAGAGTCTTCTCCAATACCACAGTTCTTAAGCATCAATTCTTCTGTGCTCAGCTTTCTTTAAAGTCCAACTCTCACATCCATACATGACCACTGGAAAAACCATAGCTTTGACTAGATTGACCTTTGTTGGCAAAGTGATATATCTACTTTTTAATACACTGTCTAGGCTTGTCATACATTTTCTTCCAAGGAGCAAGCATCATTTAATTTCATGGCTGCAGTTACCATCTGTAGTGATTTTGGAGACCCAAGAAAATGAAGTCTCTCACTGTTCCCATTGTTTCCCTATTTATTTGCCATGAAGTGATGGGACCGGATATCATGATCTTCGCTTTTTGAATGTTGAGTTTCAAGCCAGCTTTTTCACTCTCCTCTTTCACTTTCATCAAGAGGCTCTCTAGTTCTTTGCTTTCTGCCATAAGGATGGAGTCATCTGCATAATTGAGTTTATTGATATTTCTCCTGGCAATCTTGATTCCAGCTTGTGCTTCATCCAGCCCAACATTTTGCATGATGTACTCTGCATACAGGTTAAATAAGTAGGGTGACAATATACATCCTTGATGTGGTCCTTTCCCAATTTGGAACCAGTCTGTTTTTCCATGTCTGGTTCTAACTGTTGCTTCTTGACCTGCATACAGGTTTCTCAGGAGGCACAGGGCTCATTAAAACCCAGGGTCTAGGTTGTCTAAAATTTCCACACAATCCCTGAGGCAGAGACAGGTCTCAGGACTCATACAACAGTTCAGTTCAGTTCAGTTGCTCAGTCGTGTCCAACTCTTTGTGACCCCATGAACTGCAGCATGCGAGGCCTCCCTGTCCATCACCAACTTCCAGAGTCCACCCAAACCCATGTCCATCGAGTCGGTGATGCCATCCAGCCATCTCATCCTCTGTCGTCCCCTTCTCCTCCTGCCCCCAATCTTTCCCAGCATCAGTCTTTTCAAATGAATCAGCTCTTCACATCAGGTGGCCAAAGTATTGGAGTTTCAGCTCAGCATCAGTCCTTCCAATGAACACCCAGGACTGATCTCCTTTAGGATGGACTGGTCGGATCTCCTTGCAGTCCAAGGGACTCTCAAGAGTCTTCTCTAACATCACAGTTCAAAAGCATCAATTCTTTATCACTCAGCTTTCTTTATAGTCTACCTCACTCCATACATGACCACTGGAAAAGCCATAGCCTTGACTAGACAGACCTTTGTTGACAAAGTAATGTCTCTGCTTTTTAATATGCTGTTTAGGTTGGTCATAACTTTCCTTCCAAGGAACAAGTGTCTTTTAATTTCATGGCTGCAATCACCATCTGCAGTGATTTTGGAGCCCCCCAAAATAAAGTCAGCCACTGTTTCCACTGTTTCCCCATCTATTTGCCATGAAGTGATGGGACTGGATGCCATGATCTTAGTTTTCTGAATTTTGAGCTTTAAGCCAACTTTTTCACTCTCCTCTTTCACTTTCATCAAGAGACTCTTTAGTTCTTCTTCACTTTCTGCCATAAGGGTGGTGTTATCTGCATATCTGAAGTTATTGCTATTTCTCCCGACCATCTAAATTCAACATTTCTTCTTATTTTTGACCAGAGAGCAATTCCATTACTTCCCCTTCATCTCAGCTATGCATTTAAAGTATCTTTGATTTTTGCTTTTAGAATGTATTATAGTATTATTCTCTGATTTGTTGCTATGAACATGCTTCCTTATTTTATCTTTTACAAATAAGTTTCACCCCTCAGAGGGACTTATATTGGGATGTAAACTTCTCTATCAGTCTTTCTTACCCATCTTTGTATTGCTACCATGTTATCCTTAAAGTCCTACATATCAAAGAGTCTTGATTTCCCTTGGAGATTAAAGAAATTTTGTCTAGTGATTGGTAAAGGACCAACCTATGTTTCATTGGGCTGCCTCCTTCAGTCTTTCCTCATCTGAAAGTTGAATGACTCTTTGAGGCCTTGGCTATTACCAAGTGACCAGTATTCCTTGTGGTATTCCCCTGACTTCTCATATGGAAAGTAAAGAAGACACCACACTTGAGAACACCTTCAAAGTGGAGGCTTCTATGGCTCTATGAGAAGATTTGGAGAGACTAGGGGTTACCTGGGCCTATGGCAACTTCCTGGGGGTGTTTCTCTGGCTTGAAAACCTTCCTGTTCTTTCTGTGTGTTCTTAGAAACGCTAAAATACAACAATGTAAAGAAAATGACTTGTGAAAAATTCCAAAATCATGTGTTTTGTGCCTTCTGGTTCTGCATGTGTGCAACTTATTGACAGTTTTCTTTTTTAAAATATTTCTTATCAGAAAGCAATAGCACTATAAGGAATGCAACTCACTGCTATTTCACAGAATGTGCTGGTGACATGACTGACTTCTGCTGGGGAAACATGAATGTTTATATTCAAGCTTGGCAGAAAAAGCTTTTCAGTTTACTTCACATGTTTTAATGTGTAATTTGTAATTTTACATGTATATGCTATTAGTGGTTTTCTGTTCACAGTTACCTATTTTTAAACAAACATTTCATTTACCTTAAATGTGTATTTATATATGCTTCTGGTAGGGTCACAAAGCTGTTTAAACTATGAAAATTTCTTGCTACTTAGAAAATACCCTTTAACTACATTTTAGGGTAAAGTGTTGGAGGCATAATGTGCCAATTATAGATTACCTTTATACTGCAAACATATTGCAGAATTTGATGCTAATAGTAGTAACATAGAAACATGGTTAGCATGAAGTTGCAAAATGAAAGGCTTTTTTCCCGTATTTCATCTCTGGTTAATCAGTGCAACAATTTAATCATTAAACTGTGAGAGAAATTAGCGGCATTGTCAAAAGGAAAACAAATTCCAGATGAGATTTGGAAAGAAATGGGAATTGGTAGATTAGACAGCTGCTTCTGAAAGGAAGTTTGAGATGTAATAATATTATGTGAATTATCCCAAGTTGGTGCCAGTTAAATTGTGGGATTTGAGAAAATATGTAGGAAAGGAGTCTGAAAAAAGTTTTGAAATAAATCTACACAGGTTGTTAAAAACATTGGGAATTTGACATGAGTGTTTAGTAAGTGACTTACATCTTCAACCAAGTATTTAGAATGTGTCGCTTGAAATGCATTGCCATGAAGAGACTAGGACCGTGAGGAGGTCTTGAGAAGCAGATGGCAGCTGTGGCAAGGGGAAACACTTTGAGAGAGAATGGAATAGAAACATCAAGGCAGAATGGACTTGCAATTTTAATATGTAGGGATGGAGAAAACTAAGACTTAGGTAAAAAACCAAGAACCCTTAAATAAAGGACTGCTACTGACTTTGCAAAAAGATGACCCCAAACCCCTCAGGTTCTAATTATGTTAAGTAGGAAGAAAAAGAAAGGACAGATGTCACTGGAAAAAAATCAGAGAACATTTTAGTAAGAAAAATCCTCAAGACTGTTTGTCTGAGGGACTTCCCTGGTGGTCCAGTGGCCAAGACTCCACATTCCCATGCAGGGGGCCCAGATTTGATCCCTGGTCAGGGAACTAGCAACTGGGAATTTGCCTGCCACTAATAAAGATCCTGCATACATAACTAGGACCCAGAACAGACAAATAAATAAATTTAAAAAATCCTGAAGTTGGGGTGGCTGCCTTTTAGTCTGTGTCTTACAACCACCATTTTAAAAAAAGAATGGTTGTCTGGTTGCTTTGCTGAATGACCTTCATATCTGACACCCTGCGTAATGGAGAGTATGTCATATGGCCAGAGAAGGAGGCAGTTAAAAAAATCAAGTTGGCAAGTGTAAATAGTAGTATCTTATAAGGACAGTGTGTTTCAAGCCAAGTACTTTGTTTTGTGCAAAAGTATGGAATATATAGGTTAAAACATAATTTGTATAGCCATGAGTATTTTTCTAGCCATGAATATGTGTCATGGAACATCCTGAGGGTGGTTTTTAAAATATAGGTCCTGTTTCATGTTTTATTATCACCTATATGTGCACATACATTTTTAAAAGTACAATATTACTTTTGAGGATGATTTTTTTGCTTTGAAATAGAAAACGTGATCAGGGAGTTCTAAAAGTAACAAGTAGTCAAGAAATGATACGAAGTGCTTCTCAAGATTATTATTGTATTCTAACGTAACTATAGAAGAAAAGTTAATCTTCAACCTTAAAAAATGAATAGCATGAAATAAAAATTTACACATACAAGTCAGACTGTATGCAGGAGAATACTCACTATAGGATAGAGTGAAGCTTGACTCCAAAGGAGGGGTTTATGATTTGTTTAATATATTTAAAATAATCACTCTGTGTCTTAAAACTGAGTGCAATTGCAATACAAATGCAAATTTCTTCCATATTTCATGTTTATTTTTACTCTTTATATATCCTGAGATTTTATAGAAGAGACTTCTTTGACTCCAGTTGCCAAACAGTGGTGAAATATATATTCTTGAAACTTTAAAAGCAAAACTAAAATAAATATTTTCCTTGTGGTATCAGAAACACATCTATAGCCAAGACTCTTTCTGGTACTGACTTCTTCTAGAGTCTACTAAAATAAATATTTTCCTTGTGGTATCAGAAACACATCTATAGCCAAGACTCTTTCTGGTACTGACTTCTTCTAGAGTCTGAGAGGGAAGACAACACCAGCAATCCAAAATCCATTCATCTTTACTCATTAACAAGATTACCTCAAATTCCTCTCATTCAAGGCCATCATTTCAAAAGCTATTTTGGGGAAAATAGTTGACATAGCAGATTATAAATTGGGTATGCAGTACCTCTAGGTATCAGTTTAAGCTTTGGATTATACCTAATGGCCAGAAAGGGAATGAATGGCCCAGTTACTTTGAGGTCTTGAAAAATCATCTGTCTGAGTTGTTCTTTCAACTGTTGACTGGTATTGAAGGATTGTATAAAAGATCTGTACTAAACACTCTAGTGTCATTATTGAAGAGATGCTCTTGAAGCTGACCACGCCATTATCCCAGGCTTCCTTTAAAGTACTCATGGAAGATATTTTAGAAGAAAAGTTAATTAGAAAAACTAATCTTCAAAGTTAGTCTAATGGAAAAGTTTATCTAATGGAAAAAAAATTTACAGAAAATAAGTGTGCTTCTCTTATAGACACTGTGAGTGTTAGAACCACTGTGCTTTCTTGACTACTTTGTGTTTTTAGCTTGCCAGGCCTGCCATAATAAACCACTACAGACTGAGTGGCTCACTCAGTGGAAGTTAACAGTGGAAGCTAAAGAGTTTTTCCTGAGGCTTCTCTCCTTGACTTATAGATTTCTTCTTCTTGCTGTGTCCTCACATGGCCTTTTCTTTGCAGCACACAGGTGGCCCCTCCTCCTGTTGCCAGGTCACCAGTCATATTGGGTTAGGGCCTCACTCTTATGATCTCATTTAATCTTCATTACCTCCTAAAAGGCCTTATCTCCAAATATAATCACATCTGGGGATTAGGGCTTTAGTATATGAATTTTAGGGGAACACAGTTTAGGCCACAATATTTTGATAGCTAGAAATTTGAGAGACAAATCTGTATAACACATTAAGCAAAATCAGAAACACTTGACATTATTTTTCTATTTATATTTTCCTTTCAACTTGATATTCTTTTTTTTCTTTTTAATACATACTGTATTTTTGGAAGCTGCTTTAATATTTTTATAAGTGGAGGACAAATAACTAAATAAATAAATTCTTATCTGTAGTAGATCTTTATAGGTATTTGTTCACTGAAATAATCCGTAAGAATTGTATTCCTGGGGGCCAAAATATGCTGGAGGAGGTTCTATGATCATATGCTGCTGAGTACACTTATTTATATACGTTTTTAGGCTCATAATTGGGGCTTCTCCAGTGGCTCAGTGGTAAAGATTCCACCTGCAATGCAGGAGACGCAGAAGATGCAGGTTCGATCCCTGGGTGAAGAAGATCCTCTGGAGGAGGCCTTGGCAACCCACTCTAGTATTCTTGCCGGGGAAATCCTACAGGCAGAGGGACCTGGTGGGCTATAGTGAGTAGGGTCGCAAAGAGTTGGACATGACTGAAGTGACTTAACATGAGCAGATTGACATACATATGTATATCATTGTCCAGGCTTTTAATATATAGTATGATCAGGCCTTTATTTAGTATTAAATATTAATACTAAAGTTCTTTCTCCCTTTGATTAATATAATAGAACATTAATGGAATTAAAATTTTATTGACAGTGAAGTTATTTTCCTAATTGTGTCAATTCTTTCTTCTAGAAAAACTTTATGAAAAAAGAACAACAATCTGTAAAACCAGAATCAAAGCCACGACCCAGGTACACCTTTTATATGATAGCATGAATGTATAAATTAATGTGCTTGCTTTGGTTTTATCCTGACAAGTATCTGGTTTAAAGAAGTGTAGGTTGTTGAAAACTCACAGTATGAACATATCTTTTTCAAAGTTCCCATTTAATTTGATTGAAGCAAGGGAAAACAATTCTTTTTATTTTTTTTGAGCGTATATTGCTCATTCAGTAGACCAGGCTGTAGTTCACAGTGGCTAGTAAAAGCACTCTATAAACAGTGCTACATGATGCTTCAGTAGTTTGGTGTTAGACATTACGTACTACAGTCCGCTATGGTACAGCATGCTCTTCAGTCACTCTGTGAGGGATTCTTAAGATTGCTTCTCTGTGTAGCATATTTGTTGACAGACTTTTGTGAAAAACTAACTGATTTTGTGAGATAGTTGGAGAGTGAAGTGGAAAGAAGGGATTGTTGAGAGCTAATAGTGAAGTTTCTGAAAAAGATAGGTTTCAAACTTGTACTTTCTTTTGCATTGGTAATACATTCATTTATTAATTCATCTGATATTGTTTTTGCACCAGCCTGCTGCAAAGCTCTATGTCAAACCATATAGATGCAGATAGTAAAAGGGTAAACCTTGGAGACTAAAGTTTGCCAGAAGCAACCAGTTTGGAAATCTAACCCCCTAGTAAATACAGGCTTATTCAAATATATTTTTCAGGCTACTTTCTCTTACCAGACATCCTGCTTAATTCCTTCTCTCAATTGCTCCTAAGGTGTGCCTATACAATGTCCATAATCCCTCATTCATAATTCCAAATCTGAAAAGCTCCAGAAACTGAAAACTGCTGTCACCTAAGATGGTGCCAAAACTTTAGTGTCAAACCCGATTGAAATAACAAGTGATTATGACCACTCATAGTCTACACTTTTCCCACTTCATGCAAATAGTCCAGTATTGCATACATATGAACATTAATTGTATTAATTAAAAATATATTTAATGATAGGACATGCCACAGACTGTACTTCAATGTTATATAATATATGGCATACATGCTATATTAATTTCCTAGACTTTGAAACAAAATCTGAATTTCAAAATGCATCTGACTCTAAAGTTCAAGCACTATAGAATTGCACTATATGGTGAATCTAGGCCAAATATGACTATGAAATAATGCAGTGCAATTATTTAAATATCCAATAAATAAATATCCAATTTAAGATTAGATATTTTCTGAGAGCTAGTGTCATAATGAATTTAGTAATAGCAATCATTCTGTGTTTATCTTGTATAAGGTACTTGCATATAACTCCCATAACAACACATGATATATTTTTATGTTACTGATGGGTAAACATGTTGACTATTTCACTTAGGGCCATTCAGCTAGTCAGTGAGGGAACTGGATTCAAATATAGGTCCTTTAATTTCAGAGCCATAGCTATCTACTATAAGCTAAATTATGTCAGATGAAACCTGGCTAAAATTTCAAATTCTTCAAGGGCAGGGATGGTTGATTCTATTAATGCTTCAATTTACAGTTCATGGCACAAGCTATGGAATGTAGTGGATACTCAGAAAATATAATCAAATTAATGAACAATTTCCAGAGGAAAAGGAAAAACAGATTTGTATCTTGTCCTGTTGAGAAAATTTTCTTTCAGTCTTTCATAGTTTATTAATTTGACAATAAACATTAAGAACCTGCTATTTTAGATGCTAAGGACAGGGTGAATGAGACAAACTCCTCTAACATTTGTGGAATGTAAAGCCTAGGCAGAATGTTCAGTTGCTTTTTACCATGGAGAGAGGCAGAAATTGGAATTCAACTCCTGCCAAATGACAGGGACTTAGTAAACACCTCAGATTTCCATGGAAGTCTTAGAATGCCAGCACATGAGTGAGGAGGGCTTCCCTTGTGGCTCAGCTGGTAAAGAATCTGCCTGCATCTCACATGCTAGCAAAGTGATGCTCAAAATTCTCCAAGCCAGGCTTTAACAGTACGTGAACTGTGAACTTCCAGATGTTCAAGCTGGATTTAGAAAAGGCAGAGGAACCAGAGATCAAATTGCCAACATCCATTGGATCATCGAAAAAGCAAGAGAGTTCCAGAAAAACATCTACTTCTGCTTTATTGACTACACCAAAGCTTTTGACTGTGTGGATCCAAACAAACTGGAAAATTCTTCAAGAGATGGGGATACCAGGTCACTGACCTGCCTCATGAGAAATCTGTATGCAGGTCAGTTAGAACCGGACATAGAACAACAGACTGGTTCCAAATCGGGAAAGGAGTACATCAAGGCTGTAGTTTGTCACCCTGCTTGTTTAACTTATATGCAGAGTACATCATGAGAAACACTGGGCTGGATGAAGTGCAAGCTGGAATCAAGATTGCTGGGAGAAATATCAGTAACCTCAGATATGCAGATGACACCACCTTTATGGCAGAAAGTGAAGAAGAACTAAAGAGTCTCTTGATGAAAGTGAAAGAGGAGAGTGAAAAAGCTGGCTTAAAACTCAACATTCAGAAAACTAAGATCATGACATTTGGTCGCATCACTTCATGGCAAATAGATGGGGAAAGAAAGGAAACAGTGACAGGCTCCAAAATCACTGCAGATGGTGACTGCAGCCATGAAATTAAAAGACACTTGTTCCTTGGGAAAAAAGAGGTATGACCAACCTAGACAGCATATTAAAAGCAGAGATATTACTTTGTCAACAAAGGTCCATCTCGTCAAGGCTATGGTTTTTCCAATAGTCACATATGGATGTGAGAGTTGGATATCAAGAAAGTTGAATGCTGAAGAACTGCGCTTTCAGACTGTGTTGTTGGAAAAGACTCTTGAGAGTCCCTTGGACAGCAAGGAGATCCATCCAGTCCATCCTAAAGGAAATCAGTCCTGAATATTCATTGGAAGGACTGATGCTGAAGCTAAAGCTCCATTACTTTGGCCACCTGATGCAAAGAGCCAACTCATAGGAAAAGACCCTGATGCTGGGAAAGATTGAAGGCAGGAGGAGAAGGGGACGACAGAGGATGAAATGGTTGGATGGCATCACCGACTTAATGGACATGAGTCTGAGCAAACTCCAGGAGATAGTGATGGAAAGGAAGGCCTGGTGTGTTGCAGTCCATGGGGTCGCAAAGAGTCAGAGATGGATTAGTGACAGAACAACATAAATAGATAAAGTAGAAACTGACAGGATTAAATAATAAAATGGACAACTCCATAATTATGACAGGAGACTTTTTTACATTCCTTTTTTAGTAATTGATAGGAAAATTAGTAAAATAAAAAAGAATAAATAACAACACAGCATATTTTAACAAACCTTCAATTCATTTGACATAATTGACATTTATAGATGACTATATCCCACCAGTCCATCCTAAAGGAGATCAGTCCTGGGTGTTCATTGGAAGAACTGATGCTGAAGCTGAAACTCCAATACTTTGGCTATCTGATGCGAAGAGTTGACTCATTGGAAAAGACCCTGATGCTGGGAGGGATTGGGAGCAGGAGAAGAAGGGGATGACAGAGGATGAGATGGCTGGATGGCATCACCAACTCGATGGGCATGAGTTTGAGTAAACTCCTGGAGTTGGTGATGGACAGTGAGGCCTGGCCTGCTGCGATTCATGGTGTTGCAAAGAGGCAGACATGACTGAGCGACTGAACTGAACTGAACTGATAGCCAACCACTGTAGAATATACATTTTTTTAGATGCATGTGTGACATTTATTATAGAGATAAAAACAGAAAGCAATGAAATAGAAATCAGAAACAATAAATCAAATTAAAAAAGCCAAAAGTTGGTTCTTTGAAAATATTAAATTTTAAGAATATAGAATTTGTAAACTCCTAACAAAACTAAGATAAAAGACAAATTGCCAATATTAAAAATGAAAAAAGTAGAATCACTATATATTCTGTGGACAGCGACAAGATAAAAGATTATATGAGAAACTTCTTGCCTATTACATTCAAAGACTAGGATGAAATGGAAAAATTCTTAAAAAAAGACAACATACTGAAAATTACATAGAGAAAATCGAATATCTGAATAATTCATGTCTTTTAAATTGAATTTGTCATCTAAAGCCTTTTCACAAAAAGATTAGCTTTAAAGGAAAAAAAAATACTATATGTACATTTTTAAACTAGTTGATAGTGTTATCTTATTTTCTTGGGTAAGTCTTTTTCCTATAAATATCCTTTACCTGGTTAGTTTGATTGGGAAGTCTTTTTCTTTTCCTCATAGGTATTGCTAAATTAGAATTTAGTCCAGTTTTTCAATGATAAAAATTGTACAGTCTGAAAGGTGAGTGCTTATTGTTTTTATTTTCCTGAAGCCAAGCAGTGACTCTGAATGCAAAACGTTTTCCTGTACCGTCTGCCATCTGTTACCGCATAAAGAGCTGGGGCAGTTTTGTAGGGACATCTAGCTAATTTTTGCAGAGATATCATAAACGTTTTAGAGGATGATGACTGAAGGGAAGTTTAGAGAGCACTTGATTCAATCCTTTAATTTTCAGTTGCGAAAATGAAGACTAAAGTGACTTCTTTAAGATCACAAAAGGTCACACAAAAAAACAAACAGACAAAAACTGTTACTAGAATCCAACCCTCATTTTATAGTGTTCTTACTCAGTCAGGCTGCTTTTATGTTCTTTGTATCTTAAATTTTAACAGCCTTTCTGACAATAGTAGACTGAAACTAATGAATTAGCATGTATAAGAGTGCTTCTGGAGAGAAAGAGAAAGATAAAAGTGAAGCAACATGAAAATAAAGTAAAGTAGTGAACAATACGGGCTTCCCTGGTGACTCAGTGGTATAGAATCCGCCTGCCAGTGTAGGAGACACCTGTTCGATCCCTGGATCAGGAAGATCCCCTGGAGAAGGGAATGGCAACCCACTCCAGTATTCTTTCCTGGGAAATCCCACGGACAGAGGAGCCTGGCAGGCTACGGTCCATGGGGTGGCAAAGAGTCGGACACGGCTTAGCGACTGGACAACAACAAACACAAGTGAATGATATAAAACTGTAAATATTTCATATGCTGACATATTTCACTGAAAATATTTAAGTGAAACACTATTAAGATTTTCTTGTTTATTTGAAATCCTATATCATTTCTATCAGAAATTACATGGTTCCTCTGTCCATGGGGATTCTCCAGGCAAGAATACTGGAATGGGTTGCCATGCCCTCCTCCAGGGGAATCTTCCCAAACCAGGGATCAAACCCAAGTGTTTCCTGACTTGCAGGCAGATTCTTTACCATCTGAGCCACCAGGGAACCCCAAGAATACTGGAAAGGGTAACCTATCCCTTTTCTAGGGCAACTTCTTGACCCAGGAATCAAACTGGGGTCTTCTGCATTGCGAGTAGATTGTTTATCAGCTGAGCTATCCAGGAAGCCCTTAGAATCCAAACGTTGGAACCCTTTAAGCTTGTATTTAAATTTTCTTCTTGTTAGAAATTTCTCATGTATTTTCAGCTAGAGTTTTCCTTAGAGTCGACATGAGAACAGAGTATGTTATGACCTTTCATTAGTCATCAGTCAATTTCAGTAGGGTACTGTCCAATTTCTAAAGTACTTTTGCATTTCAAGGGTAAAAATACATTGTACATATATTACCATTTCCAGGCTACATAAATATAACTTTGTTTTTCCCCCTCTTCTTAGTTATAGGAAAGAAAAACATGATGGAATTCTTCTACCCATAGCCACAGCTTTGGGGGAACCCTCTACAGTTGGCAAATAGAACTGGTTTCATTATCTAAGCAAAAATTGTGAACCAGGATTGTAATCTATTATAGTATTATAGTGACATTGTACTTTTATTTTCTGTGAGAAAGTTGTTCTTCATATATTTTTCTTGAGGTCCACTTGAATTTCCTTGGCTACTCTAACTGTATTGTAAATAGTATCATATTCATTTAGATATACTATGGTATTTCATAAACAAAACATTTATTCTCTTTCAATGTTTTTCTGCAGTGAGCTGTTCATCTGACTTTAGCGATGAATTTTCCTTTTGGTGAATTTCTAAAGTACATAATTGCTTTTGAAAATGACTGACTGATTTTTAAGCATAGAATAGAACAATTGATGAGTTTTTAATTCATAGAGGAAAAACATTCTGTTGTTGACTCATAATGTTCAAGTTGTAAGAAGTTCAAAAGGTGGTAATCAGCCTTCTACCTTTTTACTATTAATTCTGGATGATATAAACATTGTTTATATATGCCATCAATGAAGTGTACCATTTTATAAATTTTAAGTTTCTTTTTTTTTTTCATTCTTTAGGATCCCAAGAATCCAGATAGTTCATGTAAATATGTAGATGAGGAATAATTATATACTTTCCCTTTCTATTTTGTAGCATGCTAGAACTAAAAGGGTAGTAGTTGCTGGATATGACTCACTAATGTGTTACTAAAAGGCAAAATTGTGCTAAGAATTCTAAATTTCCTCTTTTTTGATTTTATAGAATACTGTACATTTCCTGGTATATCTAAGTATGAAAGTCACATTTCAAAGTATAGAAATATAGCCATTTAAATTTTTCCTTTATGTCTCTAAAATTACTACACTTGTCCATCATTATTTTTCCTGAAATGGGTCAAGTCCACCTATTTTATCTCAAAACACTTATACAGTTTACCACCTAATGACTTTCCTTTGATCTCTTCTGAAATTTGTTATCTACTAATAGTGGCACTAGTGGTAAAGATCCTACCTTCTAATGCAGGAGATTTAAGAGACATAGGTTTGATCCCTGGGTTGGGAAGACCCCCTGGAGGAGGGCATGACAACCCACTCCAGTATTCTTGCCTGGAGAATCCCATGGACAGAAGAGCCTAGAGGGCTACAATCCATAGGGTCTCAAAGAGTCTGACATGACCGATGTGACTTAGCACACATGCACACAGTGTAATATTAGCTTGTTCATAGAATCTTCTGTGAACAACTTTTTTCTGGGTCAGTAGAGGCTAAGTGTTTTTTGAAAATAAATGTATAGTGAATGATATTTCTCCAGTGATGCTTCCTTTAGTGTGTTTTGTCTTTGGGAAATTATAGAATTATAGAATATTAATTCTATAGATTTATATAGAATTAATTCTATATATTAATTCTATAGAATTATAGAAGCCTTAGAGATTTCCTATGGAAACTATCCAAAGGCTGAAGCTTCTACACAGCCTCTTGCTGAAAACTCCAGGGACTAGTAATGACTCTGTTCAAGTGGAATCCCATTTCATTCTAAGTAGTGCTCTGATCTTGACAGTTCTCTGTGTGAGGCTCAGCACCTATCTACCTTGAAATGGTAACCACTGCTCCTGAGTCAGTCTTTTTGAAACCACTCTAGTTACCAATTTTCTCTTTTTAGATTCTCTATCTATCTATCTATATCTTTATTAGGATACTAATTCAAATTAGCTTAAGCAAAATGGTGTTTAGCTGTTTGCTCGTGTAAGTGGAAATTCCAAGTGTAGAGTATGGTGGGGATCTGTTCAGCATCTTAGACTCAGTGGACTCAATAGACTCAAGTAATGTCTAGGATGTGCTCTTCTTTCCTTCATTTTAAATCTCTGCTCGTCCCCGTTTGGAACAATTAAAACCTCTACTACAGACTTGTTCTCCATGTGGTAAGGAAAATGACTGGCTTCCAGCTGTTTGTAATTGAGTTACTTTCTGTTCTTACCAAAAAGAAAAGTCTCTTATTACACACACACACATTCACACTTCATGTAGAAATATTCTGGCTGACCTTCCAGCTTGGATCACGTGACCAAGCAAATCATAGAGGAGTCAAATGAATGGAGAAGAAGAAATGCAGTTCCATAAAGGGAAAGGAAATAAAAACAGAGGAAAGGAATGAGTGCTCACCATACTGAAATATTTCCCTCTTGAAGTGTGATGCTCGGGGAAGAATACAGCATTTCAAATGTAATTTTATGAATACAGTGTTCAGTGGAACCAAACTGTAATACCCTAGATCAATTCATGAAGTCTATCATTTGTCAACTTTGTGATTCAGTTTCTTAAGGAAAATAGTCACACTGACTTCAATTCTGAAAAATAAAAACCCAAACAAGCAAGCCCTCAAACTTTCTTAGATTCTGATATGTCCCCATTCTGTTCTTTTGCCATCCCTCCTTTCTTTCCTGTCTCTACCCCCTTTTTCTTCCCTTCATCTATTACATATTGCCAGACACACAAGGAAAAGTAATCACTCTCAAGGAATTCAGAATATGGCGGTGTGATGACCCAGAGAATTGTTATGTGGTGACTACAATAATCACGATGGTGTGATCACTCACCTAGAGCCAGACATCCTGGAATGTGAAGTCAAGTGGGTGTTAGGAAGCATCACTATGAACAAAGCTAGTGGATGTGATGGAATTCCAGTTGAGATATTTCAAATCCTGAAAGATGACGCTGTGAAAGTGCTGCACTCAATATGTTAGCAAATTTGGAAAACTCAGCAGTGGCCACAGGATTGGAAAAGGTCAGTTTTCATTCCAATCCCAAAGAAAGGCAATGCCAAAGAATGCTCAAACTACCATACAATTGCAGTCATCTCACACGCTAGTAAAGGAATGCTCAAAATTCTCCAAGCCAGGCTTCAGCAATACACGAACCGTGGACTTCCAGATGTTCAAGCTGGGTTTAGAAAAGGCAGAGGAACCAGAGATCAAATTGCCAACATCCACTGGATCATCAAAAAAGCAAGAGAGTTCCAGATAAACATCTATTTCTGCTTTATTGACTATGCCAAAGACTTTGACTGTGTGGATCACAATAAACTGTGGAAAATTCTGAAAGAGATGGGAATACCAGACCACCTGACCCACCTCTTGAGAAACCTGTATGCAGGTCAGGAAGCAACAGTTATAACTGGACATGGAACAACAGACTGGTTCCAAATAGGAAAAGGAGTACGTCAAGGCTGTATATTGTCACCCTGCTTATTTAACTTATATGCAGAATACATCATGAGAAACTCTGGGCTGGAAGAAGCACAAGCTGGAATTAAGATTGCCGGGAGAAATATCAATAAGCTCAGATATGCAGATGACCACCATTATGGCAGAAAGTGAAGAGGAACTAAAAAGCCTCTTGATGAAAGTGAAAGAGGAGAGTTAAAAAGTTGGCTTAAAGCTCAACATTCAGAAAACTAAGTTCATGGCATCTGGTCCCATCACTTCATGGGAAATAGATGGGGAGACAGTGGAAACAGTGGCTGACTTTATTTTTGGGGGCTCCAAAATCACTGCAGATGGTGAATGCAGCCATGAAATTAAAAGACACTTACTCCTTGGAAGGAAAGTTATGACCAACCTAGATAGCATATTGAAAAGAAGAGACAGTACTTTGTCAACAAAGGTCCATCTGGTCAAGGCTATGGTTTTTCCAGTGGTCATGTATGGATGTGAGAGGTGGACTATAAAGAAAGCTGAGCCCTGAAGAATTGATGCTTTTGAACTGTGATGTTGGAGAAGAGTCTTGAGAGTCCCTTGGAATGCAAGGAGGTCAAACCAGTCCATTCTCAAGGAGATCAGTCCTGAATATTCATTGGAAGGACTGATGCTGAAGCTGAAACTCCAATACTTTGGCCATTCAGTGTGAAGAACTGACTCACTGGTAAAGACCCTGATGCTCGGAAAGATTGGGGGCAGGAGGAAAAGGGAAGAACAGAGGATGAGATGACTGGATGGCATCACCGACTCGATGGACATGAGTTTGAGTAAACTCCGGGAGTTGGTGATGGACAGGGAGGCCTGGTGTGCTGTGATTCATGGGGTTGCAAAGAGTCTGTCACGACTGAGCGACTGAACTGAACTGAAGTGAACTACAATGATGCAGGAAATGTACCTAACCATCCTCATACGTCTGAGGAATTTTTTGTGTGATCATATACGCTAACCAACTACAGAGCTTCACAACAAAGCCGTCACATCTGTCGTGGGGTTCAGCCCCTGTCACCCTTGCCTGAGATAAGAAGTTCACGCCTACAGTGTGGTGTTAGTTTCTGCTGTGTAGCAAAGTGAGGAGCCGTACGTACATGTACACGTATACCCCCTCAGTTTTGGATTTCTTTCTCATCTGGGTCAGCTCTGAGCACTGAGTAGGACTCCCTGAGATGCATAGTAGGTTCTCTTTTGTTGTTTGTTTTATACATAGTACCAATAGTGTGTACATGTCAGTCCCAATCTCCCAACTCATCCCTCCCACTTTTTACCCCCTTGGTGTCCGTACATTTATAGATGATCTTATTTGCAAAACATACACTAACATTGCAATTTCTACTCCTACTACCACTTCTCGATCACCTTACCCTGCCTTACTTTTTATGATACCATGCATTGCTTTCTAACAGACTCTATTATTAACTTGTTTACTGTGATTACTATCTGTCTCTCCTACTAAAACATAAACTTATTTAGGAAAGGGAATGTTCTATTTTATTTATTAGTGTATCCCCAATGTTAAAAAAGCAACTTACACTGAATGAATGAATGAGTGAGTAAATGAATATATATATATGTTCAATGCATGAACTAAAAGTTTGGATCTTTTCTCTGCCTTTTAATGATTTTTTTCCCTTTTCAGGTATTTATAATTCCTATCTCAGACTTTCTACTCCTTCCTGAATATCTTCACTGGATTATCCCACAATAACCATCTCTCAAAACTGAAATTATTGTGTATTTCCTTCCCCATGTCTTCTGTTGTATATTCACCATCTCAGCTAGTAATGACACTCTTCACTGGACCACCCAAGATCACCCAGTCAGCCTGTATTTCTCTACCTTGTTTGCAAAGATTTTATGAAAAGCTTGAAATTTAGCCTTCTGAAATTCAGAAACATTATAAATCATCCCATGGTATAAAAATCTAGTGAAAACAAAAATAATCATAAAAGTAAATTAAAATAAAGGAAGTGAATTCAGAATGGCATGACGTTCGTTTTGTACACATTCTGGCTCTTGGCACCACTACTGCTTTCTTCAGTTCTTCACGTACTGTCCCGTTGATAACTGATACAGTCTGATATTAAACAACACAAGAACACCTGCTTTCATCAAGGAAGCAAGGAAACAGCCACCCCAACTCATTTCTAAGAAAACTTACAGAAAACCAAACTGACTGTATTTTCTAGCTGTGTTTACATGACATGAACAAGTTTAACCACAAGAAAGTGGTGTAAGCTGTCTGAACTTCAAAACTGGGACAAAGATCTTGCTATAACAGGAGTCTCCTACCCCTGAGCCATGGACCACTAGCAGTCCATGGCCTGTTAAGAACCGTGCTACGCAGCAGGAGATGAGCAGTGGGCGAAGCGTCATCTCTATTTACAGCTGCTCCGCATTACTTGCATTGCTGCCTGTCCTGTCCGATCAGCGGCAGCATTAGATTCTTAGGAGTAAAATGGTACTTGGAACTGTGCTTGTGAGGAATCTAGGTTGCATGCTCCTTATGAGAATCATCCCCAAACCAGCACTCCATCTCCCCCAGCCCCCTGGTCCATGGAAAAATTATCTTCCATGAGATTGGTCCCTGATGCCAAAACAGCTGAGTACCACTGCTCTACAACTCTTTATCATCTCCTTTTAATACTATAATCCTTGACCAAGGTCATCATGTTTGTTCCACCTGCTTCTGAACCAAACTCCAAAGGATTATAAAAGGGCAGAAAAGAGGCACTGACCCTGATCCAGGAAATCATCTCCCATTTCCATGAATCTAAGTGACCTTGACCTCTGCCCCATTCTGTCCCTTTAGCCCCTTTTCCTATGAAAAACTTATCCTTGTTTATGGGAGAAGGTGCTTTTAGAGCAAGACCTCCTGCTTCTCCATTCCTTGGTCAATGAATACTTTTTCTGTCTACTGCTATAAAAAGTGGTTTCACCGTGTTGACGCCTTTAACAGCCTGGCAGGGAAAGCAGCAGACTTTATTGGTAACAGTTCCTGTGTGGAGTCAGAAGGAAACACCTGAGAAACAGCAAGAGGCACAATGAGAGAGGGATCACATAAGTTCTCACCTCTAAATCACAGTAATCTTACCCACAAAAGTGAAATGAGGACAAACGGATGTCTCATTTCACAGGGACATTCAGAGTTTCAATTACTTTTTTCATGGAAGACCTCATCCAGAGGGAGAATAGGGAAGCAGAAGCCTGGGGAGAGGAATTACAAGTCCCATCCCTCTCCAGGTTGCTCTGAAGACTGTCCACATTTCCTGTTTTTCTAGTAAAATCTGACCTGCTTTCTGATCCTCACACTGAGTGTGCTTGCTCAGGGGTCTCCCCAGTTCCTGGAAATGACAATCCCTAAAAGACATAGGTGTTTGGGAATAACAGATAGAGTATAATATCATAAATTGTTTTTAAAAATCACCTGAATTACTGCAGGGATTTATTTCATTATCTAAAACTTGATTCTAGGAACAAATAATCTGTGGACAGGCACTGATCTTCATTGTTCTTTCTGGTCAGAGATGAGAGACAGATGGCAGTGGGTAGATTCAGCTCTCCTCCATAACTGACTAAAGCTTGGATTGAGAGCAAAGGGCTACCCCAAGAGGAATAAATGAATATTGTGGGAGAACGACCAGACAACTCATTATGTTCCCTATTGCATAGATAAGCTTATGAAAAATGGACAACTCTGGTCACTCTGTCACAGAAAAGTCAACTCCCATTACACCTTTGGCATAAACACCCTAGTCTTTATTACATCTTCCAGGGTAATTTTTTTAAGTGCCCTACAGATAAAAACATGTATGTACATTAAAACAGTGTTTTAAATGCTTGTATCAGAGAGAATTCCCTGGGAGTGTGTCATGACTATCTTGCCCATATAGGCAGAATCAATTAAATTTGAACAAATCCAGTTTTTCCTTTTGGCTGTCTGTGATGTGAAATGATAATTTTGGTTTAATTCATAATAAATTGTGCTCCTCCAAAAAGTTAATACATGCAGGAAAGAATAATTGCATTTTTTGAACTGAATCTGGGATTTAAAATTTTCATTTTTTGAGGAAAAGCTGTTGGAAAATTGAAACTAAGCATCAACAGCAAAAATAAACCTCATCTTTCCAGAGATATATGGCCTGATGGGCTGGGAGAATGTCTTCCTAGGAAAGTCAGTGTTGGGTAGGGAGAAAAAACCCTCCCAGATCACTGTGTCATTTGCATTTCTGGATAGGTGCTGGTTAGAGCACTGTAGGTAATACACTGTTGAAGACAAGTATCCTCAGAGGCTCTAAATAGAATATCAGCTTCCACCCTTTAATGTGATTTAGTTAGATGTTGCTGTGGCTTGAACCTCAACATTTAAAGAACTAAGATCATGGCATCTGGTCCCATAAACTTCATGGCAAATAGATGGGGAAACAATGGAAATCGTAACTATTTTCTTGGGCTCCAAAATAACTGCGGATGGTGTATAGCCATTAAATTAAAAGATGCTTGCTCCTTGGAAGAAAAGCTAAGACAAACCTAGACAGCATATTAAAAAGCAGAGGCATCACTTTGCTGACAAATGTCTATCTGGTCAAAGCTATGGTTTTTTCAGTAGTCGTGTATAGATGTGAGAGTTGGACCATAAAGAAGGCTGAGCACCGAAAAATTGATTCTTTAGAACTGTGGTGCTGGAGTAGACTCTTGAGATTCCTTTGGACAGCATGGAAATCAAACCAGCCAATCCTAAAGGAAATCAACCCTGAATATTCATTGGAATGACTGATACTGAAGCTGAAGCTCCAGTACTTTGGCCACCTGATGCAAAGAGCTGACTCATTGGAAAAGACCTTAATGCTGGGAAAGATTGAGGACAAGAGGAGAAGGAGGGGACAGAGGATGAGATGGTTAGATGGCATCACTGACTCAATGGACATGAGTTTGAGCAAACTCCAGGAAATAGTGAAGGACAGGGAAGCCTGACATGCTGCAGTCCATGGGGTTGTGAAGAGTTGGACATGACTTAGTGACTGAACAACAACAGCCAAAAAGGAGTACTCTTCATTTTTTTGTGTCAGGGCAGGCTAGCATTGTGAGGAATGATCAGAACCCAAGAGTGTGGAGAGCTCAGAAGGAAACACATCTCATTCAGATATTTAAACTATTTAAAAATTTTGCCTCAATTAAAGTGATGTTATCTTCCACTTCAGAAGGATTGCACCTTTTTTAAAAGTGCTAGGAATTCTGTTCTGATGTTTGAAGTGAGCAGGTTTTGCTAGCATGAA
Organism: Cervus elaphus; assembly: GCF_910594005.1. Lineage (NCBI taxonomy): Eukaryota > Metazoa > Chordata > Mammalia > Artiodactyla > Cervidae > Cervus > Cervus elaphus. The sequence continues at coordinate 61,426,291 of NC_057819.1, read as the reverse complement.
GTCCTAACCCCCTGGGAAGATTTGCTAGTGGAGTACTAAATAATACTGAGACAATATTATTTATGGAAATGTATTACCTTCCTGTTCTTAAAAATCTCTATCACCCATGCTGAATATAATGCATTGTTTTTAAACTAAACAGACCTCATGTAGGGTATTAAAGTAGGCCACAAACTTGTTTCACTTGTTAGCCAAATTGCTTTCAGATCCAGCATTCAAAGCACGAAAGCATCACATGCTTCTGCTTCAAGGCTGCATGTACAGGAAACGAAAGCCCTCAACACAGCTTGGTAGCAGAGGATCCAAATCAGAGTAAATTGTGTAAATTATAACTAAATTGCAAAGCATTTGGACAAAGCGGGCATGCTAGTCTAATCAGGAAAGCGGTGATATTTACTTTTTGATAATGCAAGTTGGAAGAGGAATTGGGGGCAGGGAGGCATCGCAAATCTCTTTTGATGCATTTCTGAACTTGGCAGCCTGAGCTGGCTTTGTCACATATTTGCAGCTTAAAAAAAGTATTTGACTTTTACAGCAGCCAAAGTAAGTATCCTTTAATCACTTTCAACCTATGAACAGATGGGCAAAGAGTGCTTTTATAAATGGAGCATGCAAAATACTTCAATATCAGCCAAAACTAATTAGTGGCAATATCTGAACCAAACTCTAAAACTGATTTAGTGTTTAATATATATTATCGTATAAGCATTAGCAGTTGAAAGGAAATTCCCTGTTCAAATGTTTGCCAAGCTCAGTGTCTAATATTCAGGCATGATTAACTTACTAATTAACTTATTGTATCTTTTCTCACATGTAATCTTGCTTAATTTCTTTTCTCACTGAAAACTCTTTGATCTGACACCTTGATCATAGATTTGTCAAACCTCAAGTGAAAGATTTCAATTCAGCTATTCAGCTCTGGTCTTTCTCTCAACCTTTATAGGGTGACTTTCAAAAGAGGTGGCTTGGGGACAAAGAGGGTAATCTCTTCTATGGTGATAGCTAGTTTCATACCTAGTTTTAATGACTTAGGTTTATAAATACTTTCTAACAGAATTTTCAAAATTGAGATATAGTTGACATGTAATGATACATTAGAGTTTCAGGTGTACAACATAATGATTCGATATTTGTATATATAACAAAATGATCATAGAAAGTCTAGTTAATATCCATCATCTCATATAGTCACAAGTTTTTTCCTGTGATGAGCACTTTTAAGATCTACTGTCTTAGCAACTTTTGAATATACAGTATGATATTATTAACTATATTTACTAACTGCTGGACATTACTTCCGTAGAACTTACTTATTTTGTAACTGGAATGTTTATCTTTTGGCCCAAGAGTTTTACAGATACTCTTTAGTGACTGAGAATCTGTAGAATGATAATTCTTTCCATATAAGAACTGTAAAATCTATAAAATGATAATTCTCTCCATATCAGAACTGTTTTAAGACTTTATGAAGGCTAATACATTTAAAAATTACATTTGAAGAAGTAAGCAAAGGATACTTCCTACTGATTCTCTAATTCAGAGGTGGTTACTGAGCCTCCATCTATCTTACAGTCATAATGCATTTCCCCATCTCATCTACTTACTACTGATGCTTATACTTTTCATGAAGTTGAACATTTATGTAATAGAGTCAGTTCATGTGGTACGACTGTCTTTTAGTACCCCTGAAACAAAGAAAGAAAAAAAAAACCCTGAAGTCAGTCACCCAAATTATCCAAACCATTGAGGATTGGAGATTGCCAATGCCAACCTTTCTGAAGTTTCGACATAATTTTGTCCTCTCTTGGTTTTACACTGGGGTTCCCAACATCTGAGATCTAATGCCTTATGATCTGAGGTGGAGCTGATGTAATAATAATAGAAATAAAGTGCACAATAAGTGTAATTTGCTTGAATTATCCTAACCATCCCCTACCATGGTCTGTGGAAAAGTTGTCTTCCATAAAACCAGTCCCTGGTGACAAAAAACGTTGAGGAGTGCTGTAGTGTCATACGTATGATACATATCATAAATTGAGAAGCTTGTACTCTAAGTCTTCTCCTTCTACTATATTGTTAAGAAAATATATTCTTTGTAAGGCTATCATTCTTTTGATGTTTCTTTCGGGGGACATACGTCCCATATAAGTCATGTTAGGGACTTTGGACAGGAGTGAGAGAAAGGTCAAAGCCACCTGTTGAAGTTGTCTGAGTGGAATAACATTTGTTTAGTGTGTATTTGATATAATAAGCAGAAATATCAGAGTGGAGAGAAGTGGATCCTCTGTTGAAGACATACGTATTGATTGCATAAGGATTTAGTCACTGACCACCTTGAAACAGGGTTTCCCAGGTGGCCACTTCATTGATAGCTCAGTTGGTAAAGAATCTGCCTGTAATGCAGGAAACCCTGGTTCAGTTCCTGGGTCAGGAAGATCTACTGGAGAAAGCATAGGCTACCCATTCCAATATTCTTGGGCTTCCCTTGTGGCTCAGCTGGTAAAGAATATGCCCCAATGCAGGAGACCTGAGTTCAATCCCTGGGTTGGGAAGAAGGGAAAGGCTACCCACTCCAGTATTCTGGCCTAGAGAATTCCATGGACTGTATAGTTCATGGGGTCACAAAGAGTTGGACACGACTGAATGACCTTCACTAAAGGTGGCCTTAGTGGTAAAGAACCCACCTAGCAACGCAGGAGATGTAAGAGACACGGGTTTTATCCCTGGGTTGGGAAGATCCCTTGCAGGAGGGCCCAGAAACCCACCCCAGGATACTTGCCTGAAGAATCCCATGGACAGAGGAGCCTGGCTGACTATAGTCCCTGAGGTCACAAGGAGTCTGACTGAAGTGACTAAGCATGCGGTTTTGTTGAAAGTTTTCACTTTCTTCTCAGGTTCAGAGGATTTGTTAACAAAATAAGCCACTCATTATATTCAAGTAAACAATACAAATATTTATTAGAGAACTATTTAGTCTACTTTCAATATTCTAACCTTAAAAGAAAACAAGAAATAGAAGCAGCAGAGGAGAGCAATAGTATATATATCACCATATTGGATTTGCAGACCTCCAGACTTAGCGCTGGGACGTTCTGTATGACAGCAGTCCAGAGTTCCAATTGGGAAAAGGTCCCAGGCAGTGTCAACTCCGTGGGTGAGTCTTTGGACTGCTGTTTCTTGGCCTCACTTATAATCCCCAGGCCACAAACCAATTATTAGTTTAGGAGCAAAAAAAAAAAAAACTGGCAGCTCTGCTATTATGTTATTTTTTTTTACAATGCTGTTTGCTTTGTTTTGCAGATCTTGGAATGTTGCTAAGTCCAGGGAGTGGTTGGCCAGACCTACTCTAGGGACTTAACAGATTCCAAGATCTGCTTCCTATCTATCTATTGTGTTTCTCTTACAACACTCAGGGAAGTTGTGGCTGACACCCACAGCAGTAGTCTGGGCAGTCTAGGTGGGTCAGAAGCAAGGTGAGAGGCCTGCTCTGCTCCTTTGTCTCTGAAGCCTGAACAAGACTGCTTCTATTTTATTTCCCTAACACACACATGCATACATCTTAAAATAAGAACATACTATTCACACTGGCAAACCTCAAGTTTTTTTTTTTTTTTTAAGTCAACCCATAAAATCTTTGTCATGAGTGTCAGTACTTGACAGAGATAATTTACCTCTGAAATAAAATCTTAAAAAAAAAATCAATTTGACAGTTACTGTATTAACCTGTGTGTATAAATGTGAGTATGTGCATCAGTGATTCATTGCTACAGTAACATCACAGAATGTAGTAATTGAAAACCGCAACTGTTATTTCTCATGAGGCGGTTCTGATGATCTGGTCCGTACTCAGCTGATATCATCGGGGATCACTCAAATGGGTTCCTCTTGTCTGTTCTCACATGCTCTCTCATTCTTTAGAGGCTTGTTGGCTTGTTGTCATGTAGATGAAGAGTTCCAGGAGAATGGAACTGTGTAAGGCCTCTGGGGCACATGCTAAGAACTGGCATAGCATCACTTCCATTGAATTCTTTTGGTCAAAGCAATTCACAGGGCTAACCTAGATTCTTGGGTGGGTAACTTGATTCCCCACCTGACTGGTGGGGCTGTAAAATCACATTGCAAAAACAGGGACCTAAGGGGGCATTAATTAGCCATCAATGCAATCAGTTTACCACGTGTGCTCCTAATATATTTATATTAATCATATTTTAATTGTTATGTTAGGGGAAGCACACTGATTGAAACCGCCCACCCTGGCCAGGCACCATAGTAACTATTTGCATGAGTTGTTTTATGGCAGGAGATCCTGATAAGGAATACGGAACTAATAGGCCACCACCAGCCGGAAGAGTTCGGGAAAGATCGGAAAGATCGAGAGGAGACACTACCTGTCCGTCCACTTCCCAGAATCCCTCTTGCTAGCATCCATCTTGGTTGAGCGATGCGTGCGCCACCAGGAAAGACTCTGAATTAGAATGATTGGCCAAAGACCACCCGGAAACTAATCCCATCACCATAAAACCCAAGACTGCGAGCCACGCGGGAGAGCAGTTCTCCTGGGTTCCCTTACCTACTGCTCTCCACCCGGTGCCCTTTCCCAATAAAATCTCTTGCTTTGTCAGCATGTGTCTCCTTGGACAATTCATTTCCGAGTGTTAGACAAGAGCCCAGTTTCGGGCCCTGGAAGGGGTCCCCCTTCCTGCAACAGTTATATATTTAACTTAAGGAGATTTTTCTTTGGTATCTTTTCATGGTTTGGATTTGGATAAATTGGACAACTTTCAATATCGTAGTGCTGAGTTAAGTAAAATTGTGGACATTATAATGAGTTCAAGGATCCTGGGAATAATCAAGGAAAAGATATGGTCCTGGGTGACAATGGCACATAACACATTTTATTTGGCTCATGTGGACAGCTGTTGGAGAGGAGGCCCCTCACAGCGGAAGACCTAGAGACCATGGCAGAGAGTCACCATTCAGAAGGGGAAGGGAGTAAGGGCCCTCCTGTGGGAGTGGAGGAGGGGGAGCTTTCCTGTCTGGTGATTTCACTCACAGCAAGAGGGGAGTCTCTGGGTCAGTGAACTCTGATGGGCAGCAGTGGCTTGAAGTCTTTCACAGCCTCAGAGTTTGTCTTATCTTTGGCTAGTAAATGTTGGTTATAGTTTTACAGGAAATGCAAAGCAGGCAGGCTCTAAATGGCCAAAAATTATGGTTATTCAGGCCATATTTAAAACATTTGAATCTTTAAGAATTTTGAGTTTGGAACCAGCAGGCTTTTGTTTCTAAAAATGGGATTTGAATTTGAATTGCAAAGAATTTTGAGAGGCTGCAAAGTATCAACAAAAGTCATCGGTGCCCTTAGAGTGAAAAAAAAAAAGTAACATAGTCACAAATCACATTAAATATTAGGAATACGAGATTTTGTAAGAAGTAGATCACAAAGAAGAGAAAAAATGTATAAGTATTTATGAGAAATAGTTTTTGTGATGTAAGGAATTTTTGCTTCCTAGGAAAACTGTAATAAAGGCCCTGAATGATTTTCCCTCTCTCCTATTAGGAGCAGGCTGTTATTCAAAAATCAGTTTTTACAGTGTAACAGAAAGGAAATCAAATTCCGATTTTACTTTTTTGTGTACCAACTATGCAACATTTCATAGTCAAGGATTCACAAGCATTTCTCTATTTGAGGATTAAGCTTATCCAAATTGACCTAACTACCATCAAAATTTGGTATATTTCATAGCTTCTTTTCAAACCCATTATTTGTAAATATAACTCACTTTCCATCAAGTCTTCTATAAATTATTCTTCGGCTTCAAATTTCTCTTTATTTTAACATTCCAATTGTTTAGAGATGTGTTGTTATCAAAGTCCATATGGCTAGGGCCTAAGATAAATCCTTTTCTTTTTCAATTGATTAAAAAGCAGACAAAACATATCCATCATTTTGTAAACATTTTTGCATTTCCTTGTTCTTTTAATTAATGTCATTCTAATCACTTATGTTAACTATAGCTTTTACTCACTCATTCTAATCATTCATGCTAACTATAGCCTTTAACCAAAATAACTAACTTCAATTCTCCCCCTCCCTCTCCCAAACCCCCTTCTGTTGCAGGAAGGGGGACCCCTTCCAGGGCCCGAAACTGGGCTCTTGTCTAACACTTGGAAATGAATTGTCTGAGGAGACACATGTGCTGACAAAGCAAGAGATTTTATCGGGAAAGGGCGCTCCGGCAGAGAGCAGGAGGGTGAGGGAACCCAGGAGAACAGCTCTGCCACAGAGACTGTGGCTCACAGTCTCGGGTTTTATGGTGATGGGATTAGTTTCTGGGTTGTCCTTAGCCAATCACTCTGACTCAGAGTCCTTGCTGATGGTGCACGCCTTGTTCAGCCAAGATGGACGCCAGAGAGAAGGATTCTGGGAGGTGGTCGGACACGTGGTGTCTCCTTTTGACCTTTGACGAGCTCTTCCGGTTGGTGGAGGCTTATTAGTTCTGTGTTCCTTACCAGGACCTCCTGTTGTAAAACAGCTCATGCAAATGGTTACGATGGTGCCTGGCCAGGGTGGGCGGTTTCAATCAGTGTGCTTCCCCTAACACTTCCGCACCACAGACAGTTTTCAGTACGTGACAAAGAATTCTGTGCCATTCAAGGCAACTTAGGAGAATAGCAGAGCTCCAGTGACCACTGCTGGTACTTTAACAATACACATCACACATCACCTTATGGTCAGGTGTATATGTCCCTTTAAGATTTATTTATACATTATTGTTAGAACATATAAGTTTGACCATAGTTGGCTCATTTATGTGTTTCTAGAAGACTTCTCTTATTTCTTCTGAGAAAAAGGAAAAAAAGTCATGAACTCAAAATCCTTTTGATTTCACAGTAGGTCTTAAAACTCCGAACAAGTCAGAAGTAACCATTTCTATTTTATTTGCATTCCCAGTTTATCTCGTACATGGAGGCCTGTTCATAAAAATTGATATAACAGAGCAAAAATACTCTTAGAAGGCAGAGCTCCCTCTTTTGTGAGCTATTCAAAATCAATCTTAATTTAAACAACCAAAAAGAAAACTTTGCTTTATTTTCTATGCCTTTTCTGGTAGCTTTGTCTATTTAAATATTTCTCTCCAGCACAACATGTTATATTTTTGACTCAATCTACGGAAGTTTTCTCAAGCGAGATAGTGAAAGAACTAACCAAAGATACAAAAGAACTACTGTTACACGAACATCATACAAGGCTAACTTCCTTTCTTTTGCAAAGATGGGACAATGTTTATTTGTATACACAAACAGAGAGAAATGCTAGCCTCAGTTCTATGCCTTTAGCTTTAGATCAAAAGTAAATCCAGAGGACAGTTTTCTGTGCTTGAGCAAATCTCACTGGTCAGTAGTGGCTACTTGGGTATAGGAAGGTCCAAGAGTCAAAAAGGATGTCCAAGGAATACTTGTTATGAATTTCCTGATCTGGAGCGGATCTCCAATCTAGTGGGTACAAAAGTATCTCAAATGATTTTAGGTTTTGTCGCAGTTGTTTAGTTGCTAAGTTATGTCTGATTCTTTTTGACCCCATGGACTATAGCCTGCCAGGCTCCTCTGTCCATGGGGTTCTCCAGGCAAAAATAGTGGAGTGGGTTGCCATTTCCTTCTCCAGGGGATCTTTCTGATCCAGGAATGCGTCTCCTGCATTACAGGTAGATTCTTTACTGCTGAGTCACAGGGAAAACTTGATTTTAGGTATACTGATAGTGCAAGGCATATTAGAAGATACCACAAGTTTCAAGACAAACTAGTAGAAGAAACAAATGGAAAAAAGATCCCCTATTATCTACCATCTACCACCCAACAGAGACTAGATGGCTGGATTCAATAATCAAAATCAGACTTCCAACATTTTAGTCACCAGGGGAAGAAAAATAATGATTATGTGCAAACTAGAACAGGAGTCTATAAGAACCAGCTTAATGCAAATATCAAAACAGATCCGGAGAAGAAAATTGTAGAAACAGTCAATGATATTCACTCCAGGAATCAAGAAAGTTGGGTCTGGGATTTAGAAGTCTATACACAGTGCACTTTGTAGGGCAAGACTCAGGTCTGGTGTGTGAAATGACCTGGCTATCTCATTGGAACTCCAGCTGTGAAAGATGCAGAAGCAAAAGCAATTAAGAGGAGAAAAAGATGTTTGTATGCTAAAAATTTGCAAGGAAACTACATTTTGAACTTTGGAAGACTTTGAAAAACCTGACTACCATGTAAAAAATACAAAAGATATACAAGGGGAAAAAGCAGACAGAAGATTACCAAGGTCACAGACTGTTCATGCAGAAAGTCTTCTCACGTGGTCATCATAGCTGCAAGGGCCATCCATATCAGTGTTGCAAGGCTTGTCATATTTTCTAGTATGATCACTCACGTCTGTGATCCTGTGGTCCATGGCTCTGTCAATACATACCCTGCCTCTCAATTGAGAGCATTCGGAAAATAAAATTACTTTTCAGAGGAGTTTGGTAAGCAGAGTATCAGTGCTGAATAATTTTGCTGCAGTCTTTAGTTTAAAATAGCTTCTGGGACAGGAAAGTTATTTTTACTAATGTGCCTTGTCATATGAAAATATTTTGTTCCTTAGATACTGTATCTCTCTTTTGAATACTTGTGGATAAGCTTTGACAGATTTACTTTCTTTTAGGTTTCATTTCTTCAGAAGGTCAATTTATGCATGTTATATTGATTTTGACATATTCAACCTTTTTTGGAAAACCCTATTGGAATGTTCAGATGATACATACATATACATATACATAGATATATATATATGCACACACACACATATATATACATGAATTATATGTGCTAATTACAGTGTATTTTCTATTTCATTATATTCATTATGAAATTGAATTTAAGACTTTTTAGAAGTTTGTTTTTCTTATTAACTATAATAAGAAATTTTATATTTTATTTTTAGCCCCAAATCCATTCTTAGTAAAAGTGATAAAATTGACAATAAAGTTAAAAGAATTGGACCACACATAGAGATCTTCCAAGTGTTCCGGGGAAGAAAAAAATTTGCAATAACCAAAAACATAATTAAAATGGTCACCGTCATGCAGGCATTTGTCAGAGGGTGGCTCGAACGCAAAAGATTCCAAAGAATAATGATAAAGGTAAAGCTTATATTGAATATTATAATGTGTTTAAAAATTCTTTGTTCTCCCAGTTTTACTGAGATATAACTGACATGTAGCACTGTCGTAGTTTAAAGTATACAGAATAATGATTCAGCTGTCATGCATCATAAAATGATTTACCACAATGAGTTTAATGAACATTCATCACCTCTTATATAGATACAAAATTAAGAAATAGAAAAAACTTTTGCTCATGATGAGAGCTCTTAGGTTCTCCTCTCTTTACTTTCATATATTTATCCTGTCGTGCATTACATCCCTAGTACTCATCTGTCTTATAACTGGAAGTTTGTACAACAGCTGATTTCCCCTTCCCCTGCCTCCTGCCTCTGGTAACCACAAATCTGATGTCTTTTACTATGAGTTTGTTTATTTGCCTTTTTATTTGTTTTTGAAGTGTAATTGGCCTATAACACTACGTTAATTCCTATTACACAACAGAGGATTTGATTCTTCTATACATTTCAAACTGATCACCACAAGTCTAGTTATCATTTGTCACCATACAAAGGTATCATGTAATTATTGAGTTTATTCCCCGTACTGTACATTTCATACCCATGACTCTTATAATATACAATTTTAAGTTTATACCTCTTAATCTCTGTTATCTGTTTGTCTTCTCCCTTGGATCCCCTCTCCTGTGGCAAAAACCTGTTTGTGTATATGACTTTGTTTCTGTTCTATTTGTTCATTAGTGAAATCATGCAGTATTTTTCTTTTTCTGTCTGACTTATTTCACATAACATAATATGCTCTAAGTAAAAAAAAAAAGGAAAAAAATGTCCCCTAGTTCCATCCTGATATCACGTAGGTTGTCAGAAATGACAAGATTTCATTCTTTTTTTCACTAATATCTCATTATATATAATATATATTATATACGCTTAATATGTATAATATAGTATATATTATATAAACATAATGTATAATTATGTATACATTCATGTAATTATACATATATGATTATGTATAATTATATATAAATATATGATTGTATAATTATAGTTTATAATACATGAACATAAATCTATATTATATATGCTTTATATATATATAATATAAAACACTGTATATATGGGGCTTCCCACGTGGCTCAGTGGTAAAGTGTCTGCCTGCCAATGCAGGAGAGACAGGAGACATGGGTTCAATCCCTGGGTCAGGAAAATGCCCTGGAGGAATAAATGGCAACCCATTCCAGTATTCTTGCCTGGAAAATCACATGGACAGAGGAGCCTGGCTGGCTATAGTCCATGGGGTTGAAAAGAGTCAGATAAGACTGAGCATCTGAGCACATACATTATGTATATACCTTATCTTCTTTATCCATTCATTCATCAGTGTACATTTACATTCAATTAACAGACTTTTGAACAGTAACTTGGTCAATATACCTATGATTTTTCCAAAATAAAGTTCTTTGGTTAAAAAAATTGTTATGAATAATCTTCTCTTGTGACAGTTGCAGATTGTGTCAAGCTGGAGACTGTGAACAAATGCCTGGCTTATCCTTAACCCAACAGTCCTGGGACAACTTTTACTCTAAGGCTCAGAGCACCTATCTTTGCACTGGTTTTGTTTCTCCTATGCTATAGGTTAATTTTCTGTTTAAAGCAACTTTCCACTTCTCTTACTCCTGGGCACTCTTGCAGAGCATAAACCTTTACCTTAAAAAGAAACCACACATATCCACCTAACAACATTTATAAACAGCAGTCCTGACATTCAAAATAAATCATAAGGACCTATTTTGGCTGGGCAAATGCAGGAGAATCCGAATGGACAGATTTCGGTGAACCTTTGAGAGAAATTCAAACATATTCTCACCTGAAGTCTGCCAATAAAAAAATTTAGAAAACCAGCTAGAAACGGAAGAATAGGTCAGGAGTGCCCACCTGAATTACTTGATTTTCTGGGAGGAGCCCTTTTAAATGGCCTTGCACTGTACATCCTGAATACATTTCTCTGAGAACATAGAGATGCTGTTAGAACATAATCCATTTGCCTGTCTCTGTATGTATATGTATGCATGCATTAATAGTACATTTTATTGTTTAGCTGCTAAGTTGTGTCTGACTCTTTGTGACCCCGCGGACTGTAGCACAACAGCTCTCTGCTCTTCATTATCTTATGGAGTTTGAGCAAATATACACACATAACACACATTTGTAGTTCTGATAAGTATATAGGATAAAGCATGTAAAATTCTGAAATAAAACATTCCATATAGCTAATCTTTCACTCATTCTGTGAAATAGCTGCTATATTATTTTATATGTGAAGAAACTCATGCTCAGAGAAATTAAGTCATTTGACCACAGTTGTACTGCTGGTAAGTGACCGAGCTAGAATTCAAACTTTTGTCTGACCCCAAAGCCCATGTTATTCTACATATTATATCATCGACCTACTTTGTGGCTAATTGCTCCCTAATCTAATCTAAAGCCGTATCCCAGACTGGTCTCTCTAGCTCCAGATTGAGGCATTTAATTGCTTGTTTGCAAGGTCCATAGTTAGCTCAGACTCCACAGAGCCTTAAATGAACTCATTTTCTCATTCCACAGAGCGCTTCCTTTGGTGAACTCTCCCAATACCCACGGTGCAAGCTATATACCTGGAGTTTGCTTAGTCTCCTTCAGCTTGCTCACCCCCATGTTCAGTTGGTCACCGCTTCCTTAATATTTCTTATGCGGCTCTTCCTCTCGGGGCTCTTGCCAGAGCTCCTATCCATCACCCCCTCGCATGGAGAACTGCAGTAGTCTCTTAATTGGTCTCCCTGCCTGTAGACCTACGCCCATCTAATCTGTCATGTGCAATGGTGGAAATTCCACTCTGATGACCTTATCCTATTCCTTAGAGTCTTTTGATGACTCCATATTGCTTATCAGATGAATGAATTCTCTAGTATACAGCACATCTGAGCTCCCTGGTCTGGCCTTTTCCCGCTGTCCAGGCTCATCACATGACACTTTCTCATTAATACCCTGTGCCCTAGCAAAGTCCAAGTCGTTTCATTCCCTGTTTCATTACTATTATCTTATGTGTTAATGCTGACCTTTCAGACTGGATTACTCTTCCTCCCTAATTTTCTCATAAACTCTAATTCTTTCTTTAAGAACTTAAATGTCCACATCTAGAAGAAAAGCTATGACCAATATAGACAGCATATTAAAAAGCAGAGACATTACTTTGCCAACAAGGTCTGTCTAGTCAAAGCTATGGTTATTCCAGTAGTAATGTATGGATGTGAGAGTTGGACTATAAAGAAAGCTGAGTGCAGAAGAATTGATGCTTTTGAACTGTGGCACTGGAGAAAACTCTGAGAGTCCCTTGGACTGCAAGGAGATCCAACCAGTCCATCCTAAAGGAAATCAATCCTGAATATTCACTGGGAGGATTGATGCTGAAGCTGAAGCGCCAATACTTTTGCCACCTGATGCAAAGAACTGACTCATTGGACTCATTGGAAAAGACCCTGATGCTGGGAATGATTGAAAGTGGGAGGAGAAGGATGAGATGATTGGATGGCATCACCGACTCAATGGACATGAGTCTGAGTGAGCTCGAGGAGTTGGTGATGGACAGGGAAGCCTGGTGTACTGCAGGCCATGGGGTTGCAAAGAGTCAGACATGACTGAACGACTGAACTGAACTGAACTGAGACGCCCTTTCTGGTCCATCAGGCAGAGCTGATTTCTCCATTTCCGGTCATTATTGTGCTGATCATTCTACATTTTGACCTTTTGTTTACATGTCTGTCATGGATAATACAGTCTATATGACCTGTTTGGGAGTACACACTATTTTTATTTATAACACCACATATTGTTTTGACACATATAGTCTCTCTCATTTTAACTATATTCACTTATTTGATGTTTTGCATGTTTATTTACTTGTTTGCATGTATAACATATATGTATATATGTTTACTTGTTTGTGTATGTTTATTTATGTTGTTTTCTGTCATGTTTACTTCTGTGTTCAATACCTAGAACAGTGCTTAGTGTGTGACAGGTACTCAACAAATGACTTTTTGAATGGATGAATTAATACAACAAAATATAGTTACAGAAGTTTGTCAGGGCACCAGAGATTCATATGTATGTATATATATATATATATATATACACACACACACATATATAACATGTATATTAAACATATATAAGTAAATATAGCATGTCATATGCATGACATTATACATATGATAATGTAATTCATGTCCTACTCTTTGTGACCCCATGGACTATACAGTCTGTGGAATTCTCCAGGCCAGAATACTGGCGTAAATTGCCATTCCCTTCTCCAGGGGATCTTCCCAACCCAGGGATGGAACCCAGGTCTCCCACATTGGAAGCAAATTCTTTCTCAGCTGAGCCACCAGGAAGCCTAAGAATACTGGAGTGGGTAGCCTATCCATTCTCCAGGGAATCTTCCTGATCCAGGCATAGAACCAGCATCTCCTGCATTGCAGGCAGATTCTTTACCAGCTGAGCTACCAGGAAAGCTCAGTTATATCATAATTTAACTTAATTATAGCAGTTCCTGATGTTGGAGAGAGTTGTAGCATCATCCATAGCATATGGGACAAAAATATGTCTAGAAAACTTAGCAGGAATGGGCCCAAGATGATAAAGAAAAGGAGAGATTGACAAAGAAAAATTTTAATTTCTATATGGAGGTAAAATTTGAAATGAAAAGAGCGAGAAGCCCTTTTCAAGGATCCCAAGAATTATAAACTGGACTGTTGACTTCGATCTGGTTATAAACTTTGTTACGACCACTGACTTTCTTCTTTCTCCCACCGTTGGTGTGCTGCTTTGTATGTTGGGTGGCTGCTCTGTGACATAGTGAATGCTGTCTTGCTCACTGTTGAAATGCTTGTGTGGCAGGCCTGTAATGCATACACAGTCTGGTTCCAGGACTGAGCCTGTGTGCAGGGTTGCTGTTGGGGGAATTCTTGATAGACTTTCTGGTCTAGAGGCCACACAGCGTATCCCTGGATGATTGTCAGGACTGCGGCAATCCCTCCACTGGGAAGCTTCCACAGTCATATTGTTTAGCCGGCACTCCAGAGCTTATGACTGTTGACAGTGTCTGCTAGAATGTCACTTTAAGGTACCTCAAGAGACGGTACAATTTCTGTCTTTTCTGTGAAATACTCCAGGTTGGGTTTATTTAGAAATAATGAAGTGGCATTTTATTATATCAGCCATAAGGAGACCACAGAGATTGCTGCGTTTAACTATCAGCATTATTTATTTCCAGTCTTCCTAGGTGGTACAGTGGTAAATAATCCATCTGCAGTGCAGACGATGCAGGGGACAAGGATTAGATCCCTGGGTCGGGAGGATCCCCTGGAGGAAAAATTGGCCACCCACTCCAATATCCTTGCCTGAAAAATTCCACAGAGAAAGGGGCCTGGTAGGCTACAGTTCAAAGGGTCGCAAAGAGCTGGACATGACTGAGTGACCAAGCACGCATGTACAAACATGGAGAACTATATTAATATATTCTCAAATACTTAAAAAAAAATTGATCATAGTTGCTATTTACTGGATCTGATTTCTTGCCTGGTGCATAGAACAAATAGTCCAGACAGAAATGGAGGAAGTCTCAGGTATTTAATAGTGAGAACTTAGAAAGACCGTTTAACCCAAAGGCCTCTGTCTGGTATGGGAGTAGTCCCATGAAACTGAGATCTGGAGGATGATTGTGTTTTGTCTGCAAAGTGTGTTTTGTCTGTGTAGACTGGGAAGTTGAGAGAGTTGCAGGCCCAGGGAAAGAAAATCTCAGTGGCCTTAGGTGAGACAGAATATTTGGGGGCCTAGTTAGGAGGACAGTGGCAATAGAGGAACATGAAGGTAGGAGCAGATGAACAATGTTCTTCAAAACCATGCTAAGGAGTTTATACTTAGTGTATCAGAATGGATGACTTTAGAGGAGGTGAGTGACATGAAGAGATTTGCTATTTTAGAAAAATTACTGACTCTGGACAATGAATTGAGTAAAGAGGATGACAAAATTAGAGAAAAAACCACTAGGATGCTTATTCAGTAATGATAATGTTGGTGTTGATTTGGGGTAAGGTTGGAGAAATGGACAGGAGATAGGATATTGAAAGTGATTGGCTTTGGAGATGAGGAAGTGGGAGGAGTCAATAATGGTTCTGAGGCTTTTGTCTTGAGCAACATGATGGATGGTTGTGAAATATAGAACTTAGGAGGAGTGAGTAGGAGAGGTGGAGGGAAAGGAAGGGAGGTAGAGTCCATTTTTCAACACTGAGCTTGAAGTGGCTGTGCAACATCCTTGAGACGTCTGGGAAGCGATTGGGTACAGGAGTCTAAAGCTCGGAAGGATGACTGGGCCATAGGGAGGCATTTGGGATTCATGAGAACTTCTAAAACTTTTTCTACCTTAACACAACTTAAGGAATACAAACCCTGCCACACATTAAAGTGGCTCAATCTGGCAATGATTATCACTTTATCTCTGAGAAAGCTCTTTCTCCAGGTGACTGCATGGCTTTCTTACTTCATTCATGTCTCTGCTCACTGTGACATTATCAAAAACCCTGCCCAATACTATCCTATTAAAAAAACACTCTGATCATTCCCTATTCTATTAAAAACACTGTTGTTCTTTGCACTACTTACTACTATGTAATACATATTTGTTCACTGGATTATCGTCCCTTCTATCAGAAATTTTTTCTCTTCACTAATCTGTTCACAAGGTCTAGAAATATTCATGGTTCATGTTTTTGAATAAATTATTTTCAACACAATGGAGGAAGGGTAAGATGATGTAAAACTTCATTCAGCTCTGCAACCAAGGATACCCTTCTGTACTCTGCCTTCATCCATAGATTTGAGAATCATTATTAGTGATACTGTCTAGAGCCATTGGAATTGATGTCATTGTCCAGAGAGTATATAAAGTAAGGATAGAGGCATATAAAGATAAGAATGAGAAAGACCAATGCTCAGAGGGGAAGCCAGAGGTGAGGATTTCACAAACAATGAAGAAATAGCTAGAGAAGTATGAAGAAAACTGAAACACGTTAGATCAAGAAAGTTCAGACACAGTGTGATAAAGAGGGTCAGGTCAGTGATTCCCAATGCTTCTAGGAATGAAGGCCTAGGCAAAAATGGGTAGAAAACATGAGCTAGTGCTTCACAGTAGAATAAACATGAATGGTTAGTAAACATGAAAAGAGGCTACTCTTGCTAGTAATCAAAGAAATTGAGTACCACTAAGTATCATATAGCAGTGGAATTAACCAAACAAGAAATAAATTCATTACTTAGAAACAAAAGACATGATCATATCAAATACAAAGCAGACTTTTATTTGTAAAAAAATGTTAATCCTGATGTATGATAAGCATGATACATTATAGTTTAAGTCAACATGGATTGGAAAATTATAATAAGTAATTTGCATTGTCTTTTATTTAAATATTGCTGTTGTATCAATTTGTACATTTTTCTGGTTAATTCTATCTTCAGAAAAATTTAGAAATATAGTGGAAGATTTGCATACTAAGATGACATGGCAGCATAACTAAGGCATATTTCTGTACAGAAGGCTGGCAGAGAGGCATGCTATAATAAGAAGCACACAGATGGATGCCTGCCATTTTCTCTGACCCAACTTCTTAACCATGAAAACCTCCTAGGTAGCCTTCTGAATGCCTCAGATCTGAGAAGGGTTTCTTCATGAGATGGGTTGTGTCCACAAAAGAGTATTTATTAAATTTGGAGGAAAAAACACTCAGCTTGGGTTTGGTGACTGCCCAAACGTTCCTTCTCCCTTAGCAAATGTCACCATTCAACTAAGCAGCACTCTAAGCAAGGACCTTTTGGTTTATATTCTAAGAATACAATTAAAACAGTGCTTGATTTTTAATTATAAGCAAGAGGAACCTACTGACAGATTTAATCAGGAAGGTATTGAGTAAAATTTTGGGCAGAGGTCTGAAGAAGTAAGCTCAGAAACATAGAGGAATGATGAAGGCTAGCCTAGATAGCTCCCTGGACTGCAGTCAAATCCTGCACAAATTCTGATGCAACCGCTGAATCCTGTACTCCCTCCACAAATGCCACCTTTGGAAAATGGATATTGTGCCAAGATTACTCTTCCACAGAAATAGATTTCCCACTGTTTCCCTTTTAAAAGCATTATTAATTTCTAGTCAAAACCTGAGGCGTGTGTAGATAATGGATGAGGCTTTGTCACATGTCTGCATCCTAGCAACAGAGGAGGCTTAGGTCGTGAGCATCTGATTTGTGGCTTCAAGTAAAGGACATGAGCCCTGCCTTCTACTAAGATTCACATGGTGGGGAGTGCTCCTAAAGTGTGACCCATTTGTTATTTAAAACAAAACAAAGCAACAACAACAAAGTGACAAAGCTCTATTGAACAAAAGGGAGATTAAAATTACACATTGGAAAATGTAATTAAATGTTGAAAGACATTAGCAAACATTTAGAATCTGCCCGATTCTGATGGAATTCAGGTGGAAGGAGAAAAGGAAAGTAGTGAAATGATGCCAATTTATTTTTTGTTCAAGTAAATCAAGAAATATTATTTCATTGAAAATTTTGACAAATTAAGAAATATAGGCTTAAACATAGTATCTAAAAATGTCAGAGAAGAACCAGAAAGCTAAACAAAGGTGAAGAAAAATAAAATAAAACAACCTTTAAAGAATCACACAAAACAGAAAATAAATGACAAGAGCAAGAACAATCGATCATAAGTGTAATAATAAATAAACTAGGAAAAAAATAGAACAAGAATTTCCAGAATGGGTAAAAAATATGAAATTCAAGTAAATTAAGAGGAATATAGCATATGATTAAAAGTGTGGACTGTGAAGTATCCTTGTTTTGAATTTAGAACCAGTTCTGTAATTTACTAACTATAGGACGTTGGGAAAGCTAAAGATTTTATGCTTTAGGGTTTTTACTTGTGTAATAGTATGCAAAGCATGTCAAAGGAAAGCAGACTCAGAAGAAATTTCATGAACTTAAGTAGATTCCTAAAAATATAATGAAAATTGGTGAATGAAGTTTTTAATTCAAGAAGTCAAGAAGGAGAAAAGAAACCTTAAAAAAGGAATTAATAAAGATAAATAGAGAAAGTAATGAGCTAGAAAATAGAAAATGTAAAAATAATTGAGTGGATAAAGAAGATGGAACTGGTTATTAAGAAAAAAATGAAATAGATGAATTTTTATACTTTTTTAAAGGTTTATTTGAGTAGAATGTAGAAAATGTGCATACAGAAAAATATAGTCACAAATAAAATACAATCTGATAGAACAGGTATGTACCTATGATAAAACCTGAAAAAAATCCAGTGAAAAATAGGTACAACACATAAATATACAGTTTCTGAAAGAAAGAAAATACAAGGATTTGAGCACCCAGAGTGGATACAACATTACAGAGTAATGCCTTAATAAAACTTTTATATATTTTTTTCTGGCTAAGTGGGCTACATATTATAGAAATCTCTACACCAACCTAGGAAGCTTCTATGCAATTATTCATTACTAAAACTTCTATGTTATGGCAAGCATAAGTATGTGATGCCAAAGCAACTCAAAATGATGTTCTCTGAACTTTAGGGAGATTATACCATTCTATGATGCACGTACTTTGCTAACCTTATTTAGAAATATAAATATATGCTCTAAGAAACTGGGTGAGATAGATGAAATGAATAGGACATAATCAGATTCAGTATAAATAGCAGAAATATATAAGGAGTTCAACTGTTTATATTGCTATTTTATAGGCTTTGTATCATGGACCAGATTTGAGGACAGTTATAAATATGTACTGCAGACAAATCTATCGTGTTAAATATCGACTTGGTCTTTGGAGGACAAGACAAATCATAAACCTTACAGAGTTGGAGGAATGGATGGACAGAAAAAAATGTGAGTGATGCTGTCCTTTCTGATTTGATTTTAGGTTTGGAATTAATTTAACCATTAAAAACTTACATATAATTTACATATAATTACCCATAGAAAACACAAGTATTTTTATTGTTGCAAGCTATTTGCATTTTAAGGTGACATATGAGGATTAATTTATTAGGCTTAAAAAAAATAGGAAATTTAATAGAAAGATAGCTAAAGAATCAGATTTCAGATGGAGCATAAACCAGAGTAGCTCCAGAGATCTAGGGAGCAAAAAATAAGGCAAAATCTCTTATTTGCCTCTAGGGGGGATACAAAAGATGCTATCACTTTATGACTTTTTATTCTTGAGCTTTAAATTTTAATTCTAGGGAGAGAACTCCTGGTTGGTTTAGTCTGAGTTATATCTTCAACACCTTGCCTTGGTGTAGGACAAAGAAATTTGATTGGGTGTTGCATAGGGGCTATATTCACTGGAGGGAGGGAGGAGTTCCCCAAAGGAAAATTATGTATTTATAACAGAATAGCAGTTCACGGGCACTGAGGAGATGAAACAACAGATATCCATTATATGTTGCTTTTTGGTGTTGAAATTCCATGCAACGGACAAGTTTTCCAATTTCTATTTTAATTTTCAGAGATCCTGATTTTTATTATATTTAGTACTGCTTAGAATTAGGATGAATATTACAGTTTGTTTCTTGATTTAAAAATAAATGAAGACTTCTGGTTTTTGCTTTTGCATGTAAGGGGCTTGGAGGTCATCACTCCATCTTAACAAATAAAAAATCTGAACAGACTAAAACATCCGCAACTCAGCTGAGCCCTGTAAGAGAGGGGAGGAGGATACAGGCAAACTGGAGAGACAGGCTTGCAAATACAGGCGGTCCCAGGTTACTAGAGCAGAGACTCACGAGCAGAATCTGATGTGGGAACCGGCAGTTGGGTAAGAAAAAGGAACTGTAATTGACAAATGGCTGCAGGCTCAATGCGGACAACACTGAGTTAAAATTCCAGGAGGATCCAGTCATAAAGGCACCTCCACAGTACTGATATTCACCTACAGAAGCTCAATCAGATTCCCAGAATAATTATGAGAAAATGAACCATTTTGAAATATGCCAGAGCCCTCCATTCTTCTTAATAAGGCCTGCCTTCAGGGGAAACTAATTAACCAGAACCTAACCTGTTGGGTATTATCAGAGCCTAATTAAGCTGTGGAAGGGAAATACCCAATTCTCATCCACTCTGACTATCCTGTCCGACCTAAGGGGGAAGAAAAAGACAGGGAAACATTCATGAAATTCACAGTCCAGAGACATAGGCTCAATCAGAGACTGAGACCTAATTGTTTGAACACTTCCCCTCCCCCAGTACCTTATCACCACATTACCAATGGCCTTTTTATAGCGATTCCTTTTACCAAATACCCTAGTCATGTCTAGCTATCTAGAAAAAGTTACAAGCTATACAAAAATGCAAAAACATAATTTGTAAAGAGAAAGCAAACATCAGAACCAGACATGGCAGGGATGTTGGAATTATTAGACTGAGGATTTAAAACAAGTACAATGAATATGTTAATTATGGATAAAATAAATAGCATGCAAGATGAGCAATGTAGGCAGAGAGATGGAAATCCCAGGAAAGAAATGATGACAATTAAAAAAAAATACTGTAACAGAAATGAAAAACACTTTTGATAGGCTTCTTGGAAAGATGGCTGAGGAGAGCTTCCCTGTGCTAGAAACTATATCACTAGAACCCTTGAACACTGAAAAGCAAAGAGAAAAAAGGCTTAAATAAAAAACAGAATAAAGTATCTAGGGATTCTGGGGCAACTAGGGAAGGAGTTACATATGGAGATACCAAAGGGAGAAGAAAGAGAAACTGAAGAAATATTTATAACAATAATGGCTGAAAATTTCCCTAAATTAATGTTAGAAACCAAACCACAGAAGAAGCCCAGAGAATACCAAGAACAATAAGTTCCAAAAAACTATATTGAGGTATATTATCTCCAAACTACAAAGTTAAAGATAAAGAAAAAATTCTGAAGGAAGTTAGATAGAGAAAATATCTTGCCTCTGGAGAAAAAAAAAAAAAGACTACATTTGACTTATCCAAAACCATTCAAGCAAGAAGAATGGCATGAAATAATTGAGAGAAAGAAACCACCAACCTAGAATTTCATGCCCTGCAAAATTATCCTTAAAAAAATATGAAGAACTTTCTTAGAAAAGCAAAACTTGATGGAATTTGTTGCTGGCATATCTGCCTTGCACAAAGCATTTAAAATTTTTTTTAGAGAGAAGGAAAATAATATAGGTAAGAAACTCAGACTACAAAAACAAAAGCACTGTATAAGAAATAAGAAGGTAAAATTAAACATTCATTTTTCTTATTCCAAAGTGTTTTAACAGACGACAGTTATTTAAAAAAATGCTGACAATATAATATACATGTACAGCTTAGGTATAATTTCATATGCTAATATATGTATACATATATATAAGTGAAGTGAATGATGGCAATTATACAAAGGATGGGAGGAAGGAATTAGGGTTATTTTGTTATTGTAAGATGTTTGTGATACCCATGTAGTAGGTTAGTGTTGTTTGAAAGTGGACTTGGATTAACTGTTTATATGTTTAATGAATATTGTGGATGAGGGCAACCCTTTAAAAGAGTTAAAAAAAAAAGGAGTAAAATCAATATTCTGTGAAATGAGATAAAGAGAAATCTTATAAAATCCTCAACACTACAAAAGGCAGAGAAAAGACAGAAGATAAAAATAAGAACAAAGAAGAACAAGGCAATAAATAGAAAAACTATTGGATATAAGAGCTATGAATTCAACTATATCAATTGTGACTTTGAATGTTAAATTATCTAAATCCACTAATTAAAGAGAGACATTGTCAGTGTGGATCAAAAATACAACTTATCTGTTATGCTATCTACAAGAAACCCACTTTAAATATAAAGATATATGTAGATTAAAAGTAAATGGATGGAGAAAAATACACCATGCTAACAATCAAAAGAAAGCCAGGGTAGCTGTATTAATTTTAGATAGAGCAGACTGCAAATTAAGGGCAGTTATCAAAGATGAAGAAAGGCATTACATAATGATAGAAAGGTCAATTCTCCAAGAAGACATTAACAATTGTAATTGTGTATGTGCCTAACAGCATAGCATCAAACTATGTGAGGTAAAAGCTGATATAATTACAAGAAAAAATAGATGAATTCACTGTCACATTTGGACTCTTCAGTGCTCCACAGTGAGAAAAAGACATATCAAGCAAGCAGAGTAATAAAGACATAGTTGACCTCAATAATGGCATCAGACAACAGGATATAATTAACATCTCTAAACTACTTCATTCAACAACATCAAAATAACTTTTTTTTCAAGGTGCCAAATGGGACATTCACCAATTCAGTTCAATCACTAGGTTGTGTCCAACTCTTTGCGACCCCATGGATTGCAGCATGCCAGGCTTCCCTGTCTATCACCAACTCCCAGAGCTTGCTCAAACTCATGACCATTGAGTCAGTGTTGCCATCCCACCATCTCATCCTCTGTCATCCCCTTCTCCTCCTGCCTTCAATCTTTCCCAGCATCAGGGTCTTTTCCAATGATACAGTTCTTCGAATTAGGTGGCCAGAGTATTGAAGCTTCAGCTTCAGCATCAATCCTTCCAATGAATATTCAGGACTGATCTCCTTTGCTGTTGACTGGTTTGATCTCCTTGCAGCCCAGGGGACTCTCGAGAGTCTTCTCCAACACCACAGCTCAAAAGCATCAATTCTTCGGCACTCAGCTTTCCTTATGGTCCAACTCTCACATCTATACATGACTACTGGAAAAACCATAGCTTTGACTAGACAGACCTTTGTTGGTAAAGTACTGTCTCTGCTTTTTAATATGCTGTCTAGGTTGGTCATATCTTTTCTTCCAAGGAGCAAGCGTCTTTTAATTTCATGGTTGCAGTCACCATCTGCAGTGATTTTGGAGGCCCCCAAAATAAAGTCTCTCACTGTTTCCATTGTTTCCCCATCGGTTTTGCATAAAGTGATGGGACCAGATGCCATGATCTTCATTTTTTGAATGTGGAGTTTTAAGCCAGCTTTTATCACTCTCATCTTCTTCACGCTCTTCTTTCACTTTCATCAAGAGGCTCTTTAGTTCTCTTCTCTTTTTGCCATAAGGGTGGTGTCATCTGCATATCTGATGTTATTGATATTTCTCCCAACAATCTTGATTTCAGCTTGTGCTTCATCCAGCCCAGGATTTTTCATGATGTGCTCTCCATGTAAGCTAAACAAGCAGGGTGACAATATACAGCCTTGACGTAATCCTTTCCCAATTTGGAACTAGTCCATTGTTCCATGTCCATTTCTAAGTGTTGCTTCTTGACCTGCATACAGATGAACCATATTCTGGGCCATAGATATATCTTAACAAATTTTAAATAATGGAAACAATATGACGTTCACTGTCAGACCACAGTGAAATTGAGTAGGAAATCAGCAACAGAATGATACCTGGAAAATCCCTGAATATGTGGAGATTAAACAACAGATTTCTAAATAACACTTGGATAAAAGAAGAAATCTAAAGGAAAAGTAAAGATATTCTAAACTAAATGAAAATATTACTTATCAAAATCTGTGTGATGCGGAAAAAGCAGTGCTTAGAGAGAAACTTATAGCATTGAATGCATATATTAGAAAGGAAGAATAGTATGCTCAGTTGTGTCTGACTATTTGTGGCCCAGTGGACTGTAGCCTGCCAGGGTCCTCTGTCCATGGAGTTTTCCAGGCAATAATACTGAGCAGGTTGAAATTTCTTCTTCCAGTGGATCTTCCTGACTCAGGGATCGAACCCATGTCTCTTGTGTCTCCTGCATTGGCAGGCTGATTCTTTATCACTAGCACCAATAGTCTAAGTTTCCACTATAAGAAACTTGAAAAAGAAGAGCAAATTAAATCTAAAATAAGCAGAAGAAAATAAATAACAAGAATTAGAGTAGAAATCAGTGAAATTGTAAATAGGAAACCAATAGAGAAAAATCAGTGAATCCAACATTGGTCTTTTGAAAAGATCAGTAATATTGATAAGCCCCAGCCAGACTGACTAAGAAGAAAAAATAGAGGGCACAAATTACTAATATCAGAAATGAAAAGGGGCTATTGCTACAGATTCCAGGGACATTAAAAGGACAATTAAAAAATACTATGAATAACTGTATGCTTACAAATTCAATAACTAGATAAAATGAATCAATTCCTTGGAAAGAAAAATCTTGTAAACTCGCACAAGAAGAAATAGGCACTCTGAATAGTCCTGTATCTATTAATGAAATTGAATCTAAAATTAATAACCATCGAAACAAAGCACAAGGCCCAGATGGGTTCACTGGTGAATTCTGCCTGATGGTTAAGGAAGAAATGATACCGATTCTCTATTATCTTTTTCCATTGTACAGAAACAGAGGAAATATTTCCTAATCTATGTGGCTATCATTACCCTAGCCCCAAAACTAAGCAAAGACATTTTAGGGAAACTACAAATCAGTATCTCTTATGAATATTGAAGTGAAAATATTCAATAAAATAGCATCAGATCATATCCAAAAAGTATAAAAAGAATTATACACCATGACCAAATGGTGCTCATGCAGGTTTGCAAGGCTGTTTCAATATTTAAAAATCAGTGAATAAAATCCATCACATCAATAGGCTAAAAATGAAAATTCACATGATCATATTAATATGTGCAGAAAAAGCATTTGACAAAATCAAACACCTATTCATTAAAAAAAAAGCCTCTCAGTAAACAGAAAATAAAGAGAAAATTTCTCATCTTGATAGACTATCTAAAAAAAAACCTATGTGTAACATCATATTTAATGTGAATAACTCAAAATTTTACCACTAAGATTAGGTACAAGGCAGTGATGTCCTCTCTAAACAATCCTTCTCAACATCATTCTGGAAGTTCTTGCTAATTCAGTAATGCAAGAAAAGGAAATAGAGGCATACAGATAGGGAAGAAAGAAATAAAACTATATTTGTTTACAGATCACATGATGGTCTGTATAGAAAATCTGAAAGAATTAACAAAGCTCTCTGAAACTAATAAGCCATTTATATCAAGGTTGCAGGATTCAGAGTTCCTGTACAAAAGTTAATTGCTTTTCTTTATACTATAATGAACAAGTGAACTTTGAAATTAAAAACACATTACCGTTTATATTGCACATGGGCATGCTGTGCCCAACTCTTTGTGACCCCATGGACTATCACCTGCCAGGCTTCTCTGATCATGGGATTTTCCAGGCAAGATTATGGAAACTGGTTGCCATTCCCCTGTACAGGGTTTCTTCCTGACCCAAGGATTGAGCCCTCATCTCCTGCATTGGCAAGTGGATTCTTTACTACTGAGCCACCTGGGAAACCCACCATTTATATTAGTACTCCCCAACATGAAATACCTAGATATAAATGAAACAAAATATATATAAGATCTCTATGAGGAAAACTACATGACTCTAATGAACATAAGCAAAGAACTAAACAGATGGATATATACACCATGTTAATGGATAGGTAGACTCAATATTATAAAGATGTCAGTTCTTCTTTATGTGATCTATAGATTTGATACAATCACGTTCAAAATCTCAAAAAGCTATTTTGTGGATACCAACAAAATAATTGAATAAAGTTTATGTGGAGAGTCCGAGGGCCAGAATAGCCAACACAATATTGAAGAAGAAGAACAGAGTTGTTGGACCGATTCTTGTTGACTTTAAAACTACAGTTTCAAGTGTAACTTGAAAAAAGAATTGGCAAAAGAATACACAGATCAATGGAACAGAATAGAGAGCCTAGAAACAGACACCTATGAATACAGTCAACCAGTCTTTGACAAAAGAGCAAAGGCAATGCAATGGGGCAAAGATGGTATTTTCAACAAATGGTGCTGGAATAATTGGGCATCTACACTTAGAAAAATAAATCTAAACCCAGACTTTATACACTTAACAAAAATCAACTCATAACGGATCATAGACCTAAGTGTAGAATGCAAACTATAAACCTTGTTGTTCAGTTGCTCGGTCATGTCTGACTCTTTGCAACCCCAGGGACTGCAGCATGTCAGGCTTCCCCGTCCTTCACAATCTCCCAGAGTTTGCTCAAATTCATGTCCATTGAGTTGGTGATACCATCCAACCATCTCATCCTCTGTCATCCCCTTCTCCTCCTGCTGTCAATCTTTCCTAGCATCAGGGTCTTTTCCAATGAGTTGGCTCTTCATATCAGGTGGCCAAAGTAGTGGAGTTTCAGCTTCAGCATCAGTCCTTCCAATGAATATTCAGGGTTTATTTCCTTTAGGATTGACTGGTTTGATCTCTTTGTTGTCCAGTTCAGTTCAGTCGCTCAGTCGTGTCTGACTGTCTGTGACCCCATGAACTGCAGCATGCCAGGCCTCCCTGTCCATCACCAACTCCCGGAGTCCACCCAAACCCATGTCCATTGAGTCGGTGATGCCATCCAACTATCTCATCCTCTGTTGTCCCCTTCTCCTCCTGCCCTCAGTCTTTCCCAGCATCAGAGTCTTTTCCAATGAGTCAGCTCTTCGCATCAGGTGGCCAAAGTATTGGAGTTTCAGCTTTAACACCAGTCCTTCCAATGAACACCCAGGACTGATTTCCTTTAGGATGGACTGATTGGATCTCCTTGCAGTCCAAGGGACTCTCAAAAGTCTTCTCCAACACCACAGTTCAAAAACATCAATTTTTCGGTGTTCAGCTTTCTTTATAGTCCAACTCTCACATCCATATATGACTACTGGAAAAACCATAGCCTTGACTAGACAGACCTTTGTTGACAAAGTAATGTCTCTGCTTTTTAATATGCTGTCTAGGTTGGTCAGGACTTCCCTGGTGGCTCAGACGGTAAAGCATCTGTCTACATTGCAGGAGACCTGGGTTCGATCCCTGGGTTGGGAATATTCCCCGGAGAAGGAAATGGTTTTCTTGCCTAGAAAATCGCATGGATAGAGGAGCCTGGTGTCGGTGGGGTCACAAAGAGTCAGACACGACTGAACGACTTCACTTTCACTTTCACTTAGGTTGGTCATAACTTTCCTTCCAAGGAATAAGCGTCTTTTAATTTCATGGCTGCAGTCAGTATCTGCAGTGATTTTGGAGCCCAGAGAAACAAAGTCAGCCACTGTTTCTACTATTTCCTCATCTATTTGCTGTGAAGTGATGGGACCAGATGCCATGATCTTAGTTTTCTGAATGTTGCCCAAGGGACTCTCAAGAGTCTTCTCCAGCACCACAGTTCGAAAGCATCAATTCTTTGGCGCTCAACCTTCTTTATGGTCTGACTCTCACATCTATACATGACTCCTGGAATAGGAGAAAACATAGTTGATCTTGGATGTGGTGCCTTTTTAGATATAACGCTAAATACTTGATTCATTAAAGAAATAATTGATACCCTGGACTACATTAAAATAAACTTTTGTCTGTGAAAAACAATATCAAGAGAGTGGGAAGGCAAGCCACTTAATGAAAGAAAATATCTGAAAGAGAAATGTCTAACCAAGGACTGTTATCAAGAATATACAATGAGCTCTTAAAACTCAATAATAAAGTTAACGACTTGATTAAACTATGGGCCAAAGGTATCAACAGAGACCTCAGGAAAGAAGATATACAGATAACAATTAAATGCATGAAATGATTCTCCACATCATTTGTCTTCATGGAAATGAAAATTAAAACAACAAAGAGATACCACTACACATCTTTTAGAATGGCCAAAATCCAGAACACTGACAACACCAAAATGCTGATAAGAATGTAGAGTATCCTTTTACATTGTTGGTGTAAAATCAAAACAATACAGCCATCATGAAAGACAGTTTGGTGCATGCGTGCTAAATTGCTTGCATGTCCATCTCTTTGTGAGTGAACTATAGCCTGCCAGGCTCCTCTGTCCATGGAATTCTCCAGGCAAGAATACTGCAGTGGGTTGCCATGCCCTCCTCCAGGGGCCTTCCTGATTCAGGGATCAAACTCACATCTCTTATGCCTCCTGCACTGGCAGGCAGGTTCTTTATCATAGTGCCACCTGGGAAGCCCTAAACTTGCTTTTACCATGCGATCCAGCAATCATTCTCCTTGGTATTTAGCCACAGGTGGTTTATATCCACACCGAACCTGCACATGGATATCTATGGCAGCTTTGTTGTAATTGCCAAAGCTTGGAAGCAGCCTTATCTACAGTAGTAGGTAAATGTGTAAATAAACTGGTGCATCCAGAAAATGAAATATCATTTCATTTTAAGGAGAAATGAAGCAGTCATGAAAAGATATGGAGTAAACTTGACTGCATATTATTAAGTGTAAGAGGCCAATTTGAAAAGGCTACATACTATATGATTCCAACTATCAGATCCTTTGGAAAAGGCAAAAGTGTGGAGAAAATGAAAAGGTCAATGGTTGCTGGGGTAGGTTGGGGTGGGAAGAAGGACGGATTAGCAAGCACAGAGTTTTAGGACCATGGAACTCTTTTGTACGTTATTGCAGTGATGGATACACAAACCCAGAGAATGCAGACAACACCAAGAATGAGCCATGAGGTGAACTATTGACCTTAGTGATTAGGATGTGTCAGGTCAGTGTAGGTTCGTCCTTGGTAACAGAGGCATCCCTTGGTGCATTCATTGATAATTGATACTCGGGGCGGGCGAATTATGCTTGAGTGGAGATAAAGGACTTGAGAGAAATTTCTGTACCTTTGTCTCAATTTTGTTTTCAATTTAAAGCTGTTTTTGTAACTTTTCTTTAAAAAAAATTGAAACAGTAACAACAAAATGATGTGAGTAAATAATATTTAATCAGAATCAGCAACTTATTGCCTTATAATGTAAAGATGCTACATTTTTGGTAGTTTTAGTTAGTCATAAAATGCTTATTTTACAGTGGACTATAAGTTCCATGAAGACAAGGATTGTGATTGTTTTGTTCAATAGTACACACTCACTATTAACAAATATCAGTTTATCACAAGGGCTCAGAAATATTTTTGAAAGAATAGTTTTCATTAATTTTATTAATTATGCTAAAATTATGTATCAAAAATATTTACCAATAACCAGAATTCTTTGAGCTAGAATGCCGCATTTTTTGTGGCTGGAGATTAAGGAAGAAAGAGATCAGAGAGAGAAAAGGAGAGAGACTCTAGGTAAGCCATGAGACTGATCAGTTTCCGCCATCCATGCAACTTGGTTTTCAGGGGAAAAAGCATGAAGGAGCAGAGCGTTTGAGAGATGAAAAGGCAGGAAGAAGAAGGAAGAAAGAGAAAACTCTGCTCACTGAGGCGCTACAGAGGGACTTCCCTGGTGGTCAAGGGCTAAGACCCTGTGCTCCCAATGCAGGGGAGGTGGGTTCCGTCCTGATCAGGGAACTGCATCCCACATGCTGCAACTGAGAGCTCGCCTGCCTCAGCTGAAGATCCCGCATGCCACAACATAGATCAACAGTGCCTCATGCTGCAACTAAGTGTGGGTGCAGGCAAATTAATTAATGATATGAAAAGAAACTACTGGGACTCCTTTCACTTAAACGTCCTTCAAAAAGTGAGAGGGAGTACTGCTATCTTATTTGCAAGCTGATCCCAGGATATACTGTTAGTAGAATGGAGAAATGAGAAGAGAAGACAGAGAAGAGAATGAAGGAAGAACATAAATGCATTCTCCACCAGATGACCGTGTGGGCAACCAGAGCTTAATCCCTCTAGGGAACAATGGAGCCATCTTGCCACGAGGACTATGTTTATCCACCAACTCCCCCAGTCAGAGATTAAGGGCCACTCCAAGAGGTGCCTTGATTCCCTGGCACTTCTGACTCTCTGCACAGGTGGGCAGAATAGAATGCTGCAGCCAGAGGGAGCCCTTAGGCAATGAAATGTAGATGCTGGCAATTTAAAAAAGTCAGGTTAGTTTGCGCAGACACAAGGGACAAGGCAGTATGAATGGAGGAAACAATAGCAACTGCTCTAGTTTGCCTGTTTGAATATAGAGAGAAAGTCATGGAGATACTTAATAGACATTTATGTTTATTTTCAGCTGTGTTTCAGAATCTGGAATAGCTACTTGTATTCAGGCAATTGGGCTTCCCAAGCAGTGCTAGTGGTAAAGAATCTGCCTGCTCCATGCAGGAGACCTAAGCTAGATGCAGGTTCTGTACCTGGGTGGGGAGAATCCCCAGGAGAAGGGAATGGCTACCCACTCCAGTATTCTTGCCTGGGAATCCCATGGACAGAGGAGCCTGGTGGGTTATGGTCCATAGGGCCGCAGAGATGGACAGGACTGAAGAACTTAGCCTTTACAATCACTAAACATTTCTTGACCTTGTTGATATCTCATGACTGTTCACCTCAACTGAGTGGATACGTGAATGGATTGAAAATTGAAGTCTGTTGTTGAAGCAATCAAATGCTGTTGATTGCCAGGATGATACATTCACTTAGAAACCACTCTGGTGCCCTTTGTCATTTGGAGCCCATATTTCAGAGCTAAACCTGTACTGAGCACAGACCTTCTCATCTTGTAAATGTTGATTAACAATCAGTTTCATGGGGTTAATCCATATACTTCAGAATGGAGACTCAATTTCACCTTTTTGAAAAAAAAATAAAATGGAGAACTACACTTAAAAATCACGTGTGTCAGTGCTCCTGGGCGTTACCTAAACCTTGTCTAACACCAAGTATGGGAAGTAGGTGAGGGATGGATCAACTGAATGGTCTTCTGGGGAAGTCTTGAGCCAGGAGTTACAAAAGACATTAAAATAGGAAGGAGAAGTGCACGAAGTCAGCAAAAAGTAGACACCGTAAGGGCAAAATCAGCCATAATGTAAACAGTCCAAAGTGTAATCATCAAGTAGTTAAAATGTGGGTAGAAGTCAAAAAGAGATGAAAAAATTAGGGAATCTAATAAAAAGCAATAATAACTAAAAAAAAAAAGAAATGATGAAATACGTCAACAAAAGTCAGGTCCCCAGAAACCCTGAGCTATATGTCTTATGATGTGGTTTGAACAGTGATGTTTGCAGAGTCTGTGGACAACTGTCCTGTAAACCTGACCGGAGGATGCCTGTGTCCTCTGTGGGGAAGCAAGTCCAGATTCTCTCCTGTAGATCTGGGGAGGGGAAGCATGCCTGCTTCCTCTCCCCACCCCCACCAGGAGGCCGATCTGGTGCTGCTCTGATCCTGGAGGCTTCTCACCAGACATCAGAATAAAACTGGACTGAAAGTATTTTTAAATCCTAATGAGATTTTCAGGTGGGAAATATACTTGATATATTATTTACAAAGAAAATATTTTCTAATATCTCTTTCCTTTGTAGTCTATGAAACAATGTTTGCTAAAAGAGAAGACTGGCAAGGATTAGAAAGAAGTGAACTCCTTAAGTACTTCAATGACTGTGGTCATTTCCCAACCCACCAGCAAATTGATGAGGTTTGGGATCTGGTCCATAGAGGTAAGTCGTTTTCATTTCTTTTTTTCTTTTGGTTTCTCCTTCCTTCTTTCTTTCTTCCCTATTTTCCTCCCTTGATCTTTCCTATATTCCTTCTCTTATTTTCTTTTAGTTCACTTCAGTTCAGTTGCTCAGTCGTGTCTGACTCTTTGTGACCCCATGAACCACAGCACGCCAGACCTCCCTATCCATCACCAACTCCCGGAGTCCACCCAAACCCATGTCCATGGAGTTGGTGATGGCATCATACCATCTCATCCTCTGTCGTCCCCTTCTCCTCCTGCCCTCAATCTTCCCACCATCAGGGTCTTTTCCAATGAGCCAGCTCTTCGCATCTGGTGGCCAAAGTATTGGAGTTTCAGCTTCAGCATTAGTCCTTCCAATGAACACCCAGGACTGATTTTCTTTAGGATGGACTGGTTGGTTCTCCTTGCAGTCCAAGGGACCCTCAAGAATATCCTCCAACACCACAGCTCAAAAGCATCAATTCTTTGGCACTCAGCTTTCTTTATAGTCCAACTCTCACATCCATATATGACTACTCGGAAAACCATAGCCTTGACTAGATGGACCTTTGCTGGGAAAGTCATGTCTCTGCTTTTTTAATATGCTGTCTAGGTTGGTCATAACTTTCCTTCCAAGGAGTAAGTGTCTTTTAATTTCATGTCTGCAGTCATCGTCTGCAGTGATTTTGGAGCCCAGAACAATAAAGTCAGCCACTGTTTCCACTGTTTCCCCATTTGCCATGAAGTGATGGGACCAGATTTGTCTTATAAATCCCTTTTTTCAAATTGTGAAAACCTAATGTTAATATACATATGAAAGAAGATTTAAATAACAGGTTAAGAGTTAGTACAGTATCAACCTAGATGGGTGGGATGGGGAGGGAGACAGGAGGGAGTTTCAAAAGGGAGGGGATATATGTATACCTGGGCTTCCCTGGTGGCTCAGAGGTTAAAGTGTCTGCCTGCAATGCGGGAGACCCAGGTTCGATCCTTGGGTTGGGAAGATCCCCTGGAGAAGGAAATGACAACCCACTCCAGTATTCTTGCCTGGAGAATCTCACGGAGGGAGGAGCCTGGTAGGCTACAGTCTACGGGGTTGTAAAGAGTCGGACATGACTGAGCTACTTCACTTTCACTATAGCTGATTCATGTTGAGGTTTGACAGAAAACAGCAAAATTCTATAAAGCCATTATCCTTCAATGAAAAATAAGAAAAAAGTTACCTTTAAAGGAGCGGAGGAGATGATTTTAGCTTTTAGAAAGCTTCTAATATATTTTTTGATACACTGTGTTGTTATCTGAATACATTTAAAACCACCATATTTTAAATACTGATGCTACAATGATTTCTCCTGAATATATTTGGTACAAAAAATATAGTCAAGTTTGAATGTTTAAACATTATAAATTATTTCTAACACAATAAAATCGTTTCTTTTCTTAACAGTAAATAAGTGAAAGGATAGCATGCATTATGTAGGAATATTTAATAAGTTAAATGGAGCAACATTTCTCCTTTCTCTATACTGGTAAGGGGGTGGAAATTGTCACCAAGGTGTGGGAAATCTCAATGAATTTTTCTTAACTCCTTAAAATTCTTCTCAACATTTCTTTCTATGTCCACCCTAATGCTATGGCTTTCTACCATGTTTAGAGATGATGAATGAGGTACCCCAAATTTAACTGAGAGGAAAAGGTAAACAAACAAAACAAAATAACTCAAGATCTTTTTTTGTAATAGAGGAGAAGGGCCCACATGCCAGTAGAAATGCATGATTAATGCTGGAGTGACAAGGTTGAAGCTTCATATGGGTTGAAGTTCTCTTTGTTAGTTCTTAGTGTAAATTGACCTAATACTTTACCTCTGTATGGGCTTTGTTTTGCCACTGTTGCATCCTTAGTACCCAGAAAAATTTTCTAGGCTCTTGGTAAATTTGTTTCACAGACTCGAGGAGCATCCAGGTCACTTTGAATGTTTAAGCAACTTTTTCCCACTAACAAAAACATTGAGCATTTTTTATAGAAAATTTGAGAATATAGAAATATATAAAATTACTAACAAATAGAAATTAATATTTGATGTTTATCATTTTCAGTTTTTTTCCTTCACATAGAACATTTTTATGAAAATTGGAATTTTCTACATGTTGGGCTCATTGGTAAAGAATCTGCCTGCCAATGCAGGAGACATGGGTTTGATCCCTGGGTCGGGAAGATCCCCTGGAAGAGGAAATGGCAACCCATGCCAGCATTTTTACCTAGAATATCCCTTGGAGCCTGGTGGGCTACAGTCCATAGGGTCACAAGGAGTCTGACATGACTTAGTACTGAGCACATACGTGATGCAAAATCTACATTTTTTGGTTAACAATACTCCTTAATTCCCAAGCCATAAATACCTTTTACAACATTATTTATGACTGAGTAATAACTCAATCATAAAGGTATTCTGTAAAGCATTTACTATTGTACATTTAAATTCTTACCATTTTTCTTTATAATAAATAATAAAATTCAAAAAGTTGAATGCAGCAAAGTAAAATCAATTAGAGATTTCAGAAACTTATTCTGATTAGTGTTAGTAATTTAAAATATAAGTTTTTCTTCAAATTATATTTCATAGTGGTATTTTCCTTCACTGATTATTTTAGAGTGTATCATAGAGGCTTGGGTTTAAAGCATGGCTTAATTTTAGATTGCCTGGATTTAATTCCTGACTTCATCACTTATTAGCTGTATGTCTTTGGACAAGTTATTTATCTCTGCTATGCCTTATTTTATTAATATATGTTTAAAGCAAGATAATGCTATCAAAATAGTTGGACTGTTGTGACTTTTAAATGGAATAATTAATGTAAAACTTGTGGATCATTTTAAATGCCAATAAATGTCTGTTATTATTATTCTTAAACAATTCTTTAGTATACTGAAATAGTTATGGAAATTAATTTTCATAATTTTTTAATTTTGAAAGTGTTAAAATATTGTTTTGTGACTTATTTCTATAGATATTTTTGTATTGAATGTCATCCATTGGTTTCTACCCATATCATCTCTTGATTATCATAATGACCTGTGTACTACAAGAGATATGCTCATTTATGCTCATTTTACAGATGAGAGAACTGAGACTTAGAGTTTTTAAAGCTCACTAGGAGAGCTGAAACTTTAACCCTGGTCTCTTAAAATCAAGTTCAATGCTCTTTACTATGTGGAGTAAAATTTAAAAGTTCACTATTACAAAAACATAATTGGATGGATGATTAAAATGTTCCTGACAGCAAGTACTGCCTTTTATTGGTCTTTCACAGACTAGATAATGCCTTGTGATATAGCAGGTTTTCTGTAAATGTTTCACTTTATTAAATTTCTTATTAAAACTAGAATTTTCAAAAGAACATGTATATTATCAATTGTGAAACAGATCACCAGTCCAGGTTTGATAGCACTTGATGAGACAAGTGCTCAGGGCTGGTGCACTGGGATGACCCAGAGGGATGGGATGGGGAGGGAGGTGGGAGGGGGGTTCAGGATGGGGAACACATGTAAATCCATGGCTGATTCATGTCAATGTATGGCAAAAACCACTACAATATTGTAAAGGAATTAGCATCCAACTAATATAAATAAATGAAAAAAAAATTAAAAAAAAGAACAGTTAGCTTAAAAACATACTGTTTTTATTATAATGCCTAAAATTGGGAAACTTTCCTTTATAGAAGCCACTCTAACATAATTTAAAATATATGTCCAATTATGTTGCTATATCCAGTTAAACAATTCTAGTTCATAAGAAGCATTAATTTAAAATAGAGATATTCTAAAATAATGGAAAGAAAACCAAAAATTTGTGGGAAATGGAGCTAGTGTTTTCTGCTTGCTTCTGGTAAGGGAATCTGATTTTATGCATTTTGGATTGTCAATCATCTTCATTCATACTGACTTCTTTGATTGTGGGTAATAGCTCCAGATGTGCAACCTACACATTTTTTCATCCAGTAGCATATTTCACCTAACTCATGTATACTTAATTCAATTGATTAACTTCTTCAGTGTATGACACCAACTAGGTCAAAGTTTCAAAACTGTCTTTGTGTTCAGGTATTTTTAGCTTCCCCCGCCCCCCTTTTTTTTCTTCTTATCACTATGGTAACTAAAATTGTAACTGAGGATATGATTTTTGTCTGAAAATCTTTCTTTGGGAGAATGAAGCAACTTCAGACTGAATGTAGAGGCCAATCTTGAAAGCCGATAACTATGCAGACATGAGAACCTTTACTTGATTCACATCTCAACAAGTGAAACTAATAACAATAGAATGACATATATTAAAGAAAATAATACATTTCATTCTATATTATATTCTCACATCTGCCTAACTTTTAGAAGTTTAAACTTGGAAAATTTTCCAGCGTTTTCTCAACATGAGAACAGAAACCTTAGTTTGTTTTCAGCAACTAAAATTACCTCAATAATGAAGACAAGTCCACTTTCACTGTGGAGCCCTAGATGAAAAGTCTTAAACCCTAAGACATTCTCTGCATCTGAAGAAACAATGGTCTGAGGTAGGATATGAATTATTCTGGGCTCCCAAGTTGGTGCAGATTGCAACTGTGTCCTGGCCCTCCTGCCCCTTAGGGTACAGTTTTGTTCACTAAAAGCGGACAACACTGGATTTCCTGTTATATTTTCAAGATACGACTTTATTTATAAACGAGGGATAATATAATGATTTTCCCTTTTTTTTTTTCATATGAGCAAGCTCTTTAACAAGAAGATTTTGATTACACAAGAAAGGAATTAAAGAGGATTTTAAAAAGATAAGATAGTAAGAGTATTCTAGGGCCAAAGAAATTCTAATGATAAAAGAATGCAGAAGTATCAGAGGTAACATGTTACAAAAACCTTATTTTAAATAACTTCTAAAAAAGAAATTTAACACATTCTTAGCATAAAGCATTTTGAAAATACATACTAAAAACAAAAGATGAAATGAAATATACTAGCAGTTTTATGTTTCAGAATGACATGTGGCTACTGACTAGAGGGTCGCCAGGTCTTACAGAGATCTCTTAGTGCACTGTAAAGGTCGGGGAAAGTGTCTGGCAATCTGTCTTCTTCTTTTTATATAATAAAAACAATCCTTTTTAATGTAATTTTATATAATAAATACACTATATATTTATGTTGCTAGAACAAATTTCAGGCCATGAGCTCACTGCTTCTCACAAGGAGTTAAGATTTCTAACCTCCATCCATCAAACTTCAATTTCAATCCATTTGGCTTTTGAATTTCTTCTTATGAGATTGTGACCACATAACAATTGAGGGCTATGTAGCGATGTAGCATGTGGGGTGTCCTGACCAACTGATCTGCAGTATCTGCACATTTATTTCTTACATTTCTTATGAAGTGTGTTATGTATGCTGTTAATGCCCATGGCTGTTGATTTTTTTCTTACCTCTTCAAATCAATTGAACTTCCTTTGACGGCTTGTTATGTGGAGAAAATAATTCTCATTTTGAGCATATTGATATTGGCCAGGTCTTCAGATCCTTGTCATCATCTAGTTGGTCAGAGCCTATGACCTATATAGGTCTACATTTGTTCACTAGAGGAAGACAAAATGCTCAAAAAATGCAGAGGCAGGTTCAGTTCAGTTCAGTTCAGTGGCTCAGTCGTGTCTGACTCTTTGCGACCCCATGGACTGCAGCATGCCAGGCCTCCCTGTCCATCACCAACTCCTAGAGCTCACCCAAACTCATGTCCATTGAGTTGGTGATGCCATCCAACCATCTCATCCTCTGTCATCTCATTCTCCTCCTGCCCTCAATCTTTCCCAGCATCAGGGTCTTTTCAAATGAGTCAGCTCTTTGCATCAGGTGGCCAAAGTATTGGAGTTTCAGCTTCAACATTAGACCTTCCAATGAATATTCAGGACTGATTTCCTTGAGAATGGACTGGTTGGATCTCCTTGCAGTCCAAGGCAGGTAAATAAATATAATTCCAAGCACAAAATCACATTATCAGAAATGAAGCAATAAAGATGATTTAGGCATGTGGTCACTATTAGGAAAGCCTGGCAGCTATGCTGATGACTGAACAATAGGAAGAGACTTTCTAATATCACCTCCCCTTCACCAATGAGTTCCCTGAATTGCACTGCCATGACGTTTTTTAAGCAGGATTAAGTATTTTGTTATGCAACACTGGATAACTTGAGAAGTGTTTGATGTTTACCCCGCCTGCTCTGATGGGTTTACTGCTAAAGTCTCATGAATCTACAGACTCTTTCTGTGCACTACAGAGATATAAAGGTTCTGTCAGGGGATGTCTATAACCCTTGTATAACAGGATGCCATTTTTTTTCCTGGTAGTGCTTTCAGCCATGCGAAATGTAAAAAGCACATTTTCTTATCCAGTGGATAATTTCAGGTACAAGTCATAAAGTGAAAGGAAATGCATTAGAGTGTATTATATGGATGCCTTCCTTAGTTGAGACAATCCAAGATTTTTTTTGATAAAATCATTGCAAATATTGTTAACAAACATCTTTTGAGCTCTTAATGTGGGCTGTAAAATGTAATATGGTTCAGAGATCTCAGTCTCCATAATATCTGGAGGGACATGCACATGTTTAACTGGATAAATGCAGTGTTGTAAATGCTTATACATTCACATATATGTCAAGTGCTAAGATGATACAGGTATTAATTATGGCTAAAATTTGGAAATCAGCGAAAGTTATAGAGTGTACTTAAGACTTGAGTCAATCACTGTAGGATGTGTTAACACGGTGATTAAAAAAAAAGGTTTAATGCATAAAGGAGTGTGTGAAAAGCAAATTAGAACTTACAGGGCTGCTGGCAACTCTGAATAGAGGAGGCATGTGTCTGCTGGGTGGGTACCTGGATAAGGCACAATGTCACTAAAACTGCTGACTAAAAGATGCCATCATTCACTGAGACCTAGTTGGACTGTGGTTGCTTTTCCCTATAGGATTCTCCTTGTTTTAAGTCCCTTATCCACCTGTCATCTGCCTATGGGAAATGGTTGTTTCCAAATGCACAATGCAAATTAGATTTTGGTTATAAATCAGTTATGTGACAGTAGGAGCTATTTAAACACTTTTCCCTAGAGCTCAAATACCCCCTGAATAAACTAGAGACCAAACCCTAGGGGCAAAGAGCAATCCTGAAACATCTGTCATCACCTTGCTTCAGCTACCTAATCCAAGCAGCTGCTCCTAAAATTCCTCCTGCTTTCTCCTCTAAAACTTTTAAAAGGATAGTTCTTGACATTTTGTCTCATCTTACATTATTTAACACTGCTAATGCCTTCTATCACTTAATCCATGGCTCTGCAAAGCCTATGAAATCCTGTGCTAATGATATGCCCTGAGAATGGTCATTGCCTTTGGAAGACTCGTTTTCCTCTCATTGCTATCCTACAATCATGTGAGTTGTTACTCCAATTATTAGTTTACCCTAATTAACCATTCTGGGTTTCTTTGAGTCTTTTATTATTTAGGTTGACATATTTGTACTATTGTTCTATAAGCTGCACAGAGAATCTGATTAAATTCTGTAATAGTACTTAACACCAGCTATTCTTCTAAAGCCTGTCTGTTTTCTTTAAGTGGAAAATAACCATCTTTAAGAAACAACAGGAACAGCAGGGGTTGGAGAATGGAATAACTTCAATAAAGGTATAATTACTTTCATAAGTCTGTTTGAGAGCAAGGCTTTAGGTTTCTTTTGTTAGATCTCTGTTTATTAAGATTACATACCCAGTCTTCCTAACACACAGAGATCCACCAACAAGCCTTTGTTTTATATGATTGAATTACTATAATATCAGGAATATAAATTCCCTGGTGAGAGCAACTTTGCTCTGCAAGGCTCTGATAAATGAAAGAAACATTAGTATAAAATATTTCATCAGAAATTCTTGTGAAATGCAAAATTTTATGATATAGTATAATTATTCCAACATCATAAACATAGCATTCAAGAACTTTTTTTTTTCTGGCATTTCACTTGATTCAGAATACTGTGATTTCCCAGAGTGAAGTGAAAACTTCGAAAGGACTTAAAATGGTTCTCAGACCTTTACAGTAAAGTAAATTTTACAGTTCTCAGTTTACTTCTTAAGTCTCCTTTAGGAATGAACGTTTTCTAGCATTTCTGAATCAAGCTCAAAAAGAGTTAAACTCTGCTCAGTAAGGCACCATGATACTGCTCTGATGTGAAGTCTATCACGCTGATCTAAGTTATAAGTATTATTGAAATGAAAGCGTATGATTCAGATTCATAAAACCAAGCTTCTTGCAGAACGCTGTGAGTTTGGCAGCTTAGAGGCCAAAAGTTAATGC
Organism: Cervus elaphus; assembly: GCF_910594005.1. Taxonomy (NCBI): domain Eukaryota; kingdom Metazoa; phylum Chordata; class Mammalia; order Artiodactyla; family Cervidae; genus Cervus; species Cervus elaphus. The sequence continues at coordinate 61,386,199 of NC_057819.1, read as the reverse complement.
TAAAGGATTGTTTCCTTAAAATTTACTTCTTTAGGTATAAGCCCATCAGTTTCACTTTGGTATTTATGTTTCCAAAATTTAAACTTCTGTGACTGCCAGGTTGAAATCAACATGCCAATACTGTTGTGTGGAAGTGTTATTGTTACTTTTTTAATCAGAGTCATGTTGGCCTGTTATGCGAGATGTTTATAGAGCAGGCTTCTTTTACTGCATAGCTTTCTAGGAATTTTAATGTAAATATCTCATGTTTCTATTCTTTTGAAGTATTTCTGCCAATGATTCTTTATCTCCCAATGCTTATATATTTTTTAGTATGATGAAGGACCACGCATCCTTTTAGATGATGTTGCTTAGTGGTTTGGATAGAGAGGACTTGATTTTCATATATGTCCTTGAATGTACTTACAATCCTTTTTGGTAAAAATAGGAACACATATATAAGCACATTTGTATGGCATGTGTATTATAGTTAGTAACTCCCACCAGCACTAATAACTGCCTATAAGAAAGGCAGATACCATAATCTTCTCTTTCTCTTTATTTTTTGTGGAGTTTAATTCATAGTACCAATTGGAGAAAACATAAATTTGATTATACCGTTTATTGTGCATATTTTCTAGCAATTGAGCTTTACATTTAATATTAAACAATCACTTAAACTCATGGCTCTTTGCCAAGGTTTCATAACATATTCATGTATTTAAATGAGTTGTAAAGTGAATTCCAAATCTTTTGATTGTAAGGAAGTTAATGTACCCAGACTTTCAAAGTCAGAAATAAATTTGAATGGATTAAATGATAATCCCTATAACTTTCGTTTTCTGGAACTCCCAAGAATTCATTGAGGAGAGAGAGGACAGAACCAGGACTGGTATGCTGAACCTGCACTAGGATGTCTGTGCCATGCAGGTGAGCCTCACCCTTGGGTGACTGGAGCCAGAAAGAGAATGAACACTTGTGTTGCATTAATGTCTCATATCAGCTAACTAATTTCTAGCAGGTAAATCTTAATCCGCCCTTGGAAAAACAGTTCTAATTATTGTACAGAATAAGGACTAGTGCAGCTTCTCAGGAATGAGATGATTGTTGGTATAACTACTGCATACCTCTTGCTGATGGCATACTTTTGTATTTTTGGAGGATACCTAGAACCAGTCACTGTTTGGAATACTCCTAATACCATGGTTCTCCATGATGTTTCAGTTACAGTAAGAGACAAAGAGGCCTATTACTATAACTACCATATTCTAAATGGTTGGTCTGCAGATGATAACCATCTCCTTAATATACATTCGCAGGACATAGCGTTTGAAATATCTTGAAGATTTTTTTTTTCTGTTTCCTTCCAGTGGTTTTATGTTCTCAGTCTTCTGAAGGTGCTTGCAAAAAATAGTTTTCACGATCTTGATCTCTCATTTTCTAGAGTCTTCACTTCTAATGATTGCATTCTGATAGCTACTTAATTACTTCTTAGGTTGTAACTAGGTTTTCTTGTTCCTAGTAACATCTTTCATCTTCCTTTATAGCCTCTTACTCTCTAATCACCTCTTAATATCTGTTTGGCTCTTAGATCCTTTCAATAAATCTTCATCCCCATGGGGACCGTTAACATCCAACCCATTAACTTTCCTATGTTTACAGTATTGATTTTTGTTGTTCTGTCCCTAAGCCGTGCTCGACTCTTTGTGACCCATGGATTGCAGGCTCCTCTGTCCTCCACCATCTCCTAGAGTTTGCTCAGGTTCATGTCCATTGACTAGGTGATGCTATCTAACCATCTCATCCTCTTCCACCTTGTTCTCCTTTTGCTGTCGATCTTTCCCAGCATCAGGGTCTTTTCCAGTGAGTTGGCTCTTTGCATCAGGTAGCCAAAGGATTGGAGTTTCAGTATTAGTCCTTCCAATGAATATTCAGTCTAATTCCCTTAAGATTGACTGGTTTGATCTCCTTGAAGCCCAAGGGTCTATCAAGAGTTTTCTCCAGCACAATTCAAAAGCATCAGTTCTTTGGCACTCAACCTTCTTTGTTATCCAAGGCTCACATCCTTGTACATGGCTACTAGAAAACCACAGCTTTGACTATGCAGACCTTTGTTGGGAAAGTGATGTCTCTGTTTTTTAATAATCTGTCTGGGTTTGTCATAGCTTTCCTTCCAAGGAATAAACGTCATTTAATTTCATGGATGCAGTCACCATCCTCAGTGATTTTAGAGCCCAAGAAAATAAAATCTGTTTCCAATTTTTCCCCTTCTATTTCCTATGAAGTGATGGAACCAGATGCCATGATCTTAGTTTTTTCTAATGTTGAGTTTTTTTTTTTCTTTTTTTTTTTTCTCTTCTTCTCTTTTTTTTTTTTCTTTAAAAATATGGAACGCTTCACGAATTTGCATCCTTGCGCAGGGGCCATGCTAATCTTCTCTGTATCATTTCAATTTTAGTATATGTGCTGCCGAAGCGAGCACTCAAGTTAATTCAGACTCCTCCTCTCCCTGATTAATATTCCACATGATCTTGGCCCTCCTCAGACTTTAAACATCTCCTCTTCCTCCTTTCTATTCATTACCTTATCTCTAACGAAACTGATAGAGCAGACAAATTAGAAAGGATTATTTTATCTTCTGACCTCCCAATCCATCAGGCTTCCAGCATTTTCAGCCTCAGAGCCTGCTTTTCTCCCTCTTGCAATGGATGAACTTTCCCTTTCATCCTTTCTTGATCACAGTATTCTGTTATCTCTGACTTACCCAAGGATTTTACTCCTCTCTTTACTTTCTTGGGCTTCACTGGTGGCTCAGAAGGTAAAGAATCTGCCTGCGATGAAGACCTGTGTTCGATTCCTGGGTCGGGAAGACCCCCTGGGGAAGGGAATGGCAGCCCACTCCAGTGTTGTTGCCTGGAGAATCCCATGGATGGAGGAGCCTGGTGGGCTATGGTCCATAGAGTCACAAAGAGTTGGGTATGACTGAGTGACTAACACTTTCACTTTACATTCTTGCTCCAGATTATTTCCTGTCTCACCTCTATCAATTATTCTCTCTGTGAACTGTATCTTAAGAGCACACAAACATGCTAAGAACTTTTCCATCTTACAAACACCCTCCCTGGATGCTATGTAATCTACTGTTTCTTCATTCTTCAATTACCATTCTGCTTCGTTACTCTCTTTTGTAAGAAATTCCTCAAACTATTGAGTCTATTTGCCATGTCTATTTCCTTCTTTACTTCCCATACCTTTCTTCTTTTTAATACATATTATGAAATACTTTAGGCTTCCCTGGTGGCTCAGATGGTAAAGAATCCACCTGCAATGCAGGAGACATGGCTTCGATACCTGGGTCAGGAAGATCCCCTGGAGAAGGGCATGGCAACCCACTCTAGTATTCTTGCCTGGATACCCTGGACAAGGGAGCCTTGTGGGTTACAGTCCATAGTGTCACAGAGTCGGATATAACTAAAGCGACTTAGCATGCACATATGAAAGTACTTCGGATGTATAAAAAGAATCCAAGAAATATATAATAAACACCACTTAAGCAGTGGGCTAATGCTACATACATCAACTAGATAAATATTTGTAAAATGAAAAGTTATAAGTGAAGAAAAAGTTTCAGAGACACATAATTTATTATATCAACAAGTTGTAGATATTCAAGATTATATTTTATATTGCTTGAGAGTACATGTATATGTAGTAAAATCATAAAGACATGAATGGTAAAGAAAGATAGCAAATTCAGAATAACGATTACTTCCCTTTTTCTTTTTTCACACTAAAGAATAAACAGCTCTGTAAGGAGTCTCCGCATGTCAGGGAACCCAGTCAGTTACAGAGAAGAGAGGGTAACATTGGTAGAGAGTAAGGATGTAGCATTCAAAATACCAAGTGTGAAACTAAAACCTCCATCATAATAACCTAACAGTCAGATATGCTGCAAATTTAGCCCAGATGAAACTTCCCTGGAAGCTGCTGTTGAAATAATGAGATTTTTGCATAAATGGAGAGCTCTCTGGCACAGGTAAATCTGAGCTCCACATTAGGTTGTGGGTCTGGGAGAGAAAAAAATAGAGGGAAAGATAAGGGAATGACATGCTCCTTCTAACAGATGTCAAATTTCCACTTAAATCTGGTCCTGTTTCTGGGTTCATTTCTACTAGAAACATTTCTGATTCTTTTATCTCTGTATATCCTTATGTGTGTGTGTGCTAAGTCGCTTCAGTTGGGTGTAACTCTTCGTGACCCTATGGACTGTAGCCTGCCAGGCTCCTCTGTCCATGGGATTCTTTAGGCAGTAATACTGGAGTGGGTTGCCATGCTTTCCTCCAGGGGAATCTTCCTGACCCAGGGATCGAACCCCTGTGTCTTGCGTCTCCGGCTTTGGCAGGCAGGTTCTTTACCACTAGCACCACCTGGGAAGCTGGTATGTCCCTACACCAGCGCCCAGACTAGTGTAGTTTTATAATGAGCCACACCTGGCAAGGAGAGTTTACCACTTTCTTTTTTTCTTTTGCTTTGGACTTTCTTGAAATTTTTTACTTTTATAGAAATGTGAGAATTGATTTTTTCTTTCCATTAAAAATTCAGTTAATGTTGAGATAATTTGTAGACCATGGACTTCTTTTTAATATTAATTTTTCTGCTAATAGGTTAAGTCTTTATGTTTTATAAATTGTACGAAAATTATAAAATTATGTATTTTTACATCACATATTTTGCATTTACATGTTTTATGCCTTTCAGTGGTTTTCTTTATAAAGATATAAATTATTGTTTGAATTATTTCCTTTATTATTTTATGTTGCAGTAGGAATATATCCCATGAGATCTGTCCTACTAACAAATTTTTAAGTGCACAATATAATGGCAACCCACTTCAGTGCTCTTGACTGGGAAATACCGTGGACAGAGAAGCCTGGCAGGCTACAGTCCACGGGGTTGCAAAGAGTCAGACATGACTTAGTGGCTAAACAACAGGAAGAACAGCAGTACTGTTGGATATAGGTGTAAAATACTACGTTGGATCTCTGCAGTTTACTTATCTTGCTTGGTACTTTCTTTTGTTGCTATTCAGGTGTGAAGGAGAGTCAAGTCTTGTAACGTTTCTTAATTTGGGTTCTGGGTATACAGAGCTCATTTTTCCCCTTGATTTCTTTTCTGAATGTCTGAAATAACTAAAAATAAAAATTTAAAAATCTCCAGTTCCTTCATATCACATGCAGAATAAACTCCAAACATCCAAGAAACGATATATGTTCTACCTTTCCGACCTCAGGTCCTACCCCCTCCCTCTTGCTTGCTCCACTCCAGTCAAGCTAATGACATTTAGTTTTTTGAAAACAGAAAATTCTTTGCATTTTCTACTTATACTATTTAGAATTTTCTTTCCTCATGGATAGCTCTTCTAGAATTTTAACTCACATACCAATCAAATATCATTCGCTCAGAAAGGCCTTTCCTGATTTTCTTCTCTGAAATGTCCCACTCTCCTCCCACTGTCCTCTGCCATCTGTCCTCCTCCATTTCTTTGTTGATTATTCCTAAGTTGTGTCTGACTCTTTGCAACCCCATGGACTGCATAACCTCAGGCTTCCCTGTCCTTCACAATCTCCTATAGTTTGCTTAAACTCATGTCCACTGAGTCGATGATGCCATCAACCATCTCATTCTGTCACCCCCTTCTCCTCCTGCCCTCAATCCTTCCCAGCATCAGAATCTTTTTCCAATGTTGGCTCTTTACATCAGGTGGCTGAAGTATTGGAGTTTCAGCTTCAGCATCAGTCCTTCCAATGAATATTCAGGACTGATTTCCTTTAGGATTGACTGGTTGGATCTCCTTGCAGTCCAAGGGAGTCTCAAGAGTCTTCTCCAACACCACAGTTCAAACCATCAATTTTCAGCACTCAGCCTTCTGTATGGTCCAACTCTCACATTCATACTTGACTACTGGAAAAACTATAGCTTTGACTAGACAGACCTTTGTCAGCAAAGTAATGTCTCTGCTTTTTAATATGCTGTCTAACTTGGTCATAGCTTTTCTTTCAAGGAGAAAGTGTCTTTAAATTTCATGGGTGCAGTCACCATCTGCAGTGATTTTGGAGCCCAAGAAAATAGTCTGTCACTGTTTCCATTTTTTTCCCCATCAATTTGCCATGGAGTGATGAGACCAGATGCCATGATCTTAGGTTTTGAATATTGAGTTTTAAGCCAGCTTTTCCACTGTCCTTTTCACCTTCATCAAGAGACTCTTTAGTTCCTCTTTCTTTCTGCCATTAAAGTGGTATCATCTTCATGTCTGAGGTTGTTGATATTTCTCCCTGCAGTCTTGATTCCATCTTGTGATTCATCCAGCCTGGCATTTTGCATGATGTATTCTGTATATAAGTTAGACAAGCGAGGTGACAATATACAGCCTTGATGTACTCCTTTGCCCACTTTAAACTGGTCCATTGTTCCATGTCCGGTTCTACTTACTGCTTCTTGACCTGCATACAAGGTTCTCAGTTATTCGTGGCTTCTGTTTGTTTAATATTTATTTTTCTTGTTCTATTTATCACTATCTGGTTTTATATTACACATGTATTTTTTGTTTATGGTCTGTGTCCTCCAACATGCTGTTGATTTCAACTTGACAGCGTTCTTACCTCTTTTGTTCACTGTGATGATCCAGTTCACTGAAGATGGCCTTGTATACAGTAAGGAGGGGAGAGATGGTATCACCAGCCACAGCAGGGTGCACACCTATGCCAGTACTAAGGTGCAAAGAAAATCTTCCCAAATTTCCTCTAAAATTAGTGGGTTAGGAAAAAAATGGAAAAGGTAGCCTACATCCATATAGTCCTAGAGACAATAGAAAGTAGGTGATTTAGTTGACATATCTTGTTAGTTACCCTTCAGGAAAAGTCTGCTCCTCTCAGAACTTTGCAAAACTGTTCTCCAGGCAAGTCTGTGGAGATCCTAGAGTAATACACAGATTATAGTTTCTTCTTTGGGTTTGGTCTGTTGAAAGATATGATTTTAAGCATGGGGCATCTCTTTCAGATCTATTGTGTGTGTTGCTTCATAGGGATTGAGAATGGTCTGGCTCCTGGAATCACACTAGCATCACCTTTGTTTACCAGGTTTCAAAAGGACATTTTGTTCCTCTTATATTTATTTAGTTTGTATGGTGTTTTTAAGGTTTTTAAGGTGAAAACAGCTGTAATATATCCTGAGGCCATATCTAATAAAGCATATTCAAATAGTTTTCTGCACTGATCTGGTGAATTTAAGGACATGCGTTCATAGCTAGCCAAGTGTGAGTCACCCAACAAAAGGGCAAGTTAGAAGAGGATTAAGTCTGATTAGGATTCAAATGCATCAGGTGATAAAGGAGCCGGCCTTGCTGCCAGGCAAAGCTACTTTCTTATGTGGCCAACATGGGGCTTGGGTGACCAGTTATGTTAATCAGACACCTGCTGTAAACACTGTGTTCATAGGAAGGTTAATAAACAGTACCAGGCCAGTGTCTGTTATGAGTCAACAGGAATGAACTGTGCAATCAGGACAAATGTTTAATAGTAAAGGCATTATTCTTACTGTTAAAAGAAAAATAAGACAGAATGGTAACTAGTAGGCAGTTTCCTCTGTGGAATTGGTTCTGTTAGTGCTGCATGTAATGAATTTTAAAAACTGGTAGCTACCAGCTTACATTCAAGAAATTATTGTTTATAATAGTTTCTGAAGACAAATGCATTGAAGTTAAAAATACAGATTTATTTCACCAACAAACCTAGTGTCTTTGTCAGCTTGGGCTATCATATACTGGATATATAAGCAACAGATATTTTCCCTCACAGCTCTAGAGGCTGGAAGTCAGAAATCAAAGTGCTGGTAGATCTGGTGCTTGGTGACAGTCCCCTCACTGAGTCCTCATCTTGGGGTGAGAGTTAGCTCTCATGTCAGTTTCTTTTCAAATAAGGACAGTAATTCCATCATGGGAACGCTACCTGCATGCCATCATCTCAGCCTCATTATTAATACCTCCCAAAGTCCTCCCCCTAATATCATAACATTGGAGTTTAGGACTTCAGCATATGAAATTTGGAAGAGGCACAAACATTCAATCCATAACAATAGAGGGATGCACATTTTGCATAACGCAGCACATCTGCAGGTTCATAAATGCCAGTCACTTCATATTCTTTCTTCTTCCTGATCTGGAGAAAGGGCTCAGCTATTAAACCTGCTTTGGTTGGTGTGGCCAACTCATGCTTAGTTTAGGGCTGCCTACTTGAGGGAAGTGATTATCATGATCTATTTAGAGTAAGCTGAACTGGTGATTCCCTTCTCACTTTGGTATCACTGTTATAATTTATTTATTGCTGAAATTATAATTCCAGGAGTCAGATAGGAAAGTACTTAGGCATACAACTAGAATTCCCCTTGCTGCACTCATCTGTAAATGTCCTATAACTTAACATATGTGTGAGCACTTTTATGAAAGGTTAACTGGTGCAGTTGTAAGGAATCTGCCGACAAGGCAGGAGACACAAGAGAGGCGGCTTTGATCCCTGGGCTGGGAAGGTCCCCTGGAACAGGAAGTGGCAACCCACGCCAGTATTCTTGGCTGGAAAATTCTAGGGACAGAGGAGCCTGTTGGGCTACAGTGTATGGGGTCGCAAAGAGTCCGACACGACTGAGCAGCTGAGTGTGATGAGCATGAGAAAAATCATAGAATTATTTGTAAATGTTTATAATAAATGATTTCCTTAAAATAGAATATAACATTTCACAATAAGCAAAATGTGTAGGAAATAACAAAAAATAAGCCAGAATGTTTAGAGTGTTTTTTTGAATGTTAATCCTTTACATGCAGCTTATATATTTCAAATACTGGCATAAAATATTTTTTCATGGAATACCTAGTTCTAATGTTCATAGATATGTTCAATTGACAAAAAAACATCAAATTGTTGAAGTTCTATTTAGAGCATTTTGTCATTACACTATTGATTATTTATTTATAAATTAAACTTGGATTCATTTTTCACGATTACACAGAGAAGTTGCTTTCATTCTGTGTAGATTAAATTTTCACTTCTATAATGTAAGCAGACTGGAAAATATTTGAAGAGAAGCCATATTTTTTTCACATTGTGTAACTTTGAAATTTTTCACAGTAAAAACCTTTTTGATGATGTAAATAATGTGGTATAAAATTAAAAATTTTTTCTATACTCTTCTTGCTTATATATGCATATGAAAGTACATGTTTATGATTATTGTTCTCTTATAGACTAGAATCATATTTCATACACTTCACTGAATCTTTTTGTCACTTAGCAGTATATCATGAGAACACTCTTTTTTGAAAAATTTTTTTTACTTGGAGGATAATTGCTTTACAATATTGTGATGTTCTCTGCCATGCATTAATGCAAATCAGCTATAATTATATATATATATAATATATGTTAATAAATATATATCCTCTCCCTTTTGAGCCTCTCCTCCCCCGCTCATTCCATCTCAGTAGGTCATGATGGAGTGCCAGGCAGGGCTCCCTCTGTTAGACAGCAGCCTCCTGCTAGTTATCTGTTTTACACATGGTAGTGCATTTATGTCAATGCTATATCTCAATTTGCCCTAGTCTTTCCTGCCTCCACTGCATCCACAAGTCCGTTTTCTACATCTCCATTCTGTCCCTGCAAATAGGTTCATCAGTACTATTTTTTCTAGATTCCATATATATGTGTTAGTATATGATATTTGTTTTTCTTCTTAATGCTTTGATAATATTCCACAATATATATACATTTCACTTTATTTAGTGATTTTCCTATTGATCAGAATTTGTTTATAGTTTGCAACAATTACAAACATCATTTTATATTGGTGCTTCTATTTCTATGGGATGGATTTCCAAGAGTGATATTATTAAAACAAAAGACATAAATTTCTTAAATTTTCAAAAAGGATAATTTTCAAAAAGGCAAATTCAACCTCCCCTCCACCCACCGAAACCCTCCCACCAGCAAAGGTTGAGTATAATTTTTATCTGAATTGCCAGTTTGATGAGTGAGACATGATTTAAACTTAGCATACGTTTCTTTATACATTTGTGCTCTCCCAGGGTTAGGGTAACTAATATGTGGCCCAAACCTTTTGCTCCTCAGAGAGTCTTCTGGCCAGTCATACTGCCCCCCACTTCACTATCCCCAGCCAGGGGTGCTGGTCCCTCCCCCTAACCAGACTACTTCTCCCTTCCTTCCCAAGTCCATGCAGATATTTCTGTACAACTTTGGTTGTGAAAGAGCTGTTCTGCTAAGTCCCCAAGTTGATTTCAGCAGAAGTCGCTCTATATGTAGTTGTAGTTTTGATGTATTTATCTTGACCTCTTTCTCTGTTTTATTATTTTGATTCAATTTATTTTATTGATAAATTAGTTGACATTGTAGTGACTTTTCTAGAATAACCATACATTTAACAGTGGGAATCCTGCTGTTTCTATTTGGTAGTATTTTATTTAGAATAGTTCAGATATTTTCATATGTAAGAGTGATCTGTAGATATTTTAGAATAGCTTCATCAGGTTTTATGGTTAAGATCATGTTGGTTTTACAAAATAAAAGTTTTCTGGTCATGTTCTATGGTTATGGAAGGTTTAATTAAAATATTGGAATGATTTCTTTTTTAAAGGTTAGGTAAAACCTAGGTATAGGATACTTGATCCAGGTTCCTCTTTGAAAAAAAGATTATTGATCACATTTCAATCTACTCTAAAGGAATTACTTTATTCAAATTTCCCATATTTTGGATTAATGGTGGTAATTTATATTAGCTTTAGGAAATTATTGATTTATTTTAGGTTTACAAGCATATTGCAATCTAATTTTTAAAATGTTTGCCAATAATTTAAAAAAATGGGTTCTTTACAAATGACTATATTTTATACATCCACTCACATTTGTCTTTGAAATTGCAAGGGTTTCTGTGTTGTCACTGTGAAGCTCCAAAGTTTGGACTTAGAACATTACTTTTAGATTTGTTTCATTAATACTAGCTTTTACCTTTAATACATTTTTATTATTTTTAAAATATATTTTAAAATGAGTATAAGTTCCTTTATTTATTGTTGTTCTCCCTTAATAATGAAGGACTACAAGCCTATAAATTTGATCTAATTATAGCTTTAGATGTCCTAATTGTTCTAATGTTTCCTTTTCACTCCTTTCTCAGCAGGGGTAATTTCAGTTTCTTTATTTTAAATATTTATTTAATAAGGTATAACTTGAATAACTTTAAAGTGAACACATATTAAGCATACAGATAGATGAATTTTACAACTTACACATCTGTGTAGCTGCAGATAGATCAGCATATTTGTGGTTGTTGTGCAGTCGTTAAGTTATGTCTGACTCTTTGTGACCCCATGAACTGCAGCACGCCAGGCTTCTATGTGCTTCACTATCTCCCTGAGTTTCCTCAAGCTCATGTTCATTGAGTCAGTGATGCCATTCAACCATCTCATCCTCTGTCGCTCCTTCTCCTCTTGCCTCCAATCTTTCCTAGCATCAGTGTCTTTGCCAATGGGTTAGCTCTTCTCATCGTATAGAACTTTGACATCACTACAGGAAGTTCGCTTGTGCCCCTTCTCAGTCAGTATATCACCAGGCTGATTTGTATCACCTAAGATTAGTGTTACATCTATATAGATAGTATCATACAGCATGTACTTGGTGGCTTAGGTGGTAAAGAGTCCACCTGCAGTGCAGGAGACCTAGGTTTGACCCCTGGTTTGGAAAGATCCCCTGGAGAAGGGAATGGCTACTTACACCAGTATTCTTGCCTGGAGAATTCCATGGATAGAGGACCCTGGTGGGCTACAGTCCCTGGGGTCACAAAGACACGACTGAGTGACTAATACTTTCAGTCCTTCATTTTTAACATTTGTAGGGTGTGTAACGTTTGTATGTCCTGTGTAGCAGTATAGTTCTTTTTAAATTGTTGTTTGGAATTTCTTTGTATGAATTTATCATTATTTATTTATTCATTCTCCCATTGACAGAAATTTGGTTTACTTTCTGTTTAAGGTTATTATATACAAAGCTGTTATGAACATTCTTGTGCAAATCTTTTTGTGGATATTTGTGGATAAAGATATACATTTCTTTAGGGTATATTTGAAGGAATGGAATAACTAGATTGAACCAATTTTTAGTTTTAAAATTTCCAAGTAGTTAAGTATTTTAATTCATCTGTATATTTTAAATTTCTGATTTAATTGGATTGTGATCAGAGGATATGTAAAATATAAGCTTTTTAAAAGATTTTTTTTGAATATAGGGCAAAATCTACATCCAAATTGTTTTATTTTTTTAAAACAAAATTTTGTTATGTCTTTGTCAGTTATTTCTGTCTATTAGATTTTCTGGTAGATTTGGTCATCCATGATCAAATTTGTTAATTTTTGTCAACTTTAGTTAGTTATTCTGTAATTCTAGTAGATTTTGACATTCTAATAGATTCTGCTGTGTTTTTGGCCCATATATATTTATGATTATTATATTTTATCCATAAAGTTTTTTCATCATTTTATTCTAACTCTTTATTCTGTATAATGAGTTTATCCTTAAGTGTCACCATGTCTAAAATTACTTTTGTGACTCCAAATTTTTTATTTTTGGCCTGGGATCTATTTGTCCAAAACTTTATTTTCAGTATTCCTTGACCACATTTGAATTTCTGTTTTTCGTAAATTAGATATAACTGTATTTTGTGTTTTCATGTAGTGCTTATTGGGTCTATTGTCATGGCTCTTCTCCCTGCTGCTGCTGCTCTCTCTGTCTGAAATTATTCCATGACTCTTCTTAGCTAATAAATCAGACTTTAAAAGTGATTATCCTCTTTTTCATTTAACCCACTGAATTATTAGTTATTTCTGTCTATTAGATTATCTGGTAGGTTTGGTCATCAATGATCAAATTTGTTAATTTTTGTCAATTTTAGTTATTCTACAATTATCATAGATTTTGCCTTGTTACAAACATAATTTTCTTGTTACAAAAAGTATTTTTAGTGCTTCTAACAATACTTATGTTTTCTTGCCTTAAGTGGTTTTCTGATTACATCAGCAATTCTGTTCTATTAGGAGCCATCTGTCTTGTTTTGTTATTTCTCCTTCTTCTGCCTGGGTTTTGGGTTCCTAGAAAATAAAGTAATTTTTCGTTGATGGGTATGGTTCATTATGTGTTGCTCTCTGGGGCTGGCCAAACTGCAGTTGTGACTGTGCTTTTTAGGGACTGACCGACAACTTGGCAGTAGCTGGTGAGGTGCCAGAAAGCCCTGAAAGAGCCCTGTCTGCTCCCGGTGGTTTCAGCAGCAGAGGCGCTCCCAGCCTCTGGTGCCAGAGGCTCTGGGCTCACCTGTTTGCTCCCCTGTAACTCTTTCGCTGAAAGGGCGCCTGCTGCTGCTGCTGAAGCTAAGTCGCTTCAGTCGTGTCCGAGTCTGTGAGACCCCATAGACGCAGCCCACCAGGCTCCGCCCTCCCTGGGATTCTCCAGGCAAGAACACTGGAGTGGGTTGCCATTTCCTTCTCCAGTGCAGGAAAGTGAAAAGGGAAAGGGAAGTCGCTCAGTTGTGTCTGACTCCCAGCGACCAAACGGACCGCAGCCCACCAGGCTCCTCCGTCCATGGGATTCTCCAGGCAAGAGGACTGGAGTGGGGTGCCACTGCCTTCTCCAGAAAGGGAGACTAGCATATGCTTTTTAGGATAGGCAGCCCTTTGTTTCCAAGGTTCTTATCACTCTTGGTCCCAACACTCTCAGAATTGATTCTTGCCCAAGGACCCTCAACCTCAGCCTGCAGTATTTTTTTATAGCCAAGAAGAGCTCAGATATACTGATCTTGGCAGAATGCCACCGTCTCAGACCCTCTAAGCTCATCCAGTCTGGAGAACAAATTAGTCCTACCAGTAGAACTGTAGTGGAAGAGGAGGGCAGCAGGTGAGACCCCAAAGGGCCAATATAGCCTGATTGATTAATTCAGCAACTGTTACCTTGCCTCCAATATTGGAAAACTGGAGGAAATGAAATTTGGTACTTGTGTCAGTCATACCTAGTTAATCTAGTGAAGTCTTTCATGTTGTTGTTAAAGATATTTAAATAATAGCTTATCTTTGGAAAAAACTCAGTCAAATAATTGCCTAAAGGGTCAACTGACTTAGAGATTCTGCAGTTTAATTCAATTTAATTGAATGTATTTTAACCTAAAACCTCTGACTCTTTCTGAGGGAGCTTGAAAGATTCACATATTTAAATAGAATTAAACAATTATGAAAATTAGGATAATTTTTCTTCTGTCTCTGACACTGAAACTGAGCTATTCTTTATGGGAATTGTGAACATCATGAGGCAATTATTTACATGGCGAGAAAAATAGGGGAAAATTTTAAAAAATTCTTTTTTCCTTTCTCTTTCTCTCTCCTTCCATGCTCCCATCCTCCTCCTTCCTTCCTTCTATTTCTTGTTCTCCTTTTTCTTTTCATCCTCCTCTTCTTCTTTGAAACACAAAGATACTAAGAAATATGGCAAAGATGTTTGCAGCAACGTGAATGAACCTACCGATTGTCATGCTGAAAGAAGTAAATCAGGGAGAGAAAGACAAATGTCGTGTGATATGATATCCCACCTGGATGTGGAATCTAACAGGAAATGGCACAAATGAACTTATTTGTAAAACACAACAGACTCACAGAATTAGAGAATGAACTCATGGTTATCAGTAGGGAAATGTGGGAAGAAGGGACAGTTAGGGAGTTTGGGATGGACATGTACACACTGCTATATTTAAAATGGATAACCAGCAAGGACCTACTGTATAGCACAGGGAACTCTTCTCAATATTATGTAACAAACTAAATGGAAAAAAAAATTAGAAAAAGAATAGATCGCTTTGCTCTACACCCAAAACTAACACAACAATCTTAATCAACTATACTCCAACATAAAATAAAAAGTTAAAAAAGAAATATGGCAAAGAGGAAAACGGAGGTGACAGACTCTTCCCTTATTTTCCATCTCTTATTTTCCAACTAGTAGATGAATTTGAGGCCTTGTGTAATGAGGATTTATGCCCGTGGACCGAAAGAACTGTTCATGAAGAACTCAGGAGATTTGGGTAAAAGCTGACTCTTATGGACCCAAGTAAGGATATGCCCCAACCCACAGTGGGTTAGGGAGCTGTTCTACCCCTACCTCCACTTCATCACAGAGCTCAGGGCAGCTTGGGACCCTGTTTCATCACAGGAGCCACCGCAGAGAGTCGATGGGCCCGATAGAGCAACGGGGGAGTTGGGGACACTTGAGAGAGTGATGTTCTCATGGGGCATATTGGGTAGGAAAGATGTCTCTATTAAGTGTAGGTAGGGCAGACTTCCACCCACGATCCAAGGTGGGAGAGCATGAGTGCACTGTGTCTACAGGTATGTAGGAAATACTTCAGAGACCCTAATACAGCTGAGGAAGACTTCCAGGAAAGCGTGGTGTTTTAGAATCATTCAGGTGAGGTTAAGAACAATTAGAATTTATACACTAAAGCTAATGAACTATATTTATGCTGTCAGGTTAGTGACAGCTAGAGCATTCAAATTACATTTCTATAGTAAGGAGAGGAACACTTTATGTATTCTATAGCCCTTTGGGATGGTACATTTGAACTAATCTGTCTACTGCTCTTAGAAGCACTTTCTTTATTTTCCCTTTTTTCTTCCTCAGCACTGCTTGCTTTTCTGCCAGAGAGGCAGCATTGTGTAGTTGATAAGGGTTTGGGCTCTGGGTAGGCTAGCCATATAATTTATCATCCTAAATGGGACACTTTGAGAATTAGAGGCCATATAATTAATAATGCCACTGGGACAATAGGAAAAACCGTGAATCTTTTAAGTGGAGAAGGACATGTTGTCAGCTGAGCTTTGGAGCTAGACTGTGTGGGTTTGAGTTCTGCGTGTGCTCTGAGAGCCTGAGCTCACTACTCAAACTCCTTTTGCTCTTATTTTTTTACCTCCAAAAGGAGATGATAAAGGCAACTCAGCTCATTGGAATAGTGTGTGGAAAAAACAGGTTAATATACAGAAAGCATTCTGAGCAGTGCCTGGAGTATAGTCATGTGCTTTCCAAGGGTTACCCTCATCACCATAGCTTCCCCACTTGGTGGGAATGTTTCAGCCAAGTCTACTAAATACTGCTTAACAGACATCAAGCATGACAGCATTTTTAAAGCAAGACACATACATGAAATGGCACATTTTTAAGAAAGCAAATTCAGGTGTATTGTGCGATTCAAGGAAGAGCAAATATCATTCTCTTTGCATGTTAAGTAATTAGAATTGATTTTTCAATTTTCCAAAATGGTACAGAATCAAATAGTCACCAAATACTAGTAGAAAACTAATCACATTTGTATAATGCTTTGTGTGTGTTACAGATAGTGTCAAATTGCTCTTATATATTTATTTTGCTAGATTCAGGCAGATGCTTTCTGTGTAGCAAAAGAGCAGCAATGCCTGGTAAGTGGTCTCTCCATTGTTTGCCAAGAAACCACAGCAGAGGGGTTTAATCTCATTTCTCTGCCATCTTCTCTAGATCAAATGATGGGGACCGTTATTGCTCATTGTATAGTTGACTTGTCTTGGACAAGGAAGCTTAATTCAGGTGTTCTATCCCTTTCTCTCTCTCTTTTCTTTTCAAGTTCCTCCCTAAACTCAGGAACTCCCCAAGAGTGTCCCTTTAATTAATTTCTGTACTTTTCCTCAGAGCTTTCTTAGGTGACCTCATCACCTTTCTCAATTTTCATTGTCATTTCTTTTTATTTTTTAAAATTATTTTTTAAAGATTTTTTTTTTGATGTGGACCATTTTGAAAGTCCTAATTGAATTTGTTACAATATTGCTTCTGCTTTATGTTTTGGTTTTTTGGCCACGAGCAACGTGAGATCTTAGCTCCCCAACCAGGGCCTAAACATGCACCTCCAGTGTTAGAGGGTGAAGTCTTAACCGCTGGACCACCAGAGAAGCCCCTTTCATTGTCCTTTCTATGTCCAAGACTTCCACATCTCCCTGTCTCTCTCTCTCTCTCATGCATCCACGTGTTCTTGGCTGAATTCTCTTCTCACACTTTCAGTGTGGAATTGTGGGTCATTTCCATCGTGATACCCACTGGAACCTAAAATTCATTGTGATTCTTTCCACTTGTTTCATATCATCCAGTTAGTTGTCAATTTCCCCTGATTATTTTGTCCTAGTGTCTCTTACTTTCTCCTTCCTATTTTTTTGGCTGCTACTCTATATCTGACCCATTTAACTTATGAATATGCTACTGAGACACTCCCCTAAGTGTTTCTTATCTGGAAGAAAAGACATAAAATGTATTATTTTGTTCAAAATATACTGCTTCTTTCAGGAGTATTAGACTTCTCAGAAAAGAGTAAACTTTAGTGACATTTTAGGTAGGTGCTGGTGAGTAGGAGAACACTCCTTCTCAGGTCTTCCTCAGCTACCCGTTCATGCATGTGTGCTAAGTTGCTTCAGTTGTTGTCTGACTCTGTGACCCCATGGACTGTAGCCCACTGGGCTCCTCTGTCCAAGGGCTTCTCCAGGCAAGAATACTGGAGTGGGTTGCCATTTTCTTCTTCAGGGGATTTTCCTGACCTAGGGATCAAACTCACGTCTCTTTACATCTCCTGCATTGGCAGGTGGGTTCTTTACCACTAGCGCCACCTGGGAAGTTTAGCAGTGATTTGATGTAATTTTATTAAGGTAAATTATGACTTTCAGTTCAGTTCAGTTCAGTCGCTCAGTTGTGTCTGACTCTCTGTGACCCCATGAACTACAGCACACCAGGCCTCCCTGTCCATCACCAACTCCCAGAGTCCACCCAAACCCATGTCCATTGAGTTGGTGGTGCCATCCAACCATCTCATCCTCTGTTGTCCCCTTCTTCTCCTGCCTTCAATCTTTCCCAGCATCAGGGTCTTTTCAAATGAGTCAGCTCTTTGCATCAGGTGGCCAAAGTATTGGAGTTTCAGCTTCAGCATCAGTCCTTCCAATGAACACCCAGGACTGATTTCCTTTAGGATGGACTGGTTGGATCTCATTACAGTCCAAGGGACTCTCAAGAGTCTTCTCCAACACCACAGTTCAAAAGTATCAATTCTTCAGTGCTCAGCTTTCTTTATAGTCCAAATCTCACATCCATACATGACCACTGGAAAAACCATAGCCTTGACTAGACAGACCTTTGTTGACAAAGTACTGTCTCTTCTTTTCAATATGCTGTCTAGGTTGGTCATAACTTTCCTTCCAAGGAGTAAGCGTCTTTTAACTTCAAGGCTGCAGTCACCATCTGCAGTGAGTTTGGAGCCCAGAAAAATAAAGTCAGCTACTGTTTCCACTGTTTCCCCATCTATTTGCCATGAAATGATGGGCCCGGATGCCATGATCTTAGTTTTCTGAATGTTGAGCTTTAAGCCAACTTTTTTGCTCTCCTCTTTCACTTTCATCATCAAGAGTCTTTTTAGTTCCTTTTCACTTTCTGCCATAAGGGTGGTGTCATCTGCATATCTGAGGTTATTGATATTTTTCCCAGCAATCTTGATTCCAGTTTATGCTTCCTCCAGCCCAGCGTTTCTCATGATGTACTCTGCATATAAGTTAAATAAGCATGGTGACAATATACAGCCTTGACATACTCCTTTTCCTATTTGGAACCAGTCTGTTGTTCTATGACTTTTAGGCTTGTTAAATAGCCATTTCCTCCCTACCACTTCCATGGTAGGAGTATAAGTACTTTCCTGCACTCCTGATGTTGGACTTGGTCATATGACTAGCTTTAGCCTCACAATGGATGGAATGTGGTTCCTCACACTTTGGCTTTGGGTTGGCCAGGTAGCTTGCTTTGGCCTGCTGGATGCCAGTGAATGTGACACCCGCAGAGACTTGACATGTGCTAGCATTTTTGTGTCTGTCTCACTGCATGAGAATGACATGCCCCAACTAGCCCTCTAGTTCAAGGAGAATAAGAGACCTGGAGGCTGAACAAGCCACTTGCAGCTTATAGCTAGATAAGCCTAGCTTACTTCAGCTGACTCACCTGAGCTAGTGAAATGTTTATCATTGATAATTAGCCAAATGGATGCTTATCCTTGTATGCCACTAATATTCTATGCTGTTTGTTTCACAGCAATAGTTCCCTGACACGTTTCCAGAAAAGAAATTTAACTTCAAATAAGCAAAATATTTTAGCATGTGATGCTCATTAAGAGAAATAAAATGAATTCATATAATGCTGGAGGAAAAGATAGGAATCCAAATAGTCGAATATTCAGCATGTCCTTTCACTCAGCAGTCTAATTCAGTCGGTTTTCAAACTTAATGCGATGAAAAATCACTTGGGTAGATTATTTAAGAAATAAATCCCTGACTCTAAGATTAGCAATGAATTCATTAGATTTGGGGTAGCTACCAGGATTTTGTATCTTTAGCTACTGCTCTTAGATAGTCTGAGAAACACTGATACATTTATTTTGTTTTCTTATATTATTTTCATTTTCTTTTTTTTTTTTTAATTTCCCTATAGATCAAAGTATAAGATGTAGTTGGGTGACTCATGAAACAAGTATTAGAAAGAAAATAAAATGATAAGGGATCTATTCTATTCTCTTATATCCTCCTGAATCTGTTTATTCATTATGAGTTGAAGATTGTCCTGTTGTTTTTGATTTTCTATAGTTTACATCATAAGTTCAGTACACTTTAATTTTTATTTACTATTATTTATAATTGATGCCAAACAATTCTCCAGAGGCCTCTTTTCAACAACCAATGTTCCTTTTGGCAGCAAAATCTACTTACCTTAACTGACTATGATTATACTTCAACTTGGTTCTCGGAGTTATGATGGTAATATTCATTGTACTATCCCAAAAGGCTCTTAGTATTCATCAAATATTTGATTAACATCATCTAATAAAGCTTATAGAATGCAGAAACATGAAACCTAACTCCATCATGATTTTTACTACTGTCTCTTTCATTAACACTGTGAGTTTCTTCTCTAAAATAATTAAAATCCATAATTGAATACACTGCAATAATTTTGGAAAATTAGTTTCATTATTCTAGTATTTCCATTTGGAAAGCTTGCATTACTTATTACAACTAAATAGATACAAGTGGCCCTTCTTTCTAACTTTTCATTTTATACTTATTCTTTCAGAGAGAATATTTGTTTTGTATATTTGTTTTTTTTTAAGGGAATGAGTAATAGCTCTTAAAGCTACATTGACAAAACCTTAAGGATGACTTGGGCGCTATAAGTGAATACACTAACAGTGGAAGTCATTCACCTGTAGGAATTGGCTCATTATACCAAGAAATATTCAGCTCCCTCTCCTCACTAAGTATGTTGTCCAAGTTTTAAATTATTCTGTATCCTTTAGAAGCAAAATATAACATGGGAAATTGTAAGTCTTTCAAAGATTCTCTTTGGAAAAAAGAGAATAGATATATTTTCTCTACTAACTCAAGTGGGTTTGGGGTCATGGAGTTCATTTGTCTGTATTAGCTCTTTCCTGGTGGCTCAGTGGAATAAGAAACTTCCAGCAATGCAGGAGACCTGGGTTTGAAAGCTGGGTCGGGAAGATCCCCTCCACTCCAGTACTCTTGCCTAGAGAATCCCAGGGACAGAGGAGCCTGGTGGTTGCAAGAGTCGGACACAGCTGAGTGACTGAAGCACCGCCAGCACCAGCTCTGTAATTGGCAGGACACCTACCAATTTTTTGTTTTGTCTGGGTTATCTGTGTAGTGCAAAAATTGGAAGTATTTTATAAGCTGGAAAAAAACCTAAACAAGGTATTTCAAACTTAGATTAAATCCCTCTCATTGTTTGCATATAGCAATCCAAGCAACTTCTTACCATAGGACATGGTATGAATATCTTTATTAAAAACACTTCAATTTCCTGAGATAAAAACTATTCAGAACACTGGATAACCATAGGGACTTCATTTTTTTTTTTTTTGAAACCTATTTATGAGAAATAGAAAAGACCTCAGCAGAAATTACACAATTAATATTTTAGGAGGTCTGGGGTTCACTCAGTCAGCAGTAATGTAAGGTGGCTGGGTCATAAGTCAGAAGTATGCTTGGATTCCATAATTGTAAGCTTTACCTCTGACATAGTAGAATAATTCAACTGGCAACACAGAATCAAATGAAAATATGCAAACAATTTAAAAGAGAAATAAATTAAACCTAATATGAAAGGTCAAAAGCACTCCATTAAAATTTATATGTGTGAATCCTCTAAAGTTAAGCTAAATAAATATCTATAATAAAGGGTTTTAAAATGCCACTGTCATTTCTATTATCAAATTTCTTAGTTTAGCATTTGAAATACTAATAAAATGTGCAAGTCTAGGTTTTGCATAATATCACAGCAGAACATTGTGGAAATCTCCAGCTTCTGGCCATTTCCCCTCCTTCCTTTCCCATTTCTACCCCTCAGTCCCATCCCACTTTCCCAAACCTTATAACTACTTACTTGTGCTTTGCAGGGCTTCCCTGGTGGCTCAGCTGGTTAAGAATCCGCCTGCAATGCAGGAGACTTGGGTTCAATCCCTGGGTTGGGAAGATCCCCTGGAGAAGGGAACAGCTACCCACTCCAGTATTCTGGCTTGGAGAATTCCATGGACTGTGTAGTCCATGGGGTCACAAAGAGTCAGACAGGCATGCAAACTCTTATTTGTGGCATGTGGGATCTAGTTCCCTACCAGGGTCCCCTGCCTTGGGAGTGTAGCGTCTTAGCCACTGGACCACTGGACCAACACTGCATAATTTCTTGTGGTGTATAACTATAAAGTCATAAGAGTAGAGGTTATATATGCTTGTGCACTAGGCATCTAGCACCCAGCATGTATCTGGCACAAAGAAAGTGTAATGAATATTGGTTGAATGAATGAATGCATACATGGATGAATGAGTGAATGAAAATTAAGAGCAGTAAACAGTTATTCCTGAGAGTCACCATAATCAAGACCAGGTTTCTCTTGTGGCTCAGACAACACAGAATCTACCTGCACTGTGGGAGGCCCAGGTTCTAGTCCTGGGTTGGGAAGATCCCCTAGAGAAGGGAATGGCAACCCACTCCAGTATTCTTGCCTAGAGAATGCCATGGACAGAGGAGCCTGGTGGGCTACAGTCCATAGAGTTACACAGAGTCGGACACGACTGAAGTGACTTAACACACGCACAAGAGTATTTGCTAGGGGCTATAGAATTTCCCCTTTTCAGTATGACCAGTCTTTAAGAAATGCTCTGTCAATAGATGTGTCAAAGAAAGGTTATTTTGAAATTATATCTAAGTCATTGTGTTCTATGAATTTAGGAATTTCTGTTTTCTTTTTTACATATCTTTTAGGTAATATGTGCAGAAATTTCAGTGATGTGCCTATTGTCCCCCTTTTCTCCAATTACAGTGTAAACTCCATGAGATTAGGAATCTTGATTGACGTAATTATTAGTATAGGTCCCCGGTTAGAATAGTACCTGACACAATAGGTAATCAATAAATGTTTGTTCAATGAATAAATGGATGATTTTTCTATATTATTCTTGCATTCTGTTTTGTGTTCATTTTAACAATTTTAGTGTGGAATTGTTTGGTCACTGAGTGAGTCATTTTTAGGGTTTTGATTTTTGTTGTCAAATGTATCTCCAGAAAGACTAACAGTTCATATATTACCACCAGTTGTGTACAAGAATATTCATTTCTTCACATCCTGGCCATCTTGGGGTAGTTTCATACTTTTTCATTATTTCTAATCTGATAGATTAAAAATGATTTCACCGCACTGTTTTGAATTGTCTTATTCAGTTACCAGTAAGAGTGAATCTTTTCTCATAGGTGTATATGCTATTTGAATTTCTTCCTTTTTAAATGGTCCATTTGAGTCATTTGCTAATTTGCTCAATTGATGTGATTGTCTTTTTTCTTGATAATTTGGCTATGTTTTTATATACTAAGAATAATGGCTCTTTTTCTGTCAGAATTCCAGGTGCATTTTCCTCAAGTTTGATGTTTATTTTAAAATTTAGATGGTGTAGGTATTTTGAAGTAAGCATATCTCTCAGTTCCCTCCAGTCTATACTTTATAGTTCTTCAGCGTTTCTAGACTGATACAGATTCTTTTTTATATTTTGGTGATTACTTCAGTTTTTTATTTATTTTTTTCCCATGGTTCACCTCTTGGTTGGCTGGTGTAGGCCTTCAAATAATATTTATAGAAAAAATATCTAATATTCAAGATTTTGAGCTGTAGCATTGAGAGAATCTTTCCTTTGTGTTTACATATGACCTACAATTTGGCTGCACATCAAAATCTTGGGTTACAGTTATTTTCTCTAAAAACTCTGCAGATGCTGTGCCATTTCATTTTAGCACTTAATATTTAGTAGAAAAATCCTGAAGTCACTTTGATTCCCTTCTGTCAAACTATTTCAACTGGGATGGTTAGTGAGTCTTTATTTGTCTCTGAAATTTAAAAATTTCATTGACATGTAGTACATATGTTTTTTTCTGCATTAATTTTGGGGGGCTAGTAAGCCTTATAGATATATAGATTCAAGCATTTCTATAGATCAGGAAGGTTATTTTTAATTTAAGTATTCATTTTTATTAGATTTTCCCTAGTATATTCTTTAGGAACACATAGATGTCTGTGTGCTAAGTCGCTTTAGTTGTGTCTGACTCTGTGTGACTGTATGGATTGTAGCCCACCAGTCTCCTCTGTCCAGGCAAAAATACCGGAATGGGTTGCCATGCCCTCCTCTGGGGGATTTTCCCAACCCAGGGATCAAACCCGCATCTCTTATGTCTCCCGCATTGGCAGATGAGTTCTTTACTACTAGTGCCCCCTGGGAAGACCACATAGATGTCTATTGAATACCAATATTTTGAGTCTTTCTGCTTATGCAGAAATTTTCTCCCTTTAGTCCTCTACATGGTGAATTCAAAATTTCTATAATGTTGGTTCTACTGTACATTGCTCTTGATGTATATTTCAATTCTGTGAGTTAACTTTTTCAGTTTCTCTTAACTCACTGTGATCTTTTTTCTTCTCTTTATCAGCCTATTGCTTTATCATTTTATGTTTCATCTCCGGTTTCAGAACCCATTTTTTCCTTGAGTTTTATTGTGATCACAAAGCTGATACATTTACAAATTTCACTTTTGTTTCCAATAGTAAGTTATTTGGCAAAAGTCCCTCTCTGTCTCTCTCTATATACTCACATATATTTATTTTTTTATCTATTTATACATCTTTCAAATTATCCATAAGGCTATTCATGGATACTAATTGCTCATAAAGAATTTAATGGGTTCTCATTGTCTAAACTGTACCATTAAAATACTTTAAAATCATATCTTGCTATTTTTAACTGGTGGACTATACTTAACCAGTGATCTAACAGACTAAAGTGAACTGAGAGGGAATTAAAATGATAGGAAGTTCAACAACTTTATTATAAGGATTTTTGCCTGTAACTAGCAAAAGAACTTCCTTATAGAGCATTCTTGTCTTTATAATGAATCTGCTTTGTTGGGAACTGGCTTCCAGATGACACTTTGTTTTTCCTGTTGGCTCTCAGCCTCATACCCACATCAGCCTCCCTAGCATGCCTCTGCTCCACTCACCTGCCAATGGTGCCCCTCACGTGCCATCTCCAAGGGCCGTTGAATTCCTAGTGGCAGATGGCAGTCTAAGCGGGTGCTCCATATCGGTCATGCCTTGTCCACGAACCCAGTACTTCCTCTTCAAAGTTGAGTGGTGTTAGTGGGCTTCTGCATGGGTTTCTTTCCTTCCTGTTGATTCTGAACCTTTACAACAGGAGAATTTGGTCATCATCTCTCAGTTCCCATCTTCAGTATGATCCCATCTATACTATATATTGTACTAAAAACTGTTGTCATGTTGATGGGCCTTCACATTATTGCTGGTTTTCCAGCTGTTTTTTATTTTGTTTTTGCAGTCACTTGATCCTTTCAGTAGGAATCTGAAGTAATGAATGGGTAAATACTATTCATGTTACTAGGAATTCTATTTTTTAACAGCTAGATTACTGCAGCTTCTTCTCCAATTTCTGATAAGAGTTTTTCACCATCCTCATTAACTTCTAGAATCATGAAAGTTGGCTTTATTCATCAAATACTGAATATTTATTATGTTTCAGACACTCACAGGATACCAACAGGAATTTAGATAAGTATCCTTTTTTCAAGATAATCACTGTCTAGATGCTGAAAAGCAAGTAAACAGCTATTAATAGTTTATAACATAAACTATCAAAAAATATGACATCCTTTTCATCATAGGGGACTAGATTGCAAAAGTAGGAAGTCAAGAGATACGTAGAGTAATAGGGAAGTGGCCTTAGAGTACAAAATGAAGCAGGGCAAAGGCTAACAGAGTTTTGCCAACACACTGCACTGCTATAACAAACACTCTCTTCCAACAACACGAGAGATGATTCTACACATGGACATCACCAGATGGTCAATACTGAAATTAGATTGATTATATTCTTTGCAGCCGAAGATGGAGAAGCTGCATACAGTCAGCAAAAAAATGACCTGGAGAAGACTGGCACAGATCCTTGGCTCTTTATTGCAAAATTCAGGCTCAAATTGAATACAGTAGGGAAAAACATTAGGTCATTCAGGTATGATCTAAATCAAATCCCTAACGATTTTACAGTGGAGGTGATAATAGATTCAAGGAATTAAATATGATAGAGTGCCTGAAGACCTACTTATGGAGTTTATATTAATGCACAGGGAGTGGTGACCAAAACCATCCCCAAGAAAAAGAAATGCAAGAAGGCGAAGTGGTGTCTGAGGAGGCCTTACATAGATGAGAAAGAAAGAGAAGTGAAGGCAGGGGAGAAAGGGAAAGATGTACCCATCTGAAGGCTGAGTTCCGGAGAATAGCAAGGAGAGATAAGAAAGCCTTTTTAAGTGAACAGTGCAAAGAAATAGAGGAACACAATAGAATGGGAAAGACTAGAGATCTCCTCAAGAGAATTAGAGATACGAAGGAAACATTTCAGGCAAAGCTGGGAACAATAAAGGACAGATCGACAAGGAGCTACAACAGAGGCGGAAGAGATTAAGAAGCGGTGGCGAGAATACACAGAAGGACTGTACAAAGAAGTTCTTAGTGACCTGGACAACCACGATGATATGGTCTCTTACCTAGAGCCAGACCTCCTGGAGTGTGAAGTCAAGTGGGCCTTAGGAAGCATTACTACAAACAAAGCCCATGGAGGTGATGGAATTCCAGCTGACCTATTTAAAATCCTAAAAGATGATGCTGTTAAAGTGTTGCATCAATATCCAAGCAAATTTGAAAAACTCAGCAGTGACCACAAGACTGGAAAAGGTCAGTTTTCTTTCCTATCCCAAAGAAGGGCAATGCCAAAGAATGTTCAGATGACCACACAATTGCACTCATTTCACATGCCAGCAAGGTAGTGCTCAAAATCCTCCAAGCTAAGCTTCAACAGTGAGTGAACTGAGAACTTCCAGATGTAGAAACTGGATTTAGAAAAGGTAGAGGAACCAGAGATTAAATTGCCAACACCCACTGGATCATAGAAAAAACAAGGAAATTTCCCCAAAACAACTACTTCTGCTTCATTGACTATGCTAAAGCCTTTGACTGCGTGAATTATGACAAACTGGAAAATTCTTAAAGAGAAGGGAATGGCTGACTACCTTACCTGCCTACTGAGAAACCTGTGTGCAGGTCAAGAAGCAACAGTTAGTACTGGGCATGAATCAATTGACTGGTTTAAAATTGGGAAAGGAGTATGTCAAGGCTGAATATTGTCACCCTGCTTATTTAACTTACATACAGAGTACATCATGCTAAATGCCAGGCTGTATGAATTACAAGCTGGAATCAAGATTGTGGGGAGAAATATCAACAACTTCATATATGCAGATGACACCATCTTTAGGGAGAAAGTGAAGAGGAACTAAAGAGCCTCTTCATGAAAGTGAAAGAGGAGAGTAAAAAAGCTGGCTTAAAACTCAAAATTCAGAAAACTAAGATCATGGCATCCAGTCCTATCACTTCATGGCAAATAGATGGGGGAAAAGTGGAAACTCTCAGATTTCATATTCTTGGGCTCCAAAATCAATGTGGATGGTGACTGCAGCCACAAAATTAAAAGACACTTGCTTCTTGGAAGAAAAACTAATGACAAACCTAGACAGCATGTTAAAAAGCAGAGTACTTTGCCAACAAAGGTCCATATAGTCAAAGCCACGGTTTTTCCAGTAGTCATGTATGGATGTGAGAGTTGGACTATAAAGACAACTGAGTGCTGAAGAATTGATGTTTTCGAACCATGGTGCTGGAGAAGACTCTTAGGAGTCCCTTGTACTGCAAGGAGATCCAACCACTAAATCCTAAATAATATCAATGCTGAAAATTCATTGGAAGGACTGATGCTGAAGCTTAAGCGCCAGTACTTTGGCCACCTGATGCAAAGAGCCAACTCATTAGAATGATCTTTCCCTGATGCTGGGAAAGATTGAAGGCAGTAGGAAATGGGGACGACAGAGGATGAGATGGTTGGATGGCATCACTGACTCTATGAACATGAGTTTGAACAAACTCAGGGAGATAGTGAAGGACAGGGAAGCCTGGTGTGCTGCAGTTCATTGGGTTGCAGAGAGTCTAATAGGACTTAGCGACTGAATAACAGCAACAATGTAATGAGATTAGTTCAGTCACTCAGGTAATAGGAAAAATATTTAAGCAACCCCTTGCCAGGGCATGCTAGAGGATGTGAGTGTTAATCAAACAGATTTGATGGAAACGTGGAGGCTTTTCTTTTGGACAAACCAGGAGAAAGTCATTGCCAACAGAAGTAATAGCCAATGCAGAAGCCCCAAGTATGAAGGTGAAAGAACTTCAAGGATCTTATGCAAAATAAATCTAGATAGATTTTTATCTTCTAGATGTAGACAACTATGAAACAGAATCACCATAGGGAAAAAACTCAGTGGCATAGACTGGTATAGCACTCTGGGTTGTTATTTCATTGTTGTGTGTCTTTCTATGTCATGTCCCGTGATATCATGTAATTTTGTCGAACATTTGTGCTAATTCAGGGCGTGTCTGTCTGAGAGATTCTTCTGCTCCTTTAATAGAGGTGTGCTGTGCTGTGCGCTCCGTCGCTTGCGTCGTGTCAGACTGTGATCCCATGGACTGTAGCCAGCCAGGCTCCTCTGAGAAATAGTATCAAAGGAAGGGATTAATATTGATTTGATTTGAATTTTCTTATGGCAACCCACTCCAGTATTCTTGCCTGGAGAATCCCACGGGCAAAGGAGCCTGGTGGGCTACAGTCAATGGGGCCGCAAAGAGTCGGATACTACTGAGAGACTAACACATACACACACTGACCCTAGCTGGACTCCTTTCATTTCTCACCTTTTTTCCCCTAAATATATACAAGCCATCTTTACAAAAACCTGTCCCATACTTTTATCTGGAGATTAATGTCAACATTTCTGTGGTTTTTGAAATTCATTCTTAAAACACGGGAACAGGCACCTTTTGCCTACCTTAGTCATTTTGTTCCTTTTCAAGTTTGTATGGCTTCTAAATGGTAATTCAAGATAGTGTGTATTCATATCTGATGATACTTTTAGCCATCTTTGATTCAGTCATCTGGATCTGAGTATTTGAACTATTTTTATGTACTTAAATGTTTCAATTTCTTTTCAGTTATCTTAAGCTTCAATTTACTATATCTAACAGGAAATTGTTTTTACTCCTTCCTCATTGAATACAGACAGAAGGTTTATATTATCTAAAAGATACTGACTCAAGCCTGCATTTGGCACTTCCTTGGCTTAAGTCATAAATATTCATGCAGACTTCTACAAGGGCAAGATGAAAAGTGTTTCCTCTCCAGGGATATCTCCCTTCACTGATAGTTGAGACCTTTCTCATTTAATCATTCTTTATTGTTATCTTGGATTCTTTACCTTTCAAATGGAAAGAAAGGTCATTAAAACAAAATTTCTGAAGGAAATTGCATTCGTACAGCTATGTTTGGATAAGGCAAGAGCTTATTAATTGGTTGTTCATTTAAACCAGCTTTCCCCAGAGAGGGTTTGGAAGGTCTGCTACATTGAGGCTATTGCCCTAGGTCAATTGAAAAGAAAGCAGCCTGTTCTTAGGATGGAGTGAGTTTCAAGAAGTGGTTGAACAAGGAAGGTTCAGACAGAAGAACTTACATAGTCTTTATGGCAATTTCTGCCACAATTTTTTAAATCCTCCTGGCTCAAATGTTCAAATAAAAATTATATCCCAAAGTAAATGCTACTGAATCTCTGCTCACTGTTTTGATCAGTCTAGATTTTCTTTCTTCATTACAATGGATGATGGAGTAGACATCTTGAATTTATTTCCAAGTCGCCACTTTAATTAGTATCACATTACTGTAGCATAAAGTTTGAATTTTAACAAAAACCATGCCTTTAAGAGCTTTTATTTCTTGGGTATGGGGTATATAGCTGTTACTTAGATAATAAATAAGGACTATTTCTAAGTCTCTGGTAGCAGTTTTTGCCTTGCTGAGGTAAGCTGTTAATCATCTGCCTCCAAAGGGTAATCAGCTAGATTTTAAATATTGCTGTGTCTTTCTGCTTTTACAATATATTTGATTAGCCAATAAATATAGGTTCAGTATCTTTCCAAATTAGAGTTACTATGTTTGCATTCTCCTCCACTAAGGCAAATTATTTTTTTCCTAATATTTTGATGAAAAAATATTGTCTCCTTGTGAAAATTAAAGAAGTTAATAAAGCTATGGAGATTGTACTATGTTTTTCTAGAAAAAGTAGCAGGTACATGCACATGTTTCTGTATTTTTAACTTACAGAGCAATATATGATAGATGAGCACTTAAAATAACATTTCCCATTCTCTCTATAACATTCTACCTTCTCCTGTCCTGTTTCTCAGGAGCCAGAATTGTATTTATATTTTAGAGACTGAGAAAGTTGAATATGTGTTTTTCTTAACTCATTTGAAATGAATAAATCAAGTCCCAAGCTTTATTTCTAGCCAGCTATCACTTGTGAAAACTCTTCCCTAAATACCCCACTCTGATGGGTTTGGTTTTAGGGCAATGGTGGCCCTCATAAAATGAACTTGGAAGTGTTTCTTCCTCTTCAATTTTGGAAACACTTGAGAGTGATTGGTATTAATTCATTTTAAATGTTTTGTAGATTTCACCCATGAAGCCATCTTGTCTTGGCTTTTATTTGTTGGGAGATCTTTGATTACTGATTCAGTCTTCTCCCTTGTTATTGGTCTCTTCATATATTCCATTGCTTGATGATTCAGTCTTGGTATGTTGTATTTTTCTAGGAAATTATCTATTTTTTTTTCTAAACATAGATGTGAAAGTCCTCAACAAAATGCTAGCAAACTGAATTCAAGAGCACATTAGAGGAATCATACACCAAGCAAATCAGTCAACATCTGCAAATCAGTCTATGCTGTATACCACATTAGCAGAGTGAAGAGAAACCGTAAGATCATTTCAACAGATGTAGAAAAAATATTTGACAAAATTCTATATTTTTAATGATAAAAACTCTCAAGAAATTAGGTATTAAAGAAAGGTACCTCAATGTAATAAAGACCATCTATGACAAATCCACACATAACATCATGTTCTACGGTGAAAAATTTGAAGCCTTTTCTCTAAGATCAGGAAAAAGAAAAAGATACCCATTCTCACCACTTCTATTCACTGTATTACTGGAAGTCCTAGTAATAGCAATTAGGGAGGATGAATAAAACACATTCAAATTGGAATAGAACATGTAAAATTGTCCCTGTTTGCATATGACATAATCTTATATATAGGAAACCCTAAAGACTTCATCAAAATTCTGTTAAAACTAATGAATGAATTTAGTAACCTTCCAGATTACAAAATCAGTATAGAAAAATCAGTTGCATTTTGGTACATGAACAATGAACTATCCAAAAAAGAAATTAAGAAAACAATCCCATTCAAATAGCATCAAAAATAATTAGGAAAATATTTAATCAAGCAGATGAAAGATCTGTACTGAAAACTATAAGACAGTGATGAGAGAAATCAAAGAAGATATAAATAAATGAAAAGATATTATGTGCTCATGAATTAGAAGAACCAATTTTGTTAAAAATATATATCTTATCCAAAGAAACCTAGATTCAGTGCAATTCATATCAAAATTCTATGACATTTTTCACTATAATAGAAAAAAAAATTCCAAAATTTATATGGAATCCCAAAAGACAATAAAGAGCCAAAGCAATCTTGAGAAAGAGAAACAAACCTGAAAGCATGACATAAACTAATTTCAAACTGTGTTACAAGCTAAGTGACCAAAAAGTAGGGTTCAGTTCAGTTCAGTTGCTCAGGCATGTCTGACTCTTTGTGACCCCATGAAGCACAGCACGCCAGGCCTCCCTGTCCATCACCAACTCCCAGAGTCCACCCAAACCCATGTCCATTGAGTCAGTGATGCCATCCAGCCATCTCATCCTCTGTCATCCCCTTCTCCTCCTGCTCCCAATCCCTCCTAGCATCAGGGTCTTTTCCAATGAGTCAACTCTTTGCATCAGGTGGCCAAAGTATTGGAGTTTCAGCTTCAGCATCAGTCCTTCCAATGAACACCCAGGACTGATCTCCTTTAGGATGGACTGGTTGGAGCTCCTTGCAGTCCAAGGGACTCTCAAGAGTCTTCTCCAACACCACAGTTCAAAAGCATCAATTCTCTGATTAGCTTTCTCTGGTTAGCTTAGCTTTCTTTACAGTCCAAACCTGACATCCATACACGACTACTGGAAAAACCATAGCCTTGACTAGATGGACCTTTGTTGGCAAAGTAATGTCTCTGCTTTTTAATATGCTGTCTAGGTTGGTCATAACTTTCCTTCCAAAGAGTAAGCATCTTTTAATTTCATGGCTGCAAACACCATCTGCAGTGATCTTGGAGCCCAGAAAAATAAAGTCAGCCACTGTTTCCACTGTTTCCCCACCTATTTGCCATGAAGTGATGGGACCAAATGCCATCAACTTAGTTTTCTGAATGTTGAGCTTTAAGCCAACTTTTTAACTCTCCTCTTTCACTTTCATCAAGAGGCTCTTTAGTTCTTAACTTTCTGCCATAAGGGTGGTGCCATCTGCATATCTGAGGTTATTGATATTTCTCCCAGCAATCTTGATTCCAGCTTGTGCTTCATCCAGCCCAGCGTTTCTCATGATGTACTCTGCATAGAAGTTAAATAAGCAGGGTGACAATATACAGCCTTGATGTACTCCTTTTCCTATTTGGAACCAGTCTGTTGTTCCATGTCCAGTTCTAACTGTTGCTTCCTGATCTGCATACAGGTTTCTCAAGAGGCAGGTCAGGTGGTCTGGTATTCCCATCTCCTTCAGAAGTTTCCATAGTTTATTGTGATCCACACAGTCAAAGACTTTGGCATCGTCAATATAGCAGAAACAGGTGTTTTTCTGAAACTGTCTTGCTTTTTTGATGATCCAGCAGATGTAGGTAATTTGATCTCTGGTTCCTCTGCCTTTTCTAAAACCAGCTTGAACATCTGGAAGTTCATGGTTTATGTATTGCTGAAGCCTGACTTGGAGAATTTTGAGCATTACTTTGCCAGCGTGTGAGATGAGTGCAATTGTGCGGTAGTTTGAGCATTCTTTGGGATTGCCTTTCTTAGGGATTGGAATGAAAACGGACCTTTTACAGTCCTGTGGCCACTGCTGAATTTTCCAAAGTTGCTGACATATTGAGAGCAGCATCTTCACAGCATCATCCTTCAGGATTTGAAATAGCTCAACTGGAATTCCATCACCTCCAAATAGATGTATAGATCAATGGAGCTGAGGAGAGATATAACAAATATAATAAATTCACACATTTGCATTCAGTCAATTTTCAACAAAAGTGTCAAAAACATATAATGCAGAGAAGATGGTCTCTTCAATAAAAGATGTTGAGAAAACTTCCATATCCACTTGAATGAGGTTGAACTTATATTGGGTTTGCCAAAAGCTTATTTGTGTTTCCATAAGATGCTTCAGAAAAACCCAAACAAACTTTTTGGCCAACCCAATATAAAAATTGACTCAAAGTGGGTTAAAGACTTAAATATAAGACCTGAAGATGAAATATTCCTAAAAAATACACACGGGAAAAGTTTCTTGACTTTGGTCTGGGCAATTATTTTCTTGGATATGGTCCTAAAAACAGGGCAACATAAGCAAACACAGACAAAGGATTGCATCAAACTAAAAAGCTTTTGCACAGCAAAGGAACAATTGACAAAGTGAAGTGACAACATATCAAATGGAAGAAAGTATTTGTAAACTATGCATTTAAGAAGGACTTAATAGCCAAAATATATGAAGAACTCAAACAATTCAGTGGCAAGAAAATAACCTGATTTAAAAATGGATAAAGGACCCAAATAGACATTTTCCCAAAGACATATAGATAATTAATAAGAACATGAAAAGGTGTTCAACATCACTAATCATCAGGGAAATGCAAATCAAATCTGCAATGAGATATCACTTTACACCACTGAATGGCTCTTATCGAAAGGGTCAGTGACTACAAATGTTGGCAAAAATACAGAGAAAAAAGAACTCTAATACACTATTGGTGGGAATGTAAATTTCTGTAGCCACTATGGAAAACAGTATGGAGGGTCCTAAAAAATGAAAAGTAGAACTACTGTATGAGCCAGAAGTTTCACTCCTGGGTATATGTCCAAAGAAAGGAAATTAATATCTCAAAGAGACTTCTATACCTTCACATTTGCTGTAGCATTTTTTCACAGTAGCCAAGATGTGGCAGCAACCTAAGTACCCTTTAATGGATGAACAGATTAAAAAAATAGAGTTTCTCTAATGGCTCAATGATGAAGAATCTGCCTGCCAATGGAGGAGACACAGGCTCTATACTTGGGTCAGGAAGGTCCCCTGGAGAAGGAAATGGCAACCCACTCCAGTATGCTTGCCTGGGAGATCCCATGGACAGAGGAGCCTGGTGGGTTAGAGGCCATGGGTTCACAAAAAGTTGGACACTCGGAAACAACATAGCAACTAAACAATAACAACAAGGTTAAAAAATGTGATATATCTGTGTTTCAACATATCAGTATATCTTTATCTCTAGATAGAATATTACTCAGCCATATAAAAGAAGGAAATCTTGCTGTTTGGAAAACAACATGGGTGAACCTGAAGGCCATTATGCTAAGTGAAATATGCTAGCCAAAGAAAAATAAATATTCTATGGTATAACTTACATGTGGAAACTAACAGAAAAAAAGTCAGTTTCATAGACACAGATTAGAATGATGGTTGCCAGCAGCCAGGGGGAAGTGATGTAGGTCAAATGGTACAAACTTTCAGTTAAAAGAAGAGTGCTGATGACATAATGTAGAGCATCCTGACTATAATTAATAACATAGTTGATAATGCAACATTGTTTATTTGAAATCTGCTGAGTAAATCTTAAATGTTCTTACCACACACACACACATTAACTTTGTAGGATGATGGATATATTAATTATTTTGATCTTGTTCTACAATGAATATATACATATATATGTTACATACATAAAACCATCACACTGTATAATTTTAAATATATCAGTGTATTATTGTCCCCAATAAAGTCGGCAACAAAAGGAATGAATGAATGTTGAATGAAAGGAGCAACAAAAAATGAGCAGGCTACAAAACTTACAGACTATTAAATAGCTTCTTCTTGATGCTGTGACAAATGACCACGAACAATTGTTTAACAGCACAGATTTATTGTCTTGCTGTTCTGTAGGCCATAATTTCTAAAATCAAGATGTCAGTGAGGCTACATCATTTATGAAGCTTCTAGAGGGAAAAATCTACTTTCTTGCCTTTTCTACCTTCTGCTTGCTGCCTGCAGTTCTTGGCTGGTGACCCCTTCTCTCTTCTTCAAAACCAGCTTTAAGTGTTTGTGTCTCTCCTCTCTGCTTTCATCTTTACATCTCCTCCTCTGACTCTCACTTTCCTTCTTCCCTCTTATAAAGACCCCATGATTACATTGGGCCCACCCAGGTAATCCAGGATAATTTCCCCATCTCAAAAGCCTTAATTTAAACACATCTGCAAGATCTCTTTTTGCCATATAAGGTTTTGGAGATAAATTATCTCCAAAATTTAAATCAACAGGTTTTGTAGATAAATTATGGACGTCTTCGAGGAATCATTATTCTACCTAAATTACATAGAATTGCAAGGTTCTTAACATTCATAATGTCTGACCCCACTAAGAATAAGTAAGAACCATGTTGGATTGGTCTAGATATCGCTATTCTTTGGGTGAGAATACTCTGCTCTCTGCTCTCCATCTTGCTTACCCCCCCTCTCCCCCGCAGTCTGCCTCTCCCTTTAGAGAGGGTCTTGGTGGCCTCTCCTCAGAGATCATTTTTCTTCCCCATACAAGGTTCTATAGATTTGGACCTGGACTGCCAGGTCCCCAGTTATCAGAAACCTGTTTTATTTGCTTAATCTCATGCAGCTAAATATCTCCTCCCCTTGAGATGGTAGAACACTCAGTGCTCAGGGCTTATGTCAGTAATGAGCCATCAGATTCTCACCATTATTAAAATGAATTAAACAAACCACTCTACCAGCCTATTATAGTCATGTGCTTCGTGTTGACAGTTTTCTCAAATCATGACTGAAGACAAAATTATATCAGAGAAGTAATTTTTCAAGCTTTCCTTGGTTTCTTTAACTAGGGTGTCTTCATCTTACCCATTTTGTACTTATACTAACCATTTTGCCTTTTGTGATGTTAGCAAGCATGCTCTTCCTTTCTGTCAAAAAATTACCTAGCCATCAGGGTTGTTTTGCACAGCCCTTCTCAGTGGCTTTTCAAGAGTCCCAGATGCTTAGAGTTGGCATCAATCTTTATTCTGTGGTGCCTTCACCATAGAATTTTCAATGTGTGTGTGTATGCATGTGCACACACATGTGTTTTGAAAATTGTATGCTATGAAAGGTTAAGAGCATGCACTTTGGAGGCAGACTGGTTTAGTTTTAAATTATACCTCTAATATTTAACACTGGATGACCTTGACTTGTCACTTTAATTCTCTGGATTCCAGTTTTCTCACCTAAAACATGAGTCTGTGTGAGGTTTAAACAAGTAAAGCTCTTAGACTGGTCCTTAGCTCACATTTTATGTGTTAGCTATTCTTTCCCAATGATTACTTATATTTGTCTCTCTGTATTATAGTAGATAATACATGGTGGAAGTGACAAATAGATTCAAGGGATTAGATCTGATAGAGTGCCTGAAGAACTATGCATGGAGGTTCATGACATTGTACAGGATGCAGTGATAAAGACCATCCCAAGAAAAAGAAATACAAAAAGGAAAAATTGATCGTCTGAGAAGGTCTTACAAATGCTGAGAAAAGAAGAGAAGCTAAAGGCAAAGGAGAAAAGGAAAGATACACCCATTTGAATGCAGAGTTCCAAAGAATAGCAAGGAAAGGTAAGAAAGCCTTCCTTAGTGATCAGTGCAAAGAAATAGAGGAAAACAATAGAATGGGAAAGACTAGAGATCTCTTCAAGAAAATTAGAGATACCAAGGGAACATTTCATGCAAAAATGGGCACAATAAAGGACAGGAACTTTATGGACCTGACAGAAACAGAAGATATTAAGAAAAGGTGGCAAGAACACACAGAAGAACTGTACAAAAAAGACCTTAATGACCCAGATAACCTTGATGGTGTGATCACTCACATAGAGCCAGACATCATGGAATGTGAAGTCAAGTGGGCCTTAAGAAACATCTCTATGAACAAAGCTAGTGGAGGTGATGAAATTCCAGTTGAGGTATTTCAAATCCTAAAAGATGATGCTGTGAAAGTGCTGCATTCAATATGCCAGTAAATTTGGAAAATTCAGCAGTGGCCACAGGACTGGAAAAGGTCAATTTTCATTCCAATCCCAAAGAAAGGCAATGCCAAAAAATGTTCAAACTACTGCACAGTTGCACTCATCTCACATGCTAGCAAAGTAATGCTCAAAATTTTCCAAGCCAGGCTTCAGCAGTACATGAACCATGAGCTTCCAGATGTTCAAGCTGGATGTAGAAAAGGCAGAAGAACCAGAGATCAAATTGCCAACATGCACTGGATCATCAATAAAGCAAGAGAATTCCAGAAAAGCATCTACTTCTGTTTATGGACTATGCCAAAGCCTTTGACTGTGTAGATCACAATAAACTGTGGAAAATTCTTCAAGAGATGAAAATACCAGACCACCTGACCTGTCTCTTGAGAAATCTGTATGCAGGTCAAGGAGCAATAGTTAGAACTGGACCTGGAACAGTAGACTGGTTCCAAATAGGGAAAGGAGTACGTCAAGGCTGTATATTGTCACCCTGCTCATTTAACTTACATGCAGAGTACATCATGAGAAACGCTGGGCTGGATGAAGCACAAGCTGAAATCAAGATAGCCGGGAGAAATAACAGTCTCAGATATGCAGATGACACCGCCCTTAAAGTAGAAAGTGAATAAGAGCTAAAGAGCCTCTTGATGAAAGTGAGAGAAGAGAGTGAAAAAATTGGCTTAAAACTCAACATTCAGAAAACTAAGATCACGGCATCCAGTCCCATCACTTCATGGCAAACAGATGGGGAAAGAGTGGCTGACTTTATTTTTCTTGGCTCCAAAATCACTGCAGATGGTGATTGCAGCCATGAAATTAAAAGACACTTACTCCTTGGAAGGAAAGTTATGACCAACCTAGACAGCATAGTAAAAAGCAGAGACATTATTTTGTCAACAAAGGTCCGTCTAATCCAAGCTATGGTTTTGCCAGTGGTCACGTATGGATGTGAGAGTCGGACTATAAAGAAAGCTGAGTGCAGAAAATTGATGCTTTTGAACTGTGGTGTTGGAGAAGACTCTTGAGAGTCCCTTGGGCTGCAAGCAGATCCAACCAGTCAATCCGAAAGGAAATCAGTCCTGAATATTCATTGGAAGGTCTAATGCTGAATCTGAGGCTCCTATACTTTGGCCACCTGATGCAAAGAACTGACTGCTTGGAAAAGACCCTGATGCTGGGAAATATTGAGGGGAGGAGGAGAAGGGGACCACAGAGGATGAGATGGCTGGATGGCATCACTGACTCGATGGACATGAGTTTGGGTAGACTCTGGAAGTTGGTGATGGGCAGGGAGGCCTGGTGTGCTGCGATTCATGGGGTCGCAAAGAGTCGGATACGACTGAGTGACTGAACTGATCTGAACAGATCAGAAACATGAACATCGTCGGCTTAAATTCTCTATAAACTTCCATTCTGTATAGGTTTCCCCCATTGCCTGTGTCCCCTGTCTCTGTGAATGGCATCCTCATCCTCCCCTGTGCTGGAGTCCTACCCTGGGACTCATTCTTTATCTCTTCCTCTTCCTTTCTTCTCTAATAGCCGCTCTTGATCTGTCTTCTTTCTGTCTCTATCATCCTGTCTCTGAATAACAACCCCCCACTACCTTAGTCCATAGGTGGTTTCTTTGGTTTCATCCTTGCCCTAGATAGAATCTATTCTCACACTGGCTGCTCAAGTAATCTTCAAGACACATTAGTAAGATCATAGTGCTCCCTTGTTTAAAACCTTTTCTTATCCTCATTGTACTTGGAACAATGTCCATTCCTCTTACCCTGACCTACCAAGCTTGCTTTTCCAGCTTCATCTTGCTCCTGTGGCATTTTCCCTACTCTGCATATGCTTTTCGCTTCTTCTCACATTAGGGCATATTGTTCTTTGAGAGTAGAGTGCTGAAGGTTTGCTCTGTTTGTTTTCAATGGAGGCATTCAAATTTCCTTCTGTTGGGGAAATGATGTCGTCACTCAAGTGCCTTGAGTTCTCTCCTGGTGTCCTTGGCACAAACAGGAAAATTGAAGTCTTGGTTTTTCTTTTTGTTTCTTCATCAGAGTTCTCATTTTTTGGCCTTGAAAGCACAAGCTCATTAGTGACTTTGGGTTATTGAAATTACTAAAGGCAACAAAAGATCAGGGCTTTGAATGATATTCATACTCATGCTGTTGTATTGAGAGTTGTTTCCTGGCTTGCTGCTGGATATTTTTCTTTATACCTCTTATTTGTTGCAGAGACTTGTTGCAATTATTGTAAATGTTTATATCTACTTATTAGAGTGATTACTTTGCATTTATGTCTCAGCAGTGTGCATACTGTAACTCATGCAAACTGTTAGCTGTTAAAAACAACTGCTGGGCCTGAGTTAATTAAAACTACAGAGGAGGCTGAATCTTATTGTGGGTGTAGCATCAGGCTCTGTTTGGACAGGAGGTTTTATATTTTATGAAGTAGAAAATAAAAAAGAAGAAGAAAAGCCTTATATCTGAATAGGGCCACATGCTTGGACCAGGGTTGCTAATTATTACACAACAGAATAGATTGGTTCGTGTTTGATTATGTCTCCTTTTCATAAATGTATACTCCAGGAAGCCCTAGGCAGAATGTAGATTTTTGTGCCATTTCCAAATTTCTTTCTCTGTAGTCCTCCCCACTATCTGCACCCACCTATTTTTTTTTTTCTCTCCTCAGTGAAGCATCAAGAGCACTTGAATTAATTTATTTTTCTGTGTGTTTGCAGAATGGTTCAAGATCCATAGTAAAGTGAATTTTTCTTAGACTGTGCATGCATTCTCTAACTGCAGAGATCACCCAACGGCAAAGGTACCAATTCCTGCAAGCCATTGGGATCCTCCCCCTTTGCTCTCTTTAGAAAAAGTGTTGCTTGGTGCCTGAACCATGAGCTCTTTCTCTAACCCACATGGTTACAGGCAATTTCGACATATGCATTATGTGTAATGTGACGTGTGCCATGTGCTCAGTCGTGTCCGACTCTTTGTGACCCCAGGGACTGTAGCCCACCAGGCTCCTCTGTCCATGGAATTCTCCAGGCAAGAATACTGGAGTGGGTTGCCATTTCCTTCTCCTGGGGATCTTCCCGACCCCAGAGATCAAACCCTTATCTCCTGTGTCCTGCATTGCAGGAGGATTTTTTGATTCTTTACTTGCTGAGCCATCAGGGAAGCCCTGATGGGGCTTGATGAAGAGTTGGGATATGATAAAAGGCAATTCTAGATCTACTTGGATCCACATTTATGATCATCAGTTGGTGACACATTTTCAAAAAATGGTAACATTGTACTGTCCATGTTAAAATACTACATTGGCCAAAAAGCTTATTTTTTTCCATAATGGAAAAAACTGAACAAACTTTTTCATGAAGTCAATATTATTTTTAAAATCCTAGTGTTTTGTTTTAATGAGTCTGAAAATACTTCTTTTAATTCAAGGTAATATTAAAGCTCATTCATGTTTCTGTCATAGGAAAAATATTTTCTCTTCTATGTCTCCTTTCTCAATGAGAAAAAATAAGAGAATTATTCTGGATGATGAGAAGCATAAAAATTTTAAGGTATTTAATGGTTGTTAACTAATTGGAATATAAGAATGTAGAGAAAATTTTCTGTTTCCCTGCTTGGGTGATTTTCCTACTTGAGGTGACAGCATAGTATTAACTGAGGGAGAGAATGTAAGTGAAAGATGACCTCAGTTCAGTTCAGTTCAGTCGCTCAGTCATGTCCGACTCTTTGCGACCCCAAGAACCGCAGCACGCCAGGCCTCCCTGTCCATCACCAACTCCCGGAGTCCACCCAAACCCACGTCCATTGAGTTGGTGATGCCATTCAACCATCTCATCCTCTGTTGTCCCCTTCTCTTCCTGCCCTCAATCTTTCCCAGCATCAGGGTCTTTTCCAATGAGTCAGCTCTTCACATCAGGTGGCCAAAGTTTTGGAGTTTCAGCTGTAGCATCAGTCCTTCCAATGAACACCTAGGACTGGTCTCCTTTAGAATGGACTGGTTGGATCTCCTTGCAGTCCAAGGAACTCTCAAGAGTTTTCTACAACACCACACTTCAAAAACATCAATTCTTCTGTGCTTAGCTTTCTTTATAGTCCGACTCTCACATCCATACACAACCACTGGAAAAACCATAGCCTGAACTAGACGGACCTTTGTTGACAAAGTAATGTCTCTGCTTTTTAATATGCTGTCTAGGTTGGTCATAACTTTCCTTCCCAGGAGTAAGCGTCTTTTAATTTCATGGCTGCAATCACCATCTGCAGTGATTTTGGAGCCCCCCCAAAAAATAAAGTCAGCCACAGTTTCCACTGTTTCCCCATCTATTGGCCATGAAGTGATGGGACTGGATGCCATGATCTTAGATTTCTGAATGTTGAGCTTTAAGCTAACTTCTTCACGCTCTTCTTTCACTTTCATCAAGAGGCTCTTTAGTTCTTCTTCGCTTTCTGCCATAAGGGTGGTGTCATTGGCATATCTGATGTTATTGATATTTCTCCTGGCAATCTTGATTCCAGCTTGTGCTTCCTCTAGCCCAGCGTTTCTCATGATGTACTCTGCACGTAAGTTAAATAAGCAAGGTGACAATATACAGCCTTGACATACTCCTTACACAGGCTAATTCCAAACCGGGGTTAGTTTGTAGTTCATGGAGTTGGAGATGCCCACCAGGCAATTAGATATAAGGGTTTAAGTAACAAAGGTGATTGCTTATCTCATCACCAGAATTGAGTTCACTCTTCTAATTTGCTAGGTCATATACAATCGCAGAAAGATTTCCACCCTACATTTTTTAACCTATCCAAAGTTGTGTAGAGGATGACCTTCCCTGGTATAAGAGAAGCTTTCTTTGGTCAAAAACCTATTTAGAAGTTATAGTCATCCATTAGAACCCTCAACATGTGTCTGGCATTCAGAAGTCAAAGGTGTCCATTTAGTTATAATTGTTACAGGCACAATCCACAGGATAGTGGATGGCAAAAGAGAAACTCGCAGACAGCAATCAGTCAACTCAGTTTATTAGCAGAAGAGGACAGGAGAGCAGTGTGGGAGTGGATGTATCTAAGCCAATGCTTCCTCCCTCTTTCCTCACGGGTTATTATCAGGGTGGGTGCTATGGTTAGCAATCAGCTTGTGGCAAGCCATCTCTAGGTCACAGAAAATTGCAGTCAGTACTACAAAGGATATATACATCTGTTGTGTGTATTTTTCAGTTCAGTTCAGTTGCTCAGTCGTGTCCGATTCTTTGCGACCCCATGAATCACAGCACACCAGGTCACCCTGTCCATCACAAACTCCCGGAGTTTACTCAAACTCATGTCCATCGAGTCGGTGATGCCATCCAGCCATCTCATCCTCTGTCATCCCCTTCTCCTCCTTCCCCCAATCCCTCCCAGCATCAGGGTCTTTTCCAACGAGTCAACTCTTCACATGAGATGGCCAAAGTATTGGAGTTTCGGCTTCGGCATCAGACCTTCCAATGAACACCCAGGAGTGATCTCCTTTAGGATGGACCAGTTGGATCTCCTTGCAGTCCAAGGGACTCTCAAGAGTCTTCTCCAACACCACAGTTCAAAAGCATCAATTTTTCGGCGCTCAGCTTTCTTCACAGTCCAACTCTCACATCCATATATGACCACTGGAAAAACCATAGCCTTGACCAGATGGACCTTTGTTGGCAAAGTAATGTCTCTGCTTTTTAATATGCTATCCAGGTTGGTCATAACTTTCCTTCCAAGGAGTAAGTGTCTTTTAATTTCATGGCTGCAATCACCATCTGCAGTGATCTCGGAGCCCAACAAAGTATAATCTGATACTGTTTCCACTGTCTCCCCATCTATTTCCCATGAGGTAATGGGACCAGATGCCATGATCTTAGTTTGCTGAATGTTAAGTGAACTTTTTCACTCTCCTCTTTCACTTTCATCAAGAGGCGTTTTAGTTCCTCTTCACTTTCTGCCATAATGATGGTGTCATCTGCATATCTGAGCTTATTGATATTTCTCCTGGCAATCTTGATTCCAGCTTGTGCTTCTTCCAGCCCAGCATTTCTCATGATGTGCTCTGCATATAAGTTAAATAAGCAGGGTGACAATATACAGCCTTGACATACTCCTTTTCCTATTTGGAACCAGTCTGTTGTTCCATGTCCAGTTCTAACTGTTGCTTCCTGACCTGCATACAGGTTTCTCAAGAGGCAGGTCAGGTGGTCTGGCCATCTCTTTCAGAATTTTCCACAGTTTATTGTGATCCACACAGTCAAAGGCTTTGGCATAGTCAATAAAGCAGAAATAGATGTTTATCTGGAACTCTCTTGCTTTTTCGATGATCCAGCAGATGTTGGCAATTTGATCTCTGGTTCCTCTGCCTTTTCTAAAACCAGCTTGAACATCTGGAAGTTCATGGTTCATGTACTGCTGAAGCCTGGCTTGGAGAATTTTGAGAATTACTTTACTAGCGTATGAGATGAGTGCAATTGTGCAGTAGTTTGAGCATTCTTTGGGATTGCCTTTCTTAGGGACTGGAATGAAAACTGACCTTTTCCAGTCCTGTGGCCACTGCTGAGTTTTCCAAATTTGCTGGCATATTGAGTGCAGCACCTTCACAGCATCATCTTTCAGGATTTGAAATAGCTCAACTGGAATTCCATCACATCCACTAGCTTTGTTCGTAGTGATGCTTTCTAAGGCCCACTTGACTTCACATTCCAGGATGTCTGGCTCTAGGTGAGTGATCACACCATCGTGATTATCTGGGTCATGATGATCTTTTTTTTACAGTTCTTCTGTGTATTCTTGCCACCTCTTCTTAATATCTTCTGTTTCTGTTAGGTCCATACAATTTCTGTCTTTTATTGAGCCCATTTTTGCATGAAATATCCCCTTGGTATCTCTAATTTTCTTGAAGAGATCTCTAGTCTTTCCCATTCTGTTGTTTTCCTCTATTTCTTTGCAATGATCTCTGAGGAAGGCTTTCTTATCTCTCCTGGCTATTCTTTGGAACTCTGCATTCAAATGGGTATATCTTTCCTTTTCTCCTTTGCTTTTCACTTCTCTTTTTTTTCACAGCTATTTGTAAGGCCTCCTCAGACAGCCATTTTGCCTTTTTGCATTTCTTTTCTATCAGGATGGTCTTGGTCCCTGTCTCCTGTACAATGTCACGAACCTCCATCCATAGTTCATCAGGCTCTCTGTCTATCAGATCTAGTCCCTTAAATTTATTTCTCATTTCACTGTATAGTCATAAGGGATTTGATTTAGGTCAATACTGAATGGTCTATTGGTTATCCCTACTTTCTTCAGTTTAAGTCTGAATTTGGCAATGAGTTCATGATCTGAGCCACAGTCAACTCCTGGTCTTGTTTTCGCTGACTGTAGAGAGCTTCTCCATCTTTGGCTGCAAAGAATATAGTCAATCTGATTTCGGTGTTGACCATCTGGTGTTGTCCATGTGTAGAGTCTTCTCTTGTGTTGTTGGAAGAGGGTGTTTGCTATGACCAGTGCGTTTTTTTTTTTTTTTTGACCAGTGCGTTCTTTTGGCAAAACTCTATTAGCCTTTGCCCTGCTTCATTCCGTACTCCAAGGCCAAATTTGCCTGTTACTCCAGGTGTTTCTTGACTTCCTACTTTTGC
This sequence comes from Cervus elaphus, assembly GCF_910594005.1. NCBI lineage: Eukaryota > Metazoa > Chordata > Mammalia > Artiodactyla > Cervidae > Cervus > Cervus elaphus. The sequence continues at coordinate 61,341,474 of NC_057819.1, read as the reverse complement.
ATTCCAGTCCCCTACAATGAAAAGGACATCTTTTTTGGGTATTAGTTCTAAAAGGTCTTGTAGATCTTCATAGAACCCTTCAACTTCAGCTTCTTCAGCGTTACTGTTTGGGGCATAGGTTTGGGTTACTGTGATATTGAATGGTTTGCCTTGGAAACTAGTAGGTAACATTTCATTAAAGAATGGAGTTTTCATGGGATGACTGATGGTGGGGAGAGAGGCACTTTCAAGGTGCATTACTGGAGATGCTACAAACATCAGACCTCAAAAACTGTGTCCAGCTATTGAAAAATGCACTGTAATGGAGGGAAAGGATTCATAGAAAAATAGTGGGAAATTTATTTATTCTATTAAAACAGAATAACGGAGTAAAAGGATAAGAAGTAACCAGAGATACATTGATAATAAGCCAGTCTTACTGATTTGATTCATAGGGTGTTTTTATTTTCTATTGAAGTTCTATCTTAAAAAGGAAGAATCTTTTATTATGAAACCTTAATACCATTAGAGTTGGCAATAAAACATATTTGAAGTGCATGGCTTATCTTTTGATAAATGGAACGTGTCTGTGCAATAATAGTGGGCTATTATGGTTATTATTATTGTTTTTGATATTTAATAGAGTGTGACACTTGGCTTCAAAATGCTTATCAACACATGTCTTTTAGATACATAAATCTCCTATTATGAATGCCATTAAATATTATGTATATATTTATCTAGCTAGTAAATGGAATTCAAAGAATTTTAAGAATCACAGCTGAGTCCTTTTAGAACCATTAGTTTAGTATCTTTGACATTTTTCATGGATTATGCAATTTATTTTTCCAACTTATTATAGTAATATTTCATACTTTATTAATCTGTTCATTTTTAATAACTGTTTTTCTGGTGATCACAGACCTAACACCAATAAAATGTAAAATTGAAGATGCCTACTCTCTCTAATACTGTATTCTTTTAAGCACAAATATTGATGTTTGCATTTAACCAAATAAAAAACAAAAGTTCTAATCATTTTCATATTTAACTTGTATTTTAAGTTCTTGGCAATCTCTCATTAATGTATTTGTTACACTTAAGAGGTTTCTGGTAGACTGATAAAAAAAACCCTATTCTATGTTTATATATATACATATATATTTATATACATATATATTTAATTGCAGAGATATCCTTGAGCCCATAAAACATGACAGCGAAGCAGGTCAATTTCTTAAACAACAGTATTTCATTCAGTACCTTGGTGGTTGTAATTAACGTTTCTGTTTAGTTCTAATTATAGTTTTTGTATCACAGCCATTATGCTAATGGTGTTATTCAGTAGTATGTGAGATTGCATTCATTATCACTGGTGAATTAAACCTTTATTAAAGAAGAATTCCCGCAGGCCTCATTCTGGAGTTAAGTAATTATTCATTTGGTTTTATCCTAGCAATTAGCTTATATACTGTAGCACTCATTATTGAGTTTCTATACCTCACTGAATGAGATAAACCCACCATGGCAAATAAATGCCTAACAGCTCCCAAGCTCACAATGTGTTGCTTTTTAAGCATATTATTATGTAACAAAATAAAGCATCAGAATACAGTGAAGCAGTATTCTGGCTTCCAACATATAATATACTTGCTGGGAAAACCATGTTAGGCATTTTGTCTTTAATTCAGGATTTTTAAAACAAGTACTGTTGAAGCCCACCAACGCTAAGTTCACCTTTGTGGGTGTATGTTTTCCTTTGTTTAATTCCATTCCATTACTTGCTTGGTGGTTGAATTATGTTACTATGCCCATTTGATGTTGATAAAAGCCTTTTTCAATAGCACAGACTCTAAATAGAACAACCAATTAGGTCTCCATTCCAAATGTATTTGGAGAGGGCTAGATCATTGAAATCTTTTAGCTGGATGAGATCCCTAGCTGTTCATTGTAAATCATTAGACTTTCTTTGATCTATAGTTTTAGTAAAAATATTTTAAATTAACACTCTGCTTTTTACATTGCCATTCATGCCATCAAAAATCCAACTTTTCACTGTCCTATAGAAAGCCCACCCAAGTTTTCAAGTTTCCACATTCATTATCAGCTGAAGTTACCTTTTGAGATGAAGTGCCTGGGATTATGTTTTCTATTCTTGGAAATTAGTCTTCCTACTCAGCCTCATCTATTTTCTTTTCTAGAGTTTATACTTAATTCATAAAGCACTGTAAATTAAAGTATGAAGTGAAGTCCTTTGGGGTCATATTTGTCCCCTCTCAATACCTAAAAAGAGATTTATCACATTTCTCTTTACACTTTTGAATGCAATCTGGATTCTATATATTAAGGAACAACCTCAACAATAGCAGCATGGAGTTTGTTATCATGGCAAAAATATATTTGGTGAGATTCTATTAACAACTTTTCATAATGTATTTATGTTCCAGACCTGAAGTGAAATGCATATGAAAATAAATTTAAAGTTTCAAAATTTGTTTTTTTCCAATTACTAGTCTATCTCAAATATATTTTTGAAAACTGAATGGTGTTTTCATGGGGAGCATTTTTATCATCTTGAAATTAGTTTAATAATTTTAGCATAACTGCTTTTTTAAATGCCTGTTTTAAAACTAGTATATTTCTTATGGTACTGGATTATTGGTAAATATTTGTAAGGCAAAATTAAAATATTTATTTCTGGGTGCCTTTTTTGAGTCAATAAATATTGCATGGTAACTGTATAGTTCTCACATGTCAATACAGGCATTGAAATCCTTAACAGTATAGCAATATCAATAAAATTGTACAAAGAGTTTTATGTGTTAAGAAATCAACTATGAAGGAGAAAATCTATAAAATATATTATACCCATTTATTTATGTATCTAATTATCTTTTAAAAACACTATTTTAAAAATCACCATGATTAGTGTGAATCTACAGATGGCGTATTAACTATGCTTATGCTGTTTGAACAGAAGACTTTTACATGTTAGTAATCATATTAAGACCACCCTTTAATATCTGACAGTTGCCTTAAATTGCAGGTCTGTTTGTTTGTTACTCTTTGTCGTTTATACATTACCTAATATTTCTGCATGCTTTTTTTTCCTGTGTATCATCTTATTTTCTCTGATAGTCATTGTTCCAAGTGGTCCAGACATGCAGACCACTATTTTTTTTAAATTTTTAAAAATTGAAGTATACTTGATTTACAATGTTGTGTTAGTTTCTTCTGATGTGCAACAAAGTGATTCTCATATTCTTTTCTGTTATGGTTTATTATAGGGTATTGAATATAGTTCTCTGTGCTATATAGTAGGACCTTGTTTATCTATTTTATATATAATAGTTTGCATCTGCTAATCCCAAACTTGCAATTCAGCTCTTCCCCATCCCCCACTTGGCAACCACAAATCTACTGTCTGTGTCTGTCAGTCTGTTTCTGTTTTGCAGATAAGTTCATTGTTACATGATTCTGCATGTAAGTAATATCATATGGCACTTGTATTTCTTTCTGACTCCCCTCTTAGTACAATAATTTTTAGGTCTATCCATGTAGCTGCAAATGGCATTATTTAATTCTTTTGATGACTGGGTAGTATTTCATTGTATATTTGTACCACATCTTCTTTATCTATTTACCTGTCAATGGACATTTAGGGTGTTTCCCTGTCTTGAGTTTTTGTAAACAGTGCTGCTATGAACATTGTCCGACTCTTTGTGACTGCATAGACTGTAGTCCATGGAGATTTCATCCATGGAGATTCTCCAGGAAAGAATACTGGAGTGGGTTGCCATGTCCTCCTCCAGGGGATCTGCCCCACCTCAGGATCGAACCCTAGTCTATTAGCATCTCCTGCACTGGCAGGCAGGTTCTTTACCACTGACACCTCCTGGGAAGCCCATAAACATTGGAGTGCATTATTGTTTGAGTTAGAGTTTTCTCTGGATCTATGCCCAGGAGAAAGGATTCCTGGATCATATAGCAACTCTATCTTTAGTTTTCTGAGGAACTTCCATACTTTTTTCGATAGTGGCCACACCAATTTACATTCCCATCAACAGTGTAAGAGAGTTCCCTTTTATTCACACCCTCTACAGCATTTGTTGGGGCTTCCCTGGTGGCTCAGTGGTAAAGAATCCTGCCAGTGCAGGAGATGCAGGTTTGATCCCTGGGTCTGGAAGATACCCTGGAGAAGGAAATGGTAACCCACTCCAGTATTCTTGCCTGGGAAATGCTAGGGACAGAGAAGCCTGGTGGGCTACAGCCCATGGAGTTGCAGAAGAGTCGGACATAGACTGAGTGACTGAACACCAGGATTTGTCATTTGTAAACTATTTTTTTATTAAAATATAGTTGATACACAGTGTTGTGTCAGTTTCTGCTATACAGCAGAATTTTTCCATTGTACATATGCATACACCTGTTTTGTTCTTTTCTGTGATTGATATTGAATATAGTTCCCCATGCTATATAGCAGAACATTGTTGTCTATTCATTCTGTATAGTGGCTTATATCTGCTAACTCAAAATGCCCAATCCATGCCTCCCCACTTCCTGGCAACCACAAGTCTATATATCCTCTATGTCTGTAAGTCTGTTTCTGTTTTGTAGAAGGTTCATTTTTGTCATATTTTAGATTTCAGATATAAGTGATATCATATGGTATTTGTCTTTTTCTTTCTGACTTACTTCACTTATTATGATAATCTCTAAGTCCATCCTTGTTGCTACAAATGGGATCTGATTAAACTAACAAGGTTTTGTGGAGCAAAGGAAACCATAAACAAAATAAAAAGACAACCTATGTATGGGCTGTGCATAAATATTTGCAAATGATGTGACCAACAAGGGCTTAAATTCCAAAATATACAAACAACTCATACAATTCAGCAACAACATAACTCAATCAAAAATGGGCAGAAAACCTAAGCAGACATTTCTCTAAAGAAGATGTACAGATGGCCAACAGGCAGATGAAAAGGTGCTCAGCAACACTAAGTATTAGAGAAATGCAAATCAGAGCTACAATGAGCTACCACCTCACACTGGTCAGAATGTCTATCATTAAAATGTCTACAAATAACAAATGCCGGAGAGGGTCTAGAGAAAAAGGAACCCTACTGCACTGTTGGTGGGAATGTAAGTTGGTACAGCAACTGTGGGGAACAATATAGTGTTTCCTCCAAAACTAAAAATAGACTGGAAATACTACTCCCAGGCATATATCTGGATAAAGCTATAATTCAAAAAGGTAGAGGCATGGCAATGTTTATAGTAGCGCTATTTACAGTAGTCAAGACATGGAAACGACCTAAATGTCTATCAACAGATGAATGGATAAAGATGTGGTACACACATTTGTAGACTTTTTAATGATGACCATTCTGATGTGATGAGCTGACTCATTGGAAAAGACCCTGATGCTAGGGAAGACTGAGGACAGGGAATGGGGGCAACAGAGGGTTAGATAGTTGGATGCCATCACTGACTCAGTGGATGTGAGTTTGAGCAAACTCTAGGAGCTAGTAAAGCACAGGGAAGCCTGACCCACTGAAGTCCTGGGGTCACAAAGAGTCAGAGATGACTTAACAACTGAACAGCAATGAATTCTGACTGGTGTGAGGTGGTACCACATTATAGTTTTGATTTGCTTTTCTCTAATAATTAGTGATGTTGAGCATCTTTTCATGGCAGCCCACTATCTGATATCAAGCTTTGGGACAATCTCTTGGGTTTCATCTGGAACTCTTTGCATGTGGCTGTCTTCCTCACTCCACTTGGGATCCAGTGCACTGTGCCAGGCTGTTCCTCTCTAGGGACACCCCTCCGTGTTCTGCCCCGACCTTCACTCTATCACTCTGTGCCAGGCAGAGGACTGGGCCCCCTGCCTGCCTGGTGTGAATGCCCACCATGCTCAGTCTTATCTACTGACTTTAGCACTGCCTTATTCAGGAGAGGAAAGGAAGATAAAGAAGATGGAATCCGTGAATTCTTTTTTTTTTTTTTTTAATTTCTTGGTCAACTAATCACATTTTATTGTTTTTTAATCCTTTAAAAAATGTTTATTTATTTTAAATGAAACAAAGATGAATATTTTTACAGCTAAAAGGTACAATTCACAAAGAAGATAGACATCATAAACCATTAGACACCTTAACAACAAAGAAACAAAGATACATAAAGCAAAAATCAGAAGAAATATAAGGGAAAATATATATATAGTCACAGTATAACATATTAACATTTCATTGAGAATATTTTATGAAGTACAGAAAAAATGAGAATAGGAGCATCTTGAATGATGTCATTAATGATTTAAATGTAATAGATTTATTTTTAACTAATTTATATTAATCATATCCTACACAAATATATTTAAAATTTTGTTTCTCATACATAGTTATTAATGTCCATAGGACATTTGGAAAAATAGGCAAAAAGATAAACATTACTAAATTTCATAAAGTAGAATTCTTTTTTGTGTGTGATTCAATTATACATATACACATATTATTTTTGAAATTATTTTCCTTTACAGGTTATTATAAGATATTGCTATCACCAGTGCATTCTCTTGGCAAAACTCTATTAGCTTTTGCCCTGCTTCATTCCATACACCAAGGCCAGACTTGCCTGTTACTCCATGTGTTTCTTGATTTCCCACTTTTGCATTCCAGTCCCCTATAATGATAAGGACATCTTTTTTGGGTGTTAGTTCTAAAAGGTCTTGTAGGTCTTCATAGAACCCTTCCACTTCAGCTTCTTCAGCATTACTGGTTGGGGCATAGGCTAGGATTACCATGACTACTGAATGGTTTGCCTTGGAAATGAACAGAGATCATTCTGTCGTTTTTGAGATTGCATCCAAGTACTGCATTTCAGACTCTTTTGTTGACCATGATGGCTATTCCATTTCTTCTAAGGGATTCCTGCCCACAATAGTAGATATAATATCATCTGAGTTAAGTTCACCCATTCCAGTCCATTTTAATTCGCTGATTCCTAGAATGTCAACGTTCACTCCTGCCATCTCCTGTTTGACCACTTCCAATTTGCCTTGATTCATGGACCTAACATTCCAGGTTCCTATGCAATATTGCTCTTTACAGCATTGGACCTTGCTTCTATCACCAGTCACATCCAAAACTGGGTATTGTTTTTGCTTTGGCTCCATCCCTTCATTCTTTCTGGAGTTATTTCTCCACTGATCTCCAGTAGCATATTGGGCACCTACTGACCTGGGGAGTTCCTCTTTCAGTATCCTATCATTTTGCCTTTTCATACTGTTCATGGGGTTCTCAAGGCAAGAATTCTGAAGTGGTTTGCCATTCCCTTATCCAGTAGACCACATTCTTTCAGACCAATCCACCATGACCCGTCCATCTTGGGTGACCCCACATGGCATGGCTTAGTTTCATTGAGTTAGACAAGACTGTGGTCCGTGTGATCAGATTGGCTATTTGTCAGTGATTGTGGCTTCAGTCTGTCTACCCTCTGATGCCCTCTTGCAACACCTACCGTCTTAGTTAGGTTTCTCTTACCTTTGACGTGGGCTATCTCTATATGGCTGCTCCAGCAAAGCGCAGCTGCTGATCCTTACCTAGGACGAGGGGTGTCTCCTTACGGCCACACCTCCTGACTCTGAATGTAGAGTAGCTCCTCTCGGCCCTCCTGCGCCCGCATAGCTGCCGCTCCTTGGACATGGGGCTGCTCCTCTCGGCCTGGAGTAACAAACAAGTTTGGCCTCGGAGTATGGAATGAAGCAGGGCAAAGGCTAGTAGAGTTTTGCCAAGAGAACACACTGTCATAGCTTCCATGTTCTCTTCCGACAACACAAGAGAAGACTCTACACATGGACATCACCAGATGGTCAACAGTGAAATCAGATTGATTATATTATTTGCAGCCAAAGAAGGAGAAGCTCTATACAGTCAGCAAAAACAACACTGGGAGCTGACCGTGGCTCAGATCATTAACTCCTTATTGTCAAATTCAGACTTAAATTGAAGAAAGTAGGGAAAACCACTAGACCATTCAGGTATGAAGCTAAATAAAATTCCTTATGATTATACAGTGGAAGTGAGAAATAGATTTAAGGGACTAGATCTGAGAGAGAGCCTGATGAACTATGGATGGAGGTTCATGACATTGTACAGGAGACAGGGGTCAAGACCATCCCCATGGAAAAGAAATGCCAAAAAGCAAAATGGCTGTCTGAGGAGGCCTTAAAAATAGTTGTGAAAAGAAAAGAAGTGAAAAGCAAAGGATAAAAGGAAATATATTCCCATTTGAATGCAGAGTTCCAAAGAATAGCCAGGAGAGATAAGAGAGCCTTCCTCAGTGATCAATGCAAAGAAATAGAAGAAAGCAACAGAATGGGAAAGACTAGATCTCTTCAAGAAAATTAGAGATACCAAGGGAATATTTCATGCAGAGATGGGCTCAATAAAGGACAGAAATGGTATGGACCTAAAAGAAGCAGAAAATATTAAGAAGAACAGAAGAACTGTACAAAAAAGATCTCCACAACCCAGATATCACAATGGTGTGATCACTCACCTAGAGCCAGACATCCTGGAATGTGAAGTCAAGTGGGCCTTAGAAAGCATCACTACGAACAAAGCTAGTGGATGTGATGGAATTCCAGTTGAGCTATTTCAAATCCTAAAGGATGATGCTGTGAAAGTGCTGCACTCAGTAAGCCAGCAACTTTGGAAAACTCAGCAGTGGCCACAGGACTGGAAAAGGTCCGTTTTCATTCCAATCCCTATGAAAGGCAATCCCAAAGAATGCTCAAACTACCACACAATTGCACTCATCTCACACGCTAGTAAAGTAATGCTCAAAATTCTCCAAGCCAGGCTTCAGCAATACATGAACCATGAACTTCCAGATGTTCGAGTTGGATTTAGTAAAGGCAGAGGAACCAGAGATCAAATTGCCAACATCCACTGGAATATCAAAAAAGCAAGAGAGTTCCAGAGAAACATCTATTTCTGCTTTATTGGCTATGCCAAAGCCTTTGACTATGTGGATCACAATAAACTGTGGAAAATTCTGAAAGAGATAGGAATACCAGACCACCTGACCCACCTCTTGAGAAACCGGTATGCAGGTCAGGAAGCAACAGTTAGAACTGGACATGGAACAGCAGACTGGTTCCCAATAGGAAAAGGAGTATGTCAAGGCTGTATATTGTCACCCTGCTTATTTAACTTCTATGCAGAGTACATCATGAGAAATGCTGGGCTGGATGAAGCACAAGCTGGAATCAAGATTGCCAGGAGAAATATCAATAAGCTCAGATATGCAGATGACACCATCATTATGGCAGAAAGTGAAGAGGAACTAAAACGCCTCTTGATGAAAGTGAAAGAGGAGAGTGAAAAAGTTGGCTTAAAGCTCAACATTCAGAAAACTAAGATCATGGCATCTGGTCCCATCACTTCATGGCAAATGGATGGGGAAACAATGGAAACAGTGACACACTTTATTTTCCTGGGCTCCAAAATCACTGCAGATAGTGACTGCAGTCATGAAACTAAAAGACACTTGCTCCTTGAAAGAAAGCCTATGCCAAACCTAGACAGCATATTACAAAGCACAGACTTTACTTTGCTGACAAAGGTCCATATAGTCAAAGCTATGCTTTTTTTCAGTAGTCATGTATGGATGTATGAGTTGGATTATAAAGAAGGCTGAGCACTGAAGAACGGATGCTTTTGTATTGTGGTGTTGGAGAAGATTCTTGAGAATCCCTTGGTCTGCAAGGAGATCAAACCAGTCCATCCTAAAGGAAATCAGTCCTGAATATTCACTGGAAGGACTGATGCTGAAGCTGAAGCTCCAATACTTTGGCCACCTGATGCAAAGAACTGACTCATTAGAAAAGACCCCGATGCTGGGAAAGATTGAAGGCAGGGGAGTGGATGACAGATTATGAGATGGTTGGATGGCATCCTCAGCTCAATGGACATGAATTTGAGCAAGCTCCAGGAGATGGTGAAAGACATGGAAACCTTGCATGCTGCAGTCCATGGGTTCACAAAGAATTAGACATGACTGACTGACTAAACAACAGCAATGATCTTATTACCGTTTTCTTAATTAGTTTTGGTTTATTTTCTATAGGTAGGGCTTTTCCTTCTCTTGTTTTCTACCTAGAGACATTCCTTTAACATTTGTTATAAACCTGGTTTGGTGATGCTGAATTTTCTTAACCTCTTCTTATCTGGAAAGTTTTTTATTTCTCCATCAAATCTGAAGGAGAGTCTTGCTGGAGTATTCTTTGTTGTAACTTCTTCCCTTTCATAACTTAAAATATATCATGACTTTCCCTTCTGACTTACAGAGTTTCTCTTGAGAAATCAGCTGATAGCCTGTTGAGACTTTCCTTGTATGTTATTTTTGTTTTTCCCTTGTTTTTTATATTTTATCTCTGTCTTTTTGTCAGTTTGATTACTGTGTGTCTCAGTTTGTTCCTCCTTGGCTTTATCCTGCCTGGGATTCAGGACTATGCTTCCTGGACTTAGTTGATTATTTTGTTTTCCATGTCCCAGAATTTTTCAGCTATTATCTCTTCAAATATTTTCTGAGGTAATTTCTCTCTCTTCCTCTTCTTCTGGGACCCCTATGATGTGAATGTTTGTGCATTTAATGTTGTCCCAGAGATCTCTTAGGCTCTCTTCATTTCTTTTCATTCTCTTTTCTATATTCTGTTCTGTGGCAGTGATTTCCACCATTCTGTCCTCCAGGTCATTTATCTGTGTGTCTGCCTCAGTTATTCTGTAATGGATTCCTTCTAGTGTATTATTCATCTCTGTTTGTTTGTTCTGTAGTTCTTCTAGTTCTTTGGTAAACTTTCTGCCTCTTCTCAATCTGTGCCTCCATTCTTTTTCTGAGATCATAAATCATCTTCACTACCATTATTCTGAATTCTTTTTCTGGAAGGTTGCCTATTTCCACTTCATTTAGTTTTTTTCTGGGGTTTTATCTTGTGCCTTCATCTGGTACATAGCTTTCTGCTTTTTCGTGCTGATAACTTTCTGTAACGTGGTTTTGTTTTTGTCCCCATGGGATTGTGGTTCTTCCTTCTGTCTGCCCTCTGATGGAGGAGGCTAAGTGGCTTGTATAAGTTTCCTGATGAGAGGGACTGGTGATGGGAAAAACTGGGTCTTGCTTTGGTGGGCTTATGCTCAACAAAGCTTTAACCTAATTGTCTGCTGATGAGTAGGGTTACCCTCCTCCCTGGTAGTTGCTGGGTCTGAGGTGACTCAGCCCTCAGGTCAATGGACTCTATGCTAAGGTTACTGGTGACCTCCAAGAGGGTTAATGCCAAAGGGGACCTTCCCAGACAGCTGCTGCCACACCCCCACTCCTGTGGTGAGCCCCTATGCCTCCACAGGAGACCCTCCAACACTAGTAGGTAGTTTTGGTTCAGTTTCTTGTGGAGTCACTGCTCCTTTCCTCTGAATCTTGGTGCATGCAAGGTTTTGTTTGTACCCTCCAAAACTGGAGTCTCTGTTTCCCCCAGTCCTGTGGAAGCCTTGTTATCACATCCTACTGGTCTTCAAGGTCAAGTTACCTGGGGATTCCCAGTCCCTTTGTTGGGTCCCCAGGCTAGGAAACCTGACATGGGATTCCAAACCTTCACAGCAATGTGAGAACTTCTTTGGTATTATTGTTCTCCAGTCTGTGGTTCACCCACTGGGTATGGGATTTGATTTTACCGTGATTGTGCCCCTCTTACCATCTTGCTGCAGTTTCTTCTTTGTCTTTGGACATGGGGTATCTTTTCTTCATAGATTCCAGCATTCTCCTGTGGATGGTTGCTCAACAGCTAGTTGTGATTTTGGTGCTCTCACAGGAGGAGATGAGCCCTTGTCCTTCTGGGATTCCATGAATTCTTAACTTGGCTATGCCACGTAAAATGGGTGTGACCTGTGAATGTTTCAAGGAGGATCACATGCATTGCTAGGTGTCAAACCCTTAGAATAGTGATAGGCAAAAAAAAAAAAAAAAAAGAACAGTGACTGGCAAATTGTAAATACCCCCAAAAGATAGAGGTTTATAATTATTATCACCATTATTATTTTAAAATTTGTGACATGCCCCAAGTATCATAACTTAGGTCATGTAGCAGAGCCAGGACCTCGGACATCTACTCCTGGAACAAGGTTTTACCCTCTATACACCAGGCCATTTGAGCTGAACACTTGAAAAATACATAGTTTATCTTACTGGATTTCTGCCCCATACTTAAGCTAATAACGTCAATGTGATCAGTCATTGGCATTAAGTGACTCAGATATGAATTGTTCCTATTATACTCTAAAGAGTTTTCTAGTCCTGCTGTATTTTCTCTCCAGCAACTCTTATTCTGAAGCAAAGAGAAACTGAATGATTCTTTACTTCTAAGATCTGGAATTCTTGTCTTCTTTGATTCTATTGAAACTAAGACTCACTGTTATTACTATCATCAATTATTTGTTAATTGGATATTTTATTAGGAGTTTAGGAGACACAGTGTGTAATCTTGGAAAAATAACAAGCATTATATATTCCAAGCTTTCCCAGTCATCATCAAGCTGTAGGTACCAATGAAATCAAATTAGTGTTAATACTCAAATCTCACCTACTTGTAGCCTGAACTGGGCTTCCTTGATGGCTCAGCAGTAAAGAATCTGCCTGCAGTGCAGGAGATGCAGGTTTGATCCCTGGATCAGGAAGGTCCCCTGAACGAGGAAATGACAATCTGCTCTAGTATTCTTGCCTGGGAAATCCCATGGACAGAGGAGCCTGGCAGGCTACAGAATCAGAAACGATGGAGCAACTACAGAACAACATAACCTGAGCTAATTTCAGGGAGTTCTATACCTGTCAGGAAATCTCACCCCATATATTCCTAGAAGACCCTAGAAGGGCTCTTATATATTCTCATGCATAAGAGCACTTGTGCGTTCTTTTTGTCCTCAGATCCCTTGAGGGAGGCTCAGGCCGTTATGCTATTTCCTGTTGCTGTATTCTCCCTGAAGTTGTTCAGGAGTGTGTCTCCTGGCGGCCCAAAGCTGCAGAGCTCTAGAGGAACCGAACATGCTTGTCCCTCCTATGCCTCACTGAACCAGAACTGTGTGTCTTTGGTGGCTTAATAGGAAGACTGTCTCTCTGGCAATTATGCATCGTCCTCGTGTCTTGGTACCTAGGCTGCTGAGATTGTAACCTAAGTATCAGAATGCGCTGTGTCCCTTTCAGGTCTATATTCAGGTCAACCAACTCTTGTTCTAGGCTGGGGAATTGATCCAGGCTGCCAGAATATAGGGGTCTGCGAGGTCTACATCCTCTGTGTCTGTGCTGAGTTGCTCAGTCATGTCTGACTCCTTGCGACCCTTTGGACTGTAGCCCACCATGCTCTTATATCCATGGGATTTTTTAGGCAAGATTACTGGAGTGAGTTGCCATTTCCTCCTTTAGGGGCTCTTCTTGACCTAGGGATTGACCCTGTGTCTCCTGTATCTTTTGCATTGCAGATGGGTTCTTTACCTGCTGAGCCATCAGGGAAGCATCCTCTCAAGTGGTTATAATCTCCCACCTGCCATTACCCAGATAAGAAAGACAAGTCCTATGATGGCTAAGATTGCTGCCCATCTCATAGCAAAGACTGTTGAAACTCTTGCTCACTAACTTCCAGTCACAGTGGCTTTCTTTCTGTTCTTTGCATGGGCCATGGAAGTTTTTCACATGCTTCTTACACTGTCTAAAAGAAATAATTTTCATGCTAATAGCCAATACTCTTGTACATTAACTCTATTCCTGGCACTATTCTAAGTAACTTACAAGTGTTTACTTGTCTAATTCTTCAAAATAACTCCATGAAATGAATGTTACTAACCATTGAGAGATTAATAAACAAAGACACATAGTTTAAGAAGGGTCACACGTTAGAAAGTGTAGAGTCCAGATCTGAAGTCAGGTGGTGAGAAGCCAGAGCCCATTCCACATTATAAGCTGCCTATGGTTTTTGCCATGGCCGACTCTCTCTCTCTATTCCCTTCACATCAACACGGTATCTGGAATGATATTGTTTGCCACTTTTCTGTTGCTTAAGAATAAAAGTTGTCTAATAACTAACATGCATATAGTACTAAGTTCCAGAAAACATTCTAGATGCTTCATGGGGACCAAATTCATATAAGCCTCAAGCATATTAGAGAGGTGTATTATATCTTACAGATGTGACAGGCAAAGCTTAGAAATGTAAAGTATCTTTTCCAAGGTCACATGGCTAATAGCTGTTGTAGCCAGAATTTAAACCCATGCAGCCTGGCTCCAGAGTCAGTGCTATTAACCATTCAACATCTACTGTTTCCCACTGAAGGGAGGGACCTGCCACTTTAAGTTCTCATGGCCTCATCAGCCCTGGAACCCATGGTGATGCTTAATATTTGTTAAACTGCTGTCAAATGAATTAATCTACTTTTCCATCAGTCAACAGCTGAAGTGTAAGCCCCAACTCTTACCTGAAGATAGAAGTTTGCTTTTGTTTTCAAGTATTGACTCTATTTTCTATCCAGAAACCTTAGGATAAGATATGGAATTGAGATGTTTCTGACATCCCGTTTTGTCTTGCAGACCATAAATCCTTCTCTCTTTTTTTTTTTGGGAAAAACAAAGCATTTAGTAACTCTGAGGATAATAGAATTGTGCAGTAAAAGGAAACTATACCACTGGGTTAATTGAGAGGTCAGGGAGAAGGAGGTGGCAGTCAGTTCTCACCCTCCATAGTGAGATGTCAATATACAACACCTAGAACTCTTTAATGGGTTCCAAGAGCAACATGACTTGATTTATAATTAATCCTCCACATTTTCATAAGGTCATCAAAATGGTCTTCTATTGCTTGAAACTGAAAGAATCATAGCTAATAGCCATGTGACCTCTGGTGAGTCACTTCCCATCATTGGTCCTCAAGCTCACCAGCCTGATAACAAAGTACCACTTCTTTGATTCTACATACTTTTTAAAAATTATTTTCTCTTTACTGTTTTAAAAATTATTTATTTATTTTTTGGTTGCACTGGGTCTTCATTTCTGCCGAGCTATCTCTAGTTGTGGTGAGTAAGGGCTACTCTTCACGGTGGTCCATGGGCTTCACATAGCAGTGGCTTCTTTTGTTGTGGAGCACAGGCTCCAGTTATGGGTAAATCCTTCTCGTGAAAGATTTTGTTTGAAAAGGTCTCTAACACTTGATCATGCCACTCACACCACCCAGCACACACAATATTTTTTTTGCCACTATAACCCCCCCAAAATCACAACTCTTACCTTCTATCTTAACTACTCCATTTCTGTTTGATATTTGATCTGTGGGACTATTTGATTTTCTGTGTCTTCTATTTGATATGATATGTCTCCTCCTAGCCCCCACTGGGACAGTAACACTTTGAAGTCAAGAGCCATGTCCATGTTCACTTCTTTAAATACCCCAGTTTCGGGAATGCAAACTAGTACAGCCGCTATGGAGAACAGTGTGGAGATTTCTTAAAAAACTGGAAATAGAACTGCCATATGACCCAGCAATACCACTTCTGGGCATACACACTGAGGAAGCCAGATCTGAAAGAGACACGTGGACCCCAGTGTTCATCGCAGCACTGTTTATAATAGCCAGGACATGGAAGCAACCTAGATGCCCATCAGCAGACGAATGGATAAGGAAGCTGTGGTACATATACACCATGGAATATTACTCAGCCATTAAAAAGAATTCATTTGAATCAGTTCTAATGAGATGGATGAAACTGGAGCCCATTATACAGAGTGAAGTGAGCCAGAAAGATAAAGAACATTATAGCATACTAACACATATATATGGAATTTAGAAAGATGGTAATGATAACCCTATATGCAAAACAGAAAAAGAGACACAGATGTACAGAACAGACTTTTGGACTCTGTGGGATAAGGTGAGGGTGGGATGTTTCGAGAGAACAGCATGTATATTATCTATAGTGAAACAGATCACCAGCCCAGGTGGGATGCATGAGACAAGTGCTCGGGCCTGGCACACTGGGAAGACCCAGAGGAATCGAGTGGAGAGGGAGGTGGGAGGGGGGATTGGGATGGGGAATACATGTAACTCCATGGCTGATTCATGTCAATGTATAACAAAACCCACTGCAATATTGTAAAGTGATTAGCCTCCAACTAATAAAAATAAATGAAAAAATAAATAAATAAATAAATAAATACCCCAGTTTCCCAGCACCATGTATGGTGCAAAGCAAGTGCTCAATAAATACCTACCTCCTGGTTATTCACGTTTCTTTTGATTAATTAATTAATTTTTCATTGCAGGTTAATTGCTTTACAATGATGTGTTGGTTTCTGCTGTACGTCAGCGTGAATCAGCCATAGGTATATATATGACCCCTCCCTCTTGAAGCTCCCTGACACCTTCCACGACGTCTGAGTAGTAAGAGGTTGTCAGCACCGGTTGTGAACTCCCTGTGACATACAGCGAATTCCCACTGACCATTTATTTTGCATATGGTAAGGTGTATGTGTCAATGCCACTCTCTCGATTGTCCCATCCTTTCCTTGCCTCACTGTGTCCATAAGTCTGTTCTTTATGTCTGCGTCTCTGTTGCTGCCCTGCAAATAGGTTCATCTGTACGATCTTTCTAGATGCCATGTATATGCATTAATATATGATACTGGTTTTTCTCTTTCTGACTTACTTTATACAATAGGCTCTAGGTTTATCAGCTTCACTGGAACGCACTCAAATGCATTCCTTTTTATGGCTGAGTAATATTCCATTGTATATTTGTACCACAACTTCTTTATCCATCTGTCTGTCAATGAACTACCAGGTTGCCTCCATGTCCTAGCTATTGTAAATAGTGCTATAGGTAACACTGGGGTATGTTTGTCTTTTTCAATTCTGGTTTCCTCAAGGTATATGCCCAGTAGTGGAATTGTTGGCTCATATGGTAGTTATATTCCTAGTTTTTTAAACAAATCTTGATGCTGTTCTCCATAGTGTCTGTATCAATTTATATTCCCACCAACAGTGCAAGAGGATTCCCTCTTCTCCATACCCTCTCTAGCATTTGTTGTTTGTAAATTTTTTGATGTTGACCATTCTGACTGGTGTAAGGTGATACCTCATTGTAGATTTGATTTTCATTTCTCTAATAATGAGTGGTGTTGAGCATCTTTTCATGTATTTATTAGTCATCTGTATTCTTCCTTTGAAGAAATGTCTATTTAGGTCTTTTGCCTACATTGACTGGGTTCTTTCTTTAACTGCATGAGCTGCTTATATATCCTTTGCCAATTATTTCATTTGCTTTTTTCTCCCATTCTGAGGGTTGTCTTTTCACCTTGTTTATAGTTTCCTTTGCTATGAAAAAAGCTTTTAAGTTTAATTAGGTCCTTTTTTTCAATTTTTGTTTTTGTTTCCATTACTCTAAGAGGTGGGTCATATAGGATCTTTCTGTGATTTATGTCAGAGTGTTCTGCCTATGTTTTCTTCTGTTTTATAGTTTCTTGTCTTACATTTAGGTCTTAGTCCATTTTAAGTTTATCTTTATGTATGGTTTTAGGAAGTGTTCTAATTTTCTTCTTTTACACATAGCTGTCCAGTTCTCCCAGCACCACTTATTACACAGACTATCTTTTCCTCATTGTATATTCTTACCTCCTTTGTCAAAGATAAGGTGCCCATATGTGTGTGGGTTTATCTCTGGGCTTTCTATCTTGTTCAGTTGGTCTATATTTCTGTTTTTGTGCCAGTACCATACTGTCTTGATGACTGTACCTTTGATAGCTTACAGTGAATGGTGTCAGGTTCATGACTAGAGATGAGGCTTCAGGCACTCAGAGCTTCATGTGGGAAAAGTTTTCTTACAGTGAAAAAGGGGTAGAAAAAGCTTCTGACACAGACATCAGGAGGGGGCAGAAAGTGTCCCACTGGTTAGTCGTATGAAGTCCTTGTATACTTTTACCAGGCCCACTCCCACCACATACATCTTAAGATAACAGGATTAGAACTAATAATAGAAATGTCTTACCAGACCTATACCACAGCATACATTTTAAAATAATGGAATTAATCAGAAAGTTCCTGTTAAGAAAGAGAAACACGTCCTGGTGCAAAATACATTGTTGTCATATTATCAATCAGTTCAGTTGCTCAGTAGTGTCCAACTCTTTGCGACCCCATGGACTGCACCACCCCAGTCTTTCCTGTCCATCACGAACTCCTAGAGCTTGTTCAAATGCATGTCAGTCGAATCCGTGAAGCCATCCAATCATCTCATCCTCTGTCGTCCCCTTCTCCTTCTGCCTTCAATCTTTCCCAGCATCAGGGTGTTTTCCATTGAGTCAGTTCTTTGCATCAGGTGACCAAAGTATTGGAGCTTCAGCTTCAGCATCCATTCTTCCAATGAATATTCAGGACTGATTTCCTTTAGAATTGACTGGTTTGATCTCCTTGCAGTCCAAGGGACTCTCAAGAGTCTTCTCCAACACCACACTTCAAAAGCATCAATTCTTCTGTGCTCAGCTTTCTTTATAGTCTGCCTCTCACATCCATACATGACCACTGGAAAACCATAGCTTTGACTAGACGGACCTTTGTTGACAAAGGAATGTCTCTGCTTTTAAATATGCTGTTCAGGTTGGTCATAACTTTTCTTTCAAGGAGCTAGCGTCTTTTAATTTCATGACTGCAATTACCATCTGCTGTGATTTTGGAGCCCAAGAAAATAAATTCTGTCATCATTTCCATTGTTCCCTGTTGGGGTCCAGCCCCAGCAGGACCCAGGGGGTACCCTCGGGATGAACGGTGTCGGCGAGAGAAGACATGTGAGACCAGCCTTGATAGGGCCAAGTCTGCGAGGGAAAGAGAGAGAGAGAGAGAGAGAGAGAGACCAGACGGGGGTGTTTGCAGGGTCTGGCAATGCTTTATTTTTTACCATAGCTTTTATACCCTAAGTTAGTACATTTCTAAGGGGAAGATAGTTTAGCATTACATCAGCTTGTTCTTCACGAAACCAGGGTGTTTTCTGCATACTTCTTTGTTTATGAGGGTCTTGTACATTATATCCTGGCCTTGGGGCCCATTAACATTTTATGCAAGTCAGGTGAATGTAAACCTATTTTCCGTTTCTATGGTGACCTTAACTGAAAGGTAGCAGTCTCATAGGCAACAGTACAGAGTAGAAGAAGTATAACCATGTTAACACAAAAATTAATCCTTCTGCAGAAGTTGTCAGTTGCGTTTATCTAAGAAGTTTACCCCACATTGACTCTGCGACTTTGGTAAGGCAGCTTCTACCTAGCACTCCTGGCTGACAATTAACAACCATCTCATTGTTACCACACTAGAGCTAAGCTCTTATTTTTCTAGACCTTTAACTATATTAACAATGGTTCCCACTGCACAACCTTAGCACATTAAGAGTAAAAACACAGCAAGCAAAATACAGCAAGCAAATGTCAACCCAATAACCACCTATAGAGTAATTTTTCTTATGTTTTCTAATAGGACTCCTTCACCCCCCAAAAAGGCTCTGTGTCTATTAGGGCCTTTATATGATCAGGTTTTTTATGCTGTTTTATGATTAGGGTATCATAAGCAATCATGCATATTAGCACCAAGGGCATAAACACATTTGCCAAACAAACTAAAATATCAGCAAAGGAGTTTAAATTAAAACCCTCCTTTCACCCTGGATAATCTCATAAAATACCACCACCCGGGAAACTTATTGATTAAAGTTCTAAATTGATTATTATTTGGAAAGAGATCGGGGAAGGCCTTCTGCCTGTGTCACAGAAATTAGGGAGTAGTCTATTGTAGCAAGCATCAGAAAGACAGTTATCATCTTTAAGGTGAGCGCCGGGGGCGGGTTTTCGGAATCCCTGAAAACCTGATCCACCTTGCCTGTCAGGTTTTCTCCTCATGACCTTGTCATGGGTAGGATCTCGTGTGTTGGCTCCCGGCAGTTCCCCATCTATTTGCCATGAAGTAATGGGACCAGATGCCATGATATTAGTTTTTTGAATGTTAAGTTTTAAGCCAGCTTTTGTATAAAATACAAAATTATATAAATACAATTATATAAAGATTTTTATATAATTATTAGTACAGAGCTTAAGGAAAAACATATCCTTGAGCAAGATGAGTTGTTTTGTTGTGTAATCATTAGCTCTGGGCTTAAAGAAATTTAGTCTTAAAGATTGTTTTGAGTTTCTCTTTCTTTCTCTTCTTTCCTTCTGAGATTTCATTACATAAGCGTTACACTTTTGCATTTTTCCCAAATATTCCTATACTTTTTTTTTCTGTGAGTTTAGTTTTTTTTGTTCATCATGCTAGTTGGGTACATATTTTCTATAGTGCAAACACACACACACACACCTATACAAACATATTTCTTTCTGATTCAATGCAGTGATTTACATAAGGATGTCATCCCATTTGGGTATAAAGTGAAATAATTTATTGTAATAACAACCTCCGGTTATCTTGTTTCAACCTCCACCACCACTTTCTAGCTGGAAATATGTTTATATTAATTATATCTCATGTATAATTCAATAACTTTTCTGTCACTCCCAGTTAATTAACCACCCTCATTTTCATTTGGTAAGACTAATGGGGAAACAGTGGAAACAGTGGCGGACTTTATTTTTCTGGGCTCCAAACTCACTGCAGATGGTGACTGCAGCCATGAAATTAAAAGACGCTTACTCCTTGGAAGGAAAGTTATGACCAACCTAGACAGCATATTAAAAAGAAGAGACATTACTCTGTCAACAAAGGTCCATCTAGTGAAGGCTATGGTTTTTCCAGTGGTCATGTATGGATGTGAGATTTGGACTATATAGAAAGCTGAGCACTGAAGAATTGATGCTTTTGAAGTGTGGTGTTGGAGAAGACTCTTGAGAGTCCCTTGGACTGCAAGGAGATCCAACCAGTCCATCCTAGAGGAGACCAGTCCTGGGTGTTCATTGGAAGGACTGATGCTGATGCTGAAACTCCAATACTTTGGCCACCTGATGCAAAGAGCTGACTCAGTGGAAAAGACCCTGATGCTGGGAAAGATTGAGGGCAGGAGGAGAAGGGGATGACAGAGGATGAGGTGGCTGGATGGCATCACCAATTCAATGGACATGGGTTTGGACTCCGGGAGTCAGTGGTGGACAGGGAGGCTTGGCGTGCTGCGATTCATGGGGTCACAAAGAGTCAGACACGACTGAGTGACTGAACTGAACTGAATTTTATATTTAGTGAATATACATAAATATATATATATTTATAGATATATTTATATTTTATGTATTTTACAAACTAATTTTATATTTACAGTCTTAGAAAGTAAGCCCCCCTCCTTTCTCACACAAGGTTGACCTGTGAGCTTATAATGGCCTGTAATGAAAATGGGTAAAGATGCTTGGTTTGTACTTTTACTCTTCCATACCTTCTCCTGGGCAATTAATATCCCAATTTGGGGCAGGAGTGGATTAGGAAAGATAATTTCCATGCTTTATTTACCTACTTGTGCCAAAGTTGGAGTTGTCTGTTGTTCTGGTTTATTGTATATAGACTCTGTATCTGTGGTGAGAGCTTCACAAAGACTCCCTGGAGAAGGGCTCATACCCAAGAAGCCCCCATATGCATTGATGGGCCTTTTCTAGGATGCCCTACGTCTTCTGTTGTTAAAGTATTGATACATTCCTCAGAGGCATTTGCATGTTTCTTTCAATGTCCAAGGCAAAACGTGGCCACACATTTCTCTTCCTCCTCCCTCCCAATCTAACTGTGCTCCTTGATCTTGCAGAAAATGGGGACATGAAAAAGCAGCCCTTCTTTTGCCACCTACATATCCTCTATCATCTAGTTTTTTATTATTTCCCCCCATATTCTTTTTCCCTGTTTCATTAATACAGAACAGGTCTGTAAGTATAATACCTGATAGAAAGCCAGCTATAAACCAAAAAGCCAATTTTCCCTTCTTGAAGAGACCACCATTATTTAAAAGAAATTCTTTGGACTCTTTCTCATTTGACTTTGGTAAAGTTCCCACAGGGAGGTGAGGAGAAGGGACAACTTTCCTACCGTGGTCTTCTTTCAGAGGCACCTTTATTTCTCCCAGTGATGGTGGTCGTTGTGCAGTGAGGTGAGTCTTAGGGGAGTTAGAACTGGTTCCGTAGTATGCATCACTCAATACACCTTCAGGGAAGATTGTGCCTCAATAGTTTGTAGTTTTCTAAACTTAAATGTGGGACTTTCCTGATGGCTCAGATGGTAAAGAATCTGCCTGCAATGCAGAAGACCTGGGTTCATTCCCTTGGTTGGGAAGGTTCCCTGGAGAGGGGAATGGCTACCCACTCCATATTCTTGTCTGGAGAATTCCATGGACAGAGAAGCCTTCCAGGCTATAGTCTGTGAGATAGCAAAGAATAGGACGTGACTAAGTGACTTTTTCCAGTGGTCATGTATGGATGTGAGAGTTGGACTGTGAAGAAAGCTGAGCACTGAAGAATTGATGCTTTTGAAGTGTGGTGTTGGAGAAGACTCTTGAGAGTCCCTTGGACTGCAAGGAGATCCAACCAGTCAATCCTAAAGGAGATCAGTCCTGGGTGTTCATTGCAAGGACTGATGTTGACGCTGAAACTCCAATACTTTGGCCACCTCAAGGGAAGAGTTGACTCATTGGAAAAGACCCTGATGCTGGGAGAAATTGGGGGCAGGAGGAGAAGGGGATGACAGAGGATGAGATGGCTGGATGTCATCACCAACTCGATGGGCATGGGTTTGGTTAGACTCCGGGAGTTGGTGATGGACAGGGAGGCCTGGCGTGCTGTGATTCATGGGGTCGCAAAGAGTTGGACATGACTGAGCGACTGAACTGAACTGAAGTGACTAACACTTTTACTTTCATTTCACACTAAAAATGTAGTGTCTCAGCTTCTCATACTCATCTGGGATCTTGCTTACATATTTTGTTCTTTGGCTTCTAATATCATTCCATTATACGTAGAAACATTATGTTTTTAATGATAAAACTTGTGCATTACTTATATAAACTCTGCTTTTCAAGCCACATTTTCTGTTAGGTAATTGATTTAAAAATAAAAATATAAAATTGTCTTTCTTGTCATTGAAGTTTTCTCCTTATTTATATCCAGTAGCTTAAGAAATGGTACACAAAGGTTAGCATTTAAATGTCATTTCTTCTTTTTCTTCATTATCATGTTGTCAGTTCTTAAATTAATGATTTGTGTACTTGCATACATTGGTGAATACTATAGATGTGATGACAATGGAGGAAGGACAAAAATAAAATAATAAAACATGGTTTTCTTTTCTCTTTTTCTCTACATGCAAACCCTATATCTAGACTTCATAACTATTCCTATCTAACTTTATATTATGATTTTCATTTGTAAACTACTAAGAGTTTAAGGGAGGACCTGAGATATCCAATATGTTATTCTACTAATCAAAAACTTAAAAATGAAAAATTCAGTTCCTTAGTCACACTTACCACATTTATAATACTCAAGAGTCACAAGTTCCTTGTGACCACCACTTGGGGCAACATAGATATAGAATAGTTTCATTATCCCAGGAAGTTCTATTGAGTAACGCTGATCACATAGAACTAGAATCCTGAGATGATGTAGATTTTCTGTGTCAGGCAAGGCAACCTCAAAAAGTCCCAACAAAAACAATAATTGGAGGTACAATTAGCCAAGTTAAGTCTGCACAAGAAAGCTTTAGCGGTTTGCTGTAGGTAAGAAAGGTATGCTCTCTGAGGGTGTGATAGAAGGCAATAGTCAGAGGTCGACACAAGGAAAGCAGACCAGTCAAGCAAGAGAGTGGCTTTAGGGGCTGGATACCTAATCCAGAGAGCCCTACAAGATCAAAGCAGGATCAGTTCTAATCTTAGATGGGACTGGACAAACACAGGATATGTGTTAAGAATTTAGTTTGGGGGACAGAAAGAATCCCCTGGGTGCTGGATTTGGAATAATTTTAAGAGGAAGATTGTGGTTTATTTATGAGGATCTACTCTGGAAATCAATGAGTAAAATTAGATTATAATAGTTTATAATCTCAAAATAGGGCTGATTTGAGAGCAGTTCAATGCCCTGATTAAGACTATGGTGTAAAGCAGAACCCTGAGATAGGATTAAGTGTTCTTTTTGTGGGTTGGTAGGTATGGATAGTCTAAAATTGAAAGTTCACTTTAGTTAGCTGAGGGGCAATATTACATCTTCAATAAAAGAGGAAAATGATGAATACCACCAAACTTTATAATTCTACCTTTTGCTCAACCTAGAAAGAAATAGTTTTTACTAATTTCTTATTTGGTGAACTACTTTGAGATTCAAATCTCCTTTCCAAGTACTGTGATTAGAAACTTTCGAAAAAGATTCCTACTTATCAGGTCTGCTGGTGTTATTTTCATGTTTTACTTCTGAATTTATTTTAAATGCTTAGTGTGTGTTATTTCTTCAGAAATGATCAACATCTGGCCTGACAATTGTAATCATTCTTTTATTTCGTTATGATTTTAATTTTGATTCTCAGTCATCATATTTTGAAATACCATAGTTGCTTTAACTTACCTAGTCAAAATGTTACAGGTATCTTATAAAAGAACAATGAGTTCATTTTAAAGGGAAATAAAATAAAAATCCATATGTTTAGTACTGAGATAGCAGTTACAATAATGCACTATTTAGGGACTTGTAATTTAGCCATCATGATTTCGTAACCAATTGTTCCCCATTCCTCAAGGATTAAGAATATGGTTTCCATGGTAATTCTGGATTCTAAAAATGCTCATCTTTTCCCTAAATGGATAGTAAATAGTTTGAATAGAAAACGACCTGTCTGTTAGCCAGAGTTATACTTCAGTGTTGCAAGAAGGAGAAATACACTACTGTTTAAAAATAGACTAGTTTCAGGATACCATAATAGGTTCCAAGTCTGTAAAATCACAACCCCTTGATTGCCAGTGTTAACAAAAGCTTGTTCTTTAATTACCTATATTGCATTCAGCTTCTGTTTCCTTCCAAAACCCAATTATGGCTAATAGCAGCAGTAAGCTGTACTCCTGTTGTTTATGGCAGTTCATTTTAAAGTGTTCTGTTTGATCGTCATTTGTCTTCATGACTTAATGAATCAGGTTTAGATTTTCATTGGACACCTCCAGTTTACTAGTCTTCACCTTGCCTGTGTATATAAATGGAATTCTTATATAATGTAGCTGTCTTTTCTGTATTTCCTAACCGGAGGCTGTTCCCTTCAGTGATGGAAATCATGCTATTTCCCTAAGTTCTAACAGTTTTTTGTTTTTTTGTTTTTTTCCTTTAATGCAGTAATTGCAACACCTCACACCGAAGGGGTATTTTGAAATTTGTAGAAAAGAGATGGAGAACTTTTATTTATCCCTTCCTCCTGCAAATCCATTTTCTCCCAGTGTGGTGTTCATTGCCTAATCATTCTCTGCAGCTCAGATTCGTATGTTCTCCTGCAGAGACTAGCAGTCTGCCTTCTAAAGTTGAATCTAGAATAATTCAGCAGTCTAATTTCTGATTTAATTTTGCTGCTGTCCAACTGTGGTGTAAAGCCAGCTCTGAGAATTGTATGTAACTTGTGGCATTTTGCCTCAGTTGAAAATGCTTAATGTCTCTATTTCTCATGCACACAAGGATCATTGTTTCTGTGATAACTAATGGGATCTAAGTGGAGAATGGAGAAAAAGACACGTGTAAGGTAAACAAGAAAAGATAGAAATTCAAACAGTAGGAAATAGTCTTTATTGAAGAGGAGCTTCAGTGTGCTGTATGTAGGTGGTAGGTGCAGTTGAGAGATGGGGAAAAGATGAGTTGTTTTTCATTTGTGTTCATCCCTTTAATACTTCTTCCCTCCCCCAGGTGTTTATAATCATCAGGGAAACACATGCACAGTGAGACAATGGGGCTGGCCTACCCCCTCTACTGTTGTTTGTCACTGTTTTGACTGGATCACTTTCTGAAGTGTCCTTCTGATTTAAGTCTGTCCCTGAGAAAGACCATTCCCTTGTGTTGCCTAGTTAGCCTATGAGGACCTTTCCACTCAATGTTCATTGATATCAGCAGCCTGATGTCATTTGGGCTTATGTTTGAAATGCATGACCTCAAGCTCCAGTTCAGAGCTCCCAAATCATGATGCACATTTGAGTAGCGCAGATATAGAACATCACTTTATACAATCTCCGAAGTATTCGAAGTATTCGTAGGTGACTTAGTAGATATTACATATTAACCTAGGTGGCAGTAGTGGTAAAGAATCTGTCTGCCAATGCCGGAGATGCAAGGGACACATGCTTGATCCTTGAGACAGGAAGATACCCTAGAGTAGGAAATAGCACCCGACTCTGATATTCTTGCCTGGAAAATTCCATGGGCAGAAGAGCCTGGTGGGCTACAGTGCATGGGGCCAAAAAGAGTCAGTTGCAACTGAGCACACAAACCCTTTTAGGTACTAAGTATCTAGAGAGGTACATTTTATATATATACACACATACACATATATATATATACACACACACATATACACACATATGTGTGTGTATCTAGAGAGGTACATTTTATACACACACACACATATATGTGTGTGTATGTGTGTGTGTGCGTGCACTGTGCTTAGTTGCTCAGTCATGTCTGACTCTTGTGACCCCATGGACTGTAGCCCGCCAGGGTCCTCTGTCCATGGGATTCTCCAGGCAAGAATGCTGAAGTGGGTTGCCATTTCCTTCTCCAGGGGATCTTCCCTACCCAGGAATTGAACCCAGGTCTTCTGCATTGCAGGTGAATCTTTACCGACTGAGTTATAAGGGAAGGGAAGCACATAATATATATGCAATAAATCCTGTAAAAGCATTTGAGTTTTATATGGGAGGAAGAATCTCTTTCTCAATTACTAATGCTTTATTTAGTTTTTGAGGTTTATTTTCTTTATTTTTTAATTTAGATTCTTAAATTATTGAAATGTAGTTGATTTACAATGTTTCAGGTATATAGCAAAGTGATTCAGTTCTATTCTTTCTCAGATTATTTTCCATTATTGGTTATTACAAGATATTGAAAATAGTTCCCTGTGCTATACAGTAGGTCCTTATTGTTTATCTATTTAACATACCGTACAACAACAGTTTATATCTGCTAATCCCAGATCATTAATTTATCCCCCCTTTCCCCTTTGGTAACCAAGTTTGTTTTCTATGTCTAAGAGTCTATTTCTGTTTTGTAAATAAGTTCCTTTGAATCATTTTTTTTCTTTTAGATTCCACATATGAGCAATATCAGATGATATTTGTCTTTGTATGACTTACTTCAGAGAAGGGCGTGGCACCAACTCCACTATTCTTGCCTGGAGAATCCAATGGACCAAAGAGCCTGGCAGGCTATCGTCCATAGGATCACACAGAGTTGGACATGTCTGAAGTGACTTAGCATGCATGCATGACTTATTTCACTTCATATAATAATCTCTAGGTCCATTCATGTTGCTGCATATGACATTATTTATTTCTTTTTTATGTAAAGTGATATTCTACTTATAACCATATACATGTATCTATCTTCTTTGGTGGAGACTCTGGAACACTCACAGGAGAAGGAGTGCACATCCTACTCCACCATCTTGACTGCTCAATCAAAACCACAATCACAGAAAACTAACCAAACTGATCACATAGATCACAGCCTTGTCTATCTCAGTGAAACTATGAGCCATGCTGAGTAGGGCCACCCAAGACAGATGGGTCATGGTGGAGAGTTCTGACAAAACGTGTTCCACTAAAGAAGGGAATGACAAGCCACTTCAGTATTCTTGCTTTGAGAACCTCACAAACAGTATGAAAAGGCAAAAAGATATAACAACAGAAGATGAACCCCCAAGGTCAGTAGGTGTCCAATATGCTTCAGGAGAAGAGCTAAGAAATAGCTCTGAAAGGAATGAAGGGGCTGAGCCAAAGCAAAAACAGTGCCCAGTTCTGGATGTGTCTGATGGTAGAAGTAAAGTTCAGTGCTATAAAGAACAATATTGCATAGGAACCTGGAATGTTAGGTCCATGGATCAAGGTAAATTGGAAGTGGTCAAACAGGAGATGGCAAGATTGAACATCAGCATTTTAGGAATCAGTGAACTAAAATGGACCAGAATGGGCAAATTTAATTTAGATGACCATTATATCTACTACTGTGGGCAAGAATCTCTTAGAAGAAATGGAGTAGCCATCATAGTCAACAAAAGAGTCTAAAATGCAGTACTTGGGTGCAATCTCAAAAATAACAGAATGATCTCTGTTCATTTCCAAGGCAAACCATTCAGTATCACAGTAATCCAAGTCTCTGCCCCAACCACACTGAAGTTGAATGGTTCTATGAAGACCTACAGGACCTTCTAGAAATAACACCAAAAATAGATGTGCTTTTCATCATAGGAGAGTGGAATGCAAAAGTAGGAAGTCAAGGAAATTAAGGCAAGTTTGGCCTTGGAGTACAAAATGAAGCAGGGCAAAGGCTAACAGAGTTTTGCTAACAGAATGCACTGGTCATAGCAAATGCCCTCTTCTAACAACACAAGAGATGACTCTACATATGGACCTCATCAGATGGTCAATACCAAAATCAGATTGATTATATTCTTTGCAGGTGAAGATGGAGAAGCTCTATACGTCAGCAAAAACAAGACCGGGAGCTGACTGTGGCTCAGATCATGAACTCCATATTGCCGAATTCAGACTTAAACTGAAGAAAGTAGGGAAAACCACTGAACCATTCAGGTATGACATAAATCAAATCCCTTACAATTATACCATGGAAGTGACAAATAGATTCAAGGGATTAGATCTGATGACACGGTGCCTGAAGAACTATGGATGGAGGTTCATAATACTGTATAGGAGGTGGTGATCAAAACCATCCCCAAGAAAAAGAAATGCAAAAGCGGAAAATGGTTGTCTTAGGAGGTCTTACAAATAGCTGAGAAAAGAAGAGAAGCTAAAGGCAAAGGAGAAAAGGAAAGGTATAAACATCTGAATGCAGAGTTCCAAAGAATAGTAAGGAGAGATAAGAAAGACTTCCTCAGATATCAGTGCAAAGAAATAGAGGAAAACAACAGAATGGGAAAGACTAGAGATCTCTTCAAGAAAATTAGAGATGCCAAGGGAACATTTCATGCAAAGATGGGCACAATAAAGGACAGAAATGGTATGGACCTAACACAAGCAGAAAATATTAAGAAGAGGTGGCAAGAATACACAGAAGAACTATACAAAAACGATCTTCATGACCCAGATAACCATGATGGTGTGATCACTCACCTAGAGTCAGACATCTTGAAGTTTGAAGTCAAGTGGGCCTTAGGAAGCAGCACTGTGAACAAAGCTAGTGGAGATGATGGAATTCTAGCTGAGCTATTTCAAATCCTAAAAGATGCTGCTGCTAAAGTGCTGCACTTAGTATGCCAGCAATGTTGTAAGACTCAGCAGTGGCCACAGGACTGAAAAAGAATTTCATTCCAATCCCAAAGACAGTGCTAAAGATGTTCAAACTACTGCACAGTTGCACCCATCTTGGAATAGAAGTTGCTTTAGTTCTCAGGCTTCTAGACCTACCCTCTAGCTTAGATTTGGTATTTCTTCAAATAGTTCTAAGGAAATTGACATTTATCTTCTATCCAAGTCACAGTCATTTTGACCACTTATATTCTGAGCATGTTTTCTTCACAATCTCTTCAATGTTTAGTTATTTATCACTTCTTTTTCTAGACAATGTAGGATGGTTCAACGTATTTCTAATGAGACTAATCCAAGTTTTGATAAATTTAGTCATTTTTATGGAAATTTCTTCTCTTGAAAATGAGCCAAAATGTCACATTTAGCCTCAGGATGGATGGATGTCAGTTATCCCTTTAGTTTTATTGGCCCTGTGTTACCATTGGGCTTCCGTGGTGGCTCAGCTGATAAAAAAAATCCTCCTGCAGTGCAGGAGACCCGGGTTTGATCCCTGGCTTGGGAAGATCCCCTGGAGAAGGGAATCACTACCCACTCCAGACCCCTGGAGAAGGGAATGGCTACCCACTCCAGAATTCCAGCCTGGAGAATTACATGTGGTCTCAAAGAGTCGTACATAACTGAGTGACTTTCACTATCCTTCATATGGACACGACTGAAATGACTAACACTGGTACTCATCTAGACAGCATATTAAAAAGCAGAGATATGCCGACTAAAGTTCATCTAGTCAAAGCTATGGTTTTTCCAGTACTCATGTATGGATGTGAGAGTTGGACCATAAAGGAAGCTGAGCACCAAAGAATTGATGCTTTTGAACTGTGGTTCTGGAGAAGACTCTTGAGAGTCCCTTGGACTGTAAAGAGATCAAACCAGTCAATCCTAAGGGAAATCAGTTCTGAATACTCATTGGAAGGACTGATGCTGAAGCTGAATCTCCAATATTTTCGCCACCTGATGGGAAGAACTGACTCCTTAGAAGAGACCCTGATGCTGGGAAAGATTGAAGGCAAGAGGAGAAGGGGATGACAGAGGATGAGATGATTGGATGGCATCACTGACACAATGGACATGAGTTTGAACAAGCTCCAGTTGTTGGTGAAGAGAAGCCTGTCATGCTTCAGTCCATGGACCACAAAGCATCAGACATGACTGAGCAACTGAACTGAATCTAGTCTAATATAAATAAAGCTAGAGGCTTATAAGCATAATGGATATTTTTAAATTCTTATCATGGAGAAATGATTCTTGATATTATAACATGGTAAAAATCATCTTTAGATGTCACCTTACCTTGAACAGTAGCAGTCCATATGCCCTTTTACCTTACTTTAATGACATCTTTTGACAATGATTTCTTTAACAGAGAAAAATTTCAAACTAGTATAATAGTAATATGTCAAGGGATCCAGGAGGAATTTGAAAATCAATACTTGATTATTTTTAAAACAGACACCTTTATTCCATTTGAAATATTTCCCAGTGACTTTTAGTGCCTTTTTTCTGCACAGCTGTGGTAAGTGTTAAAAATCATTGCACCTTTCTGTGGACATTGGTTAATTTGTACTGTCAGTCATTTGATCCTTCTTTCCTTCCTTTTCCTTTCTTTTCCCCCCATTTTTTTCAGTGTATTGGTATTGATCCTCTTAGCTGACACTCTGTGTAGTACCAGAAAAATTCCATCCTTGATCTCAGAGAATTTTTTTTAACTTGAGGCAATATAATTATATTACTCAAGCTAATTCAAACATTTGTTTTGGTAGCTCTAGAGTGGACTTTTTATACAGCGGAAAAAAAGAAATTATACATGTACCTACCCGTTTCTAAAACTTGAAACCAAGTTACTTGAGAAAAGATTATGGGGAAGTATTTCTCACTTTGTTTTTGCAATTACTTCATGGTTTTCTTCTCAGTTAATCCAATAGTCTACACTTATTTTGTAGCTAAGTGCCAAATATTGACAAGACAGAGATGGATGGGCAAAAATGCTATATCTGACCTAAGGGGGAGAAAGTGTGATAAATACCTTAACACAGAGCATCTTTTACTTTCATGCTGAAGTCTTGTTTGTTCCCTTTGAAAGCAGAGAAGCAATAATTATTTTACATTCATCTTGAATATATGATCATGCTAGTGCATATTAGAATAGGGAGTAAAATGCTTCTTGTGCTATTTAGACCTTTTTGTTTGTTTCAGTGTAGTGAAACCACTCTATGAAACATATGGGAACATTTCCAAGGCATCATTCAGGGATTCACACTCCCACTGCACTATAATCTAGTGGTGCTGAAAGTAAAATAACAATAACAGACACTCTCTATCTAGCTTTATTGTTATGACTTATGTTAGACATTTACTACACTGGATAGCTGCACCAAAAGAATAAACCACTTAATCTGTGGTAAAGCATAATCCCCAAACCTAGTATTTTTCAGAGGATCATGGAAAATAAATAGTGTTTATAGGTTTGATTTGTTTGCCACCGATAACTATTAAATTTCTCTCCTTTTTGCCACATGAGATTTTGTACCTAAAATATTGAATTCTGAATTAACATTCCAAATATATGACACCAAACTAATTTGTCTCTAAGAAGAAAACTGAGAGTCACTCAGTCCTGTTGGACTCTTATAGTCCATGGAATTCTCCAGGCCAGAATACTGGAGGGTGTAGCCGTTCCTTTCTCCAGGGGATGGTCCCACCCCAGGGATTGAACCCATGTTTCCTGAATTGCAAGCAGATTCTTTACCAGCTGAGCCACGAGGGAAGCCCAAGAATACTGGAGTGGGTAGCCTATTCCTTCTCCAGGGGATCTTCCCAACCCAGGAAATGAACCAGGGTCTCCTGGATTGCAGGTAGATTCCTTACCAGCTGAGCTACCAGGAAGAAGAACATTGCATAAAATAATTTGTATCTGTCTTTTCTATAAGAAATTTAACTCTTAAATTAGTGTCCTCTTTTTCAAACTAGATGTTAAGAAATTAACACAGCAGGACTACTTTGATGGAATTTTAAAAAGTAAAACAAACAAAACAAAACAGAAAATACTAATAGGATTATAGAATAATCTTACACTTTAGAATTTAAATGCTCTCAATATTTTCATTCATTTTTTAATTGCATTTCATTAACCTCGACTCCTAAATTTACTTACAGGATATATATAAACACCCCCCCACACACATGTGTATATATATATATATTTTAAAATGTACATGTATATATATTTATTGATATATATTCTATTATATATTTATATATATTATTTGTAAATTTATATGTATTTATAAATTTTAGATAAGAGGTTTTGCCATTATTTTTCCAGTAATTGTTCTATTCATGTATTCAAAATCATTTACTAAGCATAATGCACTTTGTTGATCTTATTTTCATGTGGTAAAATCACATTATTTCTCAGATGGCCAGGATAATTTAAGTAAAGTGACTGGCCCAGTGCTTGAGTTGTTAAGTACTTTCAAGCACAAAATTAAACCTTTACCTGAACTTCCACTTTTGCTTTCCCAGTTACATTTTGTAAGTCTTCTCTTTTGGATTTTAACTTTTGTGTTAGTTGTCTGCGTGACATTTATCACCTACTCCAGTTTATGCTTTCTCATGGCATGTCTATTTTTTTATTCCTTCTGTTTTCTCTGGGATCACCTATGATGAAGTGCATATAGCACTGCTTAATTTACATTTCATGAACTCATTGTAACTCAGACAGGCAGGCAAAAGGAAATAAAGTAAATAATCGAATACATTTTTGGTTTTTCACTCTTCCTCTTTATATCCATGCAAACCTTTATCCTCATTTTTAAAAAGAAGCAGTTTCAATAGAAAACTGTTATAAAAAAAAAAGTAGAATTTTTAACGTATCCCTAACTCTGCCTCTAAAACACAGCATTGGCATCATGTTACACTTTTTCCAAAACTCCTTTTCATTTTATTGTTGCACAATTTCGATCACACTTTCCTGTCTTTTTTCTTTTTTTCACCCAGCCAACCTCTGATATGTCTTTTTTCATTTGTCAGTTTCAGTTCAGTCACTCAGTCATGTCCAACTCTTTGCAACACTATGAACCGCAGCATGCCAGGCCTCCCTGTCCATCACCAACTCCCGGAGTCCACCCAAACCCATGTCCATTGAGTTGGTGATGCCATCCAACCATCTCATCTTCTGTCGTTCCCTTCTCCTCCTGCCCTCAATCCTTCCCAGCATCAGGGTCTTTTCCAATGAGTCAGCTCTTCGCATCAGGTAGCCAAAGTATTGGTGATTCAGCTTCAGCATCAGTCCTTCCAATGAATATTCAGGACTGATTTCCTTGAGAATGGACTGGTTGGATCTCCTTGCAGTCCTGGGGACGCTCAAGAGTCTTCTCCAACACCACACTTCAAAAGCGTCAATTCTTCAGCACTCAGCTTTCTTCACAGTCCAACGCTCACATCCATACATGACCACTGGAAAAACCATAGCCTTGACTAGACAGACCTTTGTTGACAAAGTAATGTCTCTGCTTTTCAATATGCTGTCTAGGTTGGTCATAACTTTCCTTCCAAGGAGTAAGCATCTTTTAATTTCATGGCTGCAGTCACCATCTGCAGTGATTTTGGAGTCCCCAAAAATAAAGTCGGCCACTGTTTCCACTGTTTCCCCATCTATTTCCCATGAAGTGATGGGACCGGATGCCATGATCTTAGTTGTCTAAATGTCGAGCTTTAAGCCAACTTTTTCACTCTCTTCTTTTACCTTCATCAAGAGGCTCTTTAGTTCTTCTTCCCTTTCTGCCATAATGGTGGTCATCTGCATATCTGAGGTTATTGATATTTCTCCCGGCAATCTTGATTCCAGCTTGTGCTTCCTCCAGTCCAGAGTTTCTCATGATGTACTCTGTATATAATTTAAATAAGCAGGGTGACATTATACAGCCTTGACGTACTCCTTCCAGTCTGTCTTTCCATGTCCAGTTCTAACTTGCTTCCTGACCTGCATGCAGCTTTCTCAAGAGGCAGGTCAGGTGGTCTGGTATTCCCATCTCTTTCAGAATTTTCTACAGTTCATTGTGATCCACACAGTCAAAGGCTTTGGTGTAGTCAATAAAGCAGAAGTAGATTTTTTTCTGAAACTCTCTTGCTTTTTCAGTGATCCAGCAGATGTTGGCAATTTGATCTCTGGTTCCTCTGCCTTTTCTAAAACCAGCTCAAACATCTGGAAGTTCATGGTTCATGTATTGCGGAAGCCTGGCTTGGAGAATTTTAAGCATTACTTTACTAGTGTGTGAGATGAGTGCAATTGTGCAGTAGTCTGAGCATTCTTTGGCACTGCCTTTCTTTGGGATTAGAATGAAAACTGACCTTTTCCAGTCCTGTGGCCACTGCTGAGTTTTCCAAATTTGCTGGCATTTTGAATGCAGCACTTTCACAGCATCATCTTTTAGGATTTGAAATAGATCAACTGGAGTTCCATCACCTCCACTAACTTTGTTTGTAGTGATACTTCCTAAGGCCCACTTGACTTCACATTCCATGATGTCTGGCTCTAGGTGAGTGATCACACCATTGTGATTATCCAGGTCGTGAAGATCTTTTTTGTACAGTTCTTCTGTATATTCTTGCCACCTCTTCTTAATATCTTCTGCTTCTGATAGGTCCCTACCATTTCTGTCCTTTATTGATCCCATCTTTGCATGAAATGTTCCCTTGGTATCTCTACTTTTCTTGAAGAGATCTCTAGTCTTTCCCATTCTATTGTTTTCCTCTATTTCTTTGCATGGATCACTGAAGAAGGCTTTCTTGTCTCTCCTTGCTATTCTTTGGATCTCTGCATTCAAATGGGTATATCTTTCCTTTTCTCCTTTGCTTTTCTCTTCCCTTCTTTTCACAGCTATTTTGTGAAGCTAATAGCAAAAACAAGTAATGTTTTTCCATGGCCTTGTTTTGGATTTCCTCAGATTTATTATAACTTTGAAAAATCAAGAATGCTAGCATGAGTGAGACTTTGCTAAAGCCTGTTCTGGAAATGTGTACTCAAGGAGAACACACTGTTCTGTTTATCCTTTCTATTACAGGGCAGATTTATATCACCTGCCTTTGTTTTTCTAATGCTAGTGACTATAGGAACTCACAGGAGGCTAGAGAAGATAAAGAGATCTCCAGGGCCAGTGCATATCTATTTGTGGACAAATAGAGCACTACTTTTCCAGAAAGCCCTAATTACAGTCCAATCCTAGAGCAGAACATGTTTCTCAGTGTTTTCCCACAAATCTAGTTATAACCAAGTGAGATATGGAAGAACTGTGCCAATTTTAAGGAAAAGAAAAAGATTGCTATTCATTTCATTGTGGAATAAGGAAAAGAATTGAAATTAGACAAATCTGAGTTTACAATCACAGTGATCTCATTTACAGTTGTGGAACATTAGGCAAATAATGTGCCTTAAAAAAAAATCTCTGAATGAGACAACAAAAACATAAGATCTCTGTGATCCATGAGATCTCATGTGTGGCAATGCCTACTACACCAGTGGGCTTATAGGAAGCTTTATGTCCATGGAATTTTCCAGGCAAGAACACTGGAGTGGGTTGCCATTTCCTACTCCAGGAGATCTTCCCAATCCTGGGATCAAACCCATGTCTCCTGCATTGGCAGGCAGATTCTTTACCACTGTGCTTCTTGGGAAGGTCATTTACTTTTCTTTACTGATAGCTTTAATAGAACTATAGTCATTTATTCATTAAGATATTCAACAAAAGTTCATTAAATCCAGGCGTGAACTTGGCCCTGAAAATATAAAGTAGAGCAAGATACTCATGGTCTCTATTTTCTGGTCAGATGGACACTGTAACTTGAAGATAGTGGAAAAGAGGATTCCAGGCCAAGGGAACCACACTTCTCTCAGTCTAAATACACAGCTAATTTCATGAATAATTACTTTATTTACATATTTTATATACATATGTTATATATTTATTATCTAATTATGTTATATATTTATATAATTATATATAGCTTTATATTTTTATTTCTATGTATACATACACACACACACACACACACACACACATCTATAGAGAGAGATGGAGAGAGAGAGAGAATGCCAGATCATATTTATAAAAACAGCCCAGGACATCTTACTTACTACTTGACAGTTTCACTGATGAGTCACTAGTTTTGCCAGGAGTTAGTTATATTTGGTTCCTCTCCCTTTTTCAGCCCCACATGTAATCCATCACCAAATCTTATTTTTACTTATAATATGTGTGTGTGTGTGTGCATGCATGCTCAGTCAAGTCTGACTCTTTGTGACCCCATAGACGGTAGCCCACCAGGCTCTTCTGTCCATGGGATTTCCCAGGTAAGAATACTGGAGTGGATTGCCATTGCCTCCTCCAGGGAACCTTTCTGACCCAGGAATCAAACCTGGTCTCCTGCATCTCGTGTATCGACAGGCAGATTCTTTATGACTGAGCCAGCTGGGAAGCCCTTAATATGTGTATTATATCTGAAATAATTTTTCTCTTTCCTGCTTTTTATTAAATACTTTATGAAATATAATTTGCATATTAGAAAGGTCATCCTTTTAAAGTGTATAATTCAGTGGTTTCTAGTGTATTCACAGAGTTGTGCTGCCATCATCATAATCTAACTTCAGAGCATTTTAATGATCTCCAAAAGAAACCTTGTACCCATAGCTGTCACTGCTCTACCTGACTGCTGTCTACCCTCAATCCCAAGCCTTAGGCAGCCACTAATCTATTAGCACTTTCTGTCTTTATGGATGTACCTTTATTAGATATTTTGGGCTTTCCTGGTGGCTCAGACAGTAAAGAATCTGTCTACAATGCAGGAGACCAGAGTTTGATCCCTGGGTTGGGAAGATCCCCTGCAGGAGGGAATGGCTACCCACTCCAGTACCCTTGCCTGGAGAATCACATGGACGGAGGAGCTGGCTGGCTACAGTCCCTGGGATTGCAAAGAGTTGGATACGACTGAGTGACTAACACAGCCACGTGTGTTAGATATTCTGCAAAAATGGAGCCATAAAAATGTAGTCTTTCATAAGTTACTCTCTTCACTGAGCATAGGTTTTAGAAGTTCATCCACGTGTAAGTACTTTATACTTTTTAAAATTACCAAATAGTGTTCCATTGTATGGATAAGCAGCATCTTGTTTATTCATTAATCAGTTGGTGGGCATTTAGGTTGTCTCCTCTTTGTGGCTATTCTTACTAATGCTGTGATGAACAGTTATGTACAAGTTCTTGTATGGATATAGGTTTTCATTTCTCACAGGTAAGTACCTAAGGGTAAAATTTCTGAATCATATGATAATTCTATCTTTAGCATTTTGAGCAACTCTTTTCCAAAGGGGCTGTGTCAGTTTACAATCTCAACAATAATCTATGAGTTCAGTTCAGTTCAGTTGCTCAGTCATGTCCAACTCTTTGCAACCCCATAATGTATGAGTTTTCTAATTTCCCCATAATCCTTGTTGACACATCTTCCTGTCTGTCTTATTGATTTTTGTCATTCTAGTAGGTATGCAGTGGTATTTCACTGTAACTTTGATTTACATGTACCTAAGGCAGAAAGTGAAGAGGAACTAAAAAGCCTCTTGATGAAAGTGAAAGAGGAGAGTGAAAAAATTGGCTTAAAGCTTAACATTCAGAAAAAATAAGATCATGGCATCTGGTCCCATCACCTCATGGGAAATAGATGGGGAGACAGTGGAAACAGTGTCAGACTTTATTTTTTTGGGCTCCAAAATCACTGCAGATGGTGACTGCAGCCATGAAATTAAAAGACGCTTACTCCTTGGAAGGAAAGTTATGACCAACCTAGATAGCATATTAAAAAGCAGAGACATTACTTTGCCAACAAAGGTCTGTCTGGTTAAGGCTATGGTTTTTCCAGTGGTCATGTATGGATGTGAGCGTTGGACTGTGAAGAAAGCTGAGTGCCGAAAAATTGATGCTTTTGAACTGTGGTGTCTGGAGAAGACTCTTGAGAGTCCTTTGGACTGCAAGGAGATCCAACCGGTCCATCCTAAAGGAGATAAGTCCTGGGTGTTCATTGGAAGGACTGATGCTAAAGCTGAAACTCCAATACTTTGGCCACCTGATGCGAAGAGCTGACTCACTGGGAAAAGACCCTGATGCTGGGAGGGATTGGGGGCAGGAGAAGGGGACAACAGAGGATGAGATGGCTGGATGGCATCACGATGGGCATGAGTTTGAGTAAAGTCCAGGAGTTGGTAATGGACAGGGAGGCCTGGCGTGCTGCGATTCATGGGGTTGCAAAGAGTCGGACATGACTGAGCGACTGAACTGAACTGAACTGAATGACTAATGATGTGAGCATCTATCTGTGTGCTGCTGTTGGCTCATTGTATATATTCTTTGGAGAAAAATCTATTAGGATCATTTGCCCACTTTAAGAATTGGGTTATTTGTCTTTTTATCATTGAGTTGTAAGAATTCCTTGCATATTTTAGATACAAGTCCATTATCACAAATAAAATTTGCAGATATTTCCTCCTGGTCTGTGGATTTGTCTTTTCATTTCCTTGACAACGTCCTTGGAAGCCAAAGTTTTTAATTTTTCTGAAGCCCAATTTATCTTTTTTTCCTTTTGTTCCTCATTTTTTATTTTGTTTTATCAGAAACCTTTGCCTAATCCACGTTATGAATTATTTCGTTTCCCTCCTAGACGTTTTACTCTTTAGTGTTTATATTTAGATCTATGATCCATTTTGAGTTAGTTTTTGTGTATGATGTGAGGTAGGCATCCAAATTCTTTCTTTTGCAGTGTTTAGTATATGCATCTTGAATTTCTTTGGTTAACTTTATTTTTAATTATTTTCTTCCTTTTTATGCTATTGTAAATGGGATTGTTTTCTTAAAAGTCATTTTTGGATTGTCCATTTCTGCCCCGCCCCCCCCCCCCCCCCCCCCCTTCACAAACTCCTTGTTTTGTGCTTGAATTACTGCAAGTAGCCTCCTGCTGTACTGTGCTTAGTTGCTCATGTCTGACTCTTTGCGACCCCATGGACTGTAGCCCACCAGGCTCCTCTGTTCATGGGATTCTCCAGGCAAAAATACTGGAGTGGCTTGCCATGCCCTCCTCCAGGGGATCTTCCCAACCCAGAGATTGAACCAGGTTCTGCATCGCAGGAAGATTCTTTACCATCTGAGCCACCAGGGAAGCCCATGAATACTGGAGTGGGTAGCCTATCCTTTCTCCAGGGGATCTTTCTGATCCAAGAATCGAACTGGGGTCTTCTGCCTACAAGAAGCCCCTTAGCCAACCTCTATCCTTCTACTATTGCTTTTCAGCCCATAGGAATCAGGGTGGTCTATTAAATATATAATTTCAATCATAGCAATAACCAGATAAACCCTATTATGGCCTTCCATTATATGTTTAACCAATGACTGGCTAGATGTTATCTAGGCCTTGCTTGTCTTTCCAATCTCATCACTAATCTCCACCCACAATCTCTATGATTCAGCCACCTAGGTCTTCTACTTCCAGTTCATTGCATCCTATTT
Source organism: Cervus elaphus (assembly GCF_910594005.1). Taxonomy (NCBI): domain Eukaryota; kingdom Metazoa; phylum Chordata; class Mammalia; order Artiodactyla; family Cervidae; genus Cervus; species Cervus elaphus. The sequence continues at coordinate 61,301,357 of NC_057819.1, read as the reverse complement.
CCTGTTTATTTCAAGCTTTTCTAACCACCCTTTCTCTTTTATAATTTGGTTTCTAATTTTTTCCTCAAACTAAACTTTTATAGAAAATAATCCATTTCATTTAAGTTAAACAGGTTTGTTGAAACCTAACTGACATTCAATAAACGGTGTGTATTTAAATAGACTTAAAGTTTGGTGTTTTGACATTTATTGAAAAGACTGTCCTTCCCAAATGACTTGTATCTTTGTCAAATATCAACTTGACCGTATATATATGGGTCTGTTTCTGGACTGTCTACTCTGTTCTGTTGATCATATATGTGTATCTTTATGTAAATACCACACTGTGTTGATTGCTGTAACTTTATAATAAGGCTTAAATTGGATGGTATAAACCTTTAAACTTTCTCTTTTTCCAACATTATTTTGGCTATTCTAGATATTTTGCATTTCCATATGAATTTTAGAATCACCTTGTCAATTTCTGTTAAAAAAAAAACAAACCTATTAGGACATTGATATTGCATTGAATCAATAGATCAATTTGGGAAGAATTGACATCTTAACAATATTGAATTTTCTGATCTCTAAGTATGATGTATTTCTCCATTTATTTAGATTTTGTTTAATTTCTCTCAGCAGTGTTCATAGCTTTCAGTTTCAAGTCTTACATATATCTAATTTATCTTTACATGCTTTTATATTATGATACAGTTTTTAATATCAAATCAGATGTTTTGTTGTGTGTGCATGCACATAAAAAATAATTGATTTTTCTATATTGGTCTTGTAATCTTCAAGCTGGCTAAAGTCCCTTACTAGTTCTAGTAGTGTTTGTAGAATCTATCGAATTTTTAACATAGACAAACATGTAACCTGTGAATAAAGGCAGTTTTACTTCTTTCTTCTAAAGATGGATTCCTTTCATTTACTTATCTCTCTGGTCTTATGACACTAACTAGAACCAGAAGTGTGTTAAAAAGAAGTGTCAAGAATTTCATCCTTTCTTTCTTCTTAACCTAAGGGGGAAAGTACAGTCAGCCTTCTGCAAAACCCTCTGCAGATACCAAAATCCGAGGATGCTCCATGTTTCTTATATAAAATGGCATAGTATTTCTATATAGCCAATGTACATCTTCCTATATACTTTAAATCATCTCCAGATTACTAATAATACCTGAAAGAAAAGTGAAAGTGAAAGTCACTCACTCAGTGGTGTCTGACTCTTTGGGATCCTATGGACTATACAGTCCATGAAATTCTCCAGGCCAGAATACTGGAATGGGTAGCCTTTCCCTTCTCCAGGGTATCTTCCCAACCCAGGGATCAAACCTAGGTCCTCCACATTGCAGGTGGATTCTTTACAAGGTGAGCCAAAAGGGAAGCCCCAAGTTACAAATTCTTTGTAAACAGTTATGAATACAATGTAAATGCTGCATAAAGAGTTGCCAGTTCATGGAACTGTCTATTATTTCTGTCACTCAAGTTATTTGTGAGTCTGTTTACAATGATTGATTTTCTTCTCAGTATGAGTTGTTTCCTTGCATGCCTCATAATTTTTCTTGGATGACAGACATTTTGCATTTTACTTTATTGGTATTTGATAATTCGATTTCTACAAATATTAATATACTTTCGATCTTTATAAAGAAATTTCCTTAAAACCTAGGTGAAGTGACTCAATCCCTCCTACCACTCACCATGTCCTTTTCTTTCATATATCTTTTCCTTTGTTATATGAATAGTAATCTGTATGTATTAATATTTGTTCATTTACTTTTTTATTGTCAATCTCATATTCCAATAGAGTATCAGGTCTATGAAGGAAAGTGCCACTTTGTTCTCTTTTTATCCCTAATATCTAACAGTGTCTAACATATAATAATTGCTCAATAAATAAATGAATGATCTTTGATTTCTGCTATGTTAATGCCATAGATTAATGTTTGGGTTTGGGGACTTAACATTTTGGCAACATGTGATTTTCACTTAATAAGTGTAAAATATAAACTATCCTCAGGCTTCATAATTTTGATTCTAAGGAATTATTACTCATTATCCTGACTTTATTTTAAAAGAATTTAAAACAGTGTATTTTGCCTTGAATTTCTCTAATGAAATGTTCTACTAAAATAAATACCTCATGGAAATACATTTATATGTACAATTTAGAAGAATGTATGTCTTTAATTTGAATTTTTAACATGAAATCTATAATTGTGAAGTTAATAAAGAATAAGTGTAAGACCCATTATTTTCTTCAGCTACCTCCAGAGATTATTAAAATTAAGGTTTTAGTGCCGTGTAAAAAATTCTATTTCAGTTTGCTATAATTTCTCAAGTTTTCCCCCATGCCTGTGCGATTTGCTGTCCAGTAAAACACTGCATCCAATCACTTTTTAAAGAAGCAAATATATCTTTGACACGTATCTTTGTTATTGTTCAGAGAAAGAAAGAAAGAAAGTGAAGTCGCTCAGTCGTGTCCGACTCTTTGCGACCCCATGGATGGCAGCCCACCAGGCTCCTCCATCCATGGAATTTTCTAGGCAGGAGTACTGGAGTGGGTTGCCATTAAAAATTTAATATTATTTATATTTAACCAGCTAGTTCCTTTGAATGGCGCATATTAGCAATATAGATTCATGGGCCAGTCAGCTTGACATGAAGAATCCATTGTGTTTAACTGCACAAGAATTAAATCCTCTTTAAAGACAGCTGTCTGGAAAATCCCGCGGACGGAGGAGCCTGGTAGGCTACAGTCCCTGGTGTCGCACAGAGTCGGACAGGACTGAGCAACTTCACTTTCACTTTCTCACAAGTATATCTCAGGAGTTACAAGAGTCACTAAATAAGAGGGCATGGATGGACCATTCCAGATTTCTCATGACAGCTAAAAAAGAAAAGCAGTCTTTAAACTGCACTTTTAGTATTTTAATTTAGTAACAATAAGTTTATCCAAAATATTGCTTGTCAGAATATAATAATTTTTATAATTTTCTCAATTTTTAGTCCTTGGTTATTTCTCTGGAAGTTAGATAAAATGTCAAAAATTTGGGATGGGCAGGAAAAACACACTCATGCCAATATTGTGGAGAATAGAAAATATTCTTTAGTTTGTAACAATGATCCAAATCTTATGGGAGTACAGGGGAAATATTTTTTTAAAACCAGATCAGTAACAGATCATATTACAACCCAAATTAATGGGCAGCTGTATTTCTTAGGAAAAAAAAAAAAAGAGATACTCCCTTTTTTAGTTCCAACTGATATCCTAAGTAAAACATGTTGATGCTACTTGAAACATAAATTTCTCCTTTAAATATTTAAATCAAGATCACAGATTTGAGGATAAATCATCAGAGAAACAGTGTTAGCCTGTTATGAAAGAATGTAGAGAGTAACAATACAGCTAAAAATTGTGAACTCATGAAAGTTTTTGTGTTACTACCCAATGGTAATAAGTTACTCTAAACACAGACAATAGTTAACAGAATCATTAAATCAGGACCCTGCAACTTACCATTTTTGACCCCAAATTTAGGCTGTATAATTTATCTTATCCTCTTTTATTATAATCATATTTTTAACCACCATTTGGCTGGTTTAATGTATTAATTTTGGTTATCAATGGTGGTTCACTTGGTAAAGAGACCCAAGTTCTATCCTTGGGCCAGGAAGTTTCCCCTGAAGAAGGGAATGGCTCCCCACTCCAGTATTCTTGCCTGGAGAATTCCATGGACAGAGAAGCCTGGCGAGCTGCAAGTTTGACATAATTGAGTGACGAACACACTTTCAAAGTTTTGAAATTAGATATCTGGTATATCAAATGTGCAAATGAAAAAACTTGATAATGTATATAAAAAGCAGAGACATTACTTTGCCGACAAAGGTCCATATAGTCCAAGCTATGGTTTTTTCAGTAGTCATGTATGGATGTGAGATTTGGGCCATAAAGAAAGCTGAGCACTGAAGAGTTGATGTTATTGAACTATGGTTCTGGAGAAGACTCTTGAGAGTCCCTTGGACTGCAAACAAGTCAATCCTAAAGGAAATCAATCCTGAATATTAACTGTAAGTACTGATGCTGAATCTCCAATACTTTGGGCAACTGATGTGAAGAGCTGACTTATTAGAAAAGAAGCTGATGCTAGGAAAGATTAAAGGCAGGAGGAGAAAGGGACAACAGAGGACGAAATGGTTGGATGGCATCACAGACTCAATGGACATGAGTTTGAGCAAGCTCTGGGAGATGGTGATGGACAGAGAAGCCTAGCGTGCTGCAGTCTGTGGGGTCACAAAGAGTCAGACACGACTGAGCGACTGAACAACAACAAACATGATCCATCAATCCCACTCCTGGTATATCTGGAGAAAGCCATCATTCAGAAAGATACATGGACCCTAATGTTCATTGCAGCACTACTTACAATAGCCAAGACATGGAAGCAGCCTAAATGGCCATCAACAGATGGATGGATAAAGAAGATGTGGTATATATATATGGTATATATATGGATAAAGAAGATATGGTATATATATACCATATATGCATATGGTATATATATGAGAAATATATAATATTTCTCAGTCTTTAAAAAGAATGACATAATGCCTTTTGAAGCAACATGGATAGACCTAGAGATTATCACACTAAGTGAAGTAAGCCAGACAGAGGAAGACAAATATCATATGATATTGCTTATATGTGGAATCAAAAAAAACATGCAATGGAATTTGTTCACAAGATAGAAATAGACTCAGAGACATGGAACACAAACTATGGTTACTGAAGATAAAGAATAGGGGAGGGATAAATTAGGAGTTAGTTATAGGATTAAAACATGTGCACATTACTACAGATAAAATAGATAAGCATATGCCAATCTTTATAGCATAGGAAACTATACTCAATATTTTATAATAACCCATAAGGGAAAAGAATCTGTAATCACTGAATCACTTTGCTGGACACTTGAAACTAACATGGGGCTTCTCTGATGGCTCAGCCGGTAAAGAATCTGCCTATAATGCAGGATATCTGGGTTCTGTCCCTAGTTCAGGAAGATTCCCTGGAGAAGGGAATGGCTATCCACTCCAGTATTCTTGCCTGAAGAATTTCATGGTCAGAGGAGCCTGGTGGGCTACAGCCCATGGTGTCTCAAAGAGTCAGACGTGACTGAATGACTAAAGCTGTCTTTCACTTTGAAACTAACATGATATTGTAAACCAACTATACTTCAATAAAAAATAAAATTAATGGAAAGGTATAACTATATATATTCCATGTCCTCTGTTAAATAGTCAGTTTTGAAACTGAGGCGTTTGTGGTGTTGGAGAAAACTCTTGAGAGTCCCTTGGACTGCAAGGAGAACAAACCAGTCAATATTAAAGGAAATCAGTCCTGAATATTCATTGGAAGGACCGATGCTGAAGCTAAAACTCCAATACTTTGGCCACCTGATGCAAAGAACTGACTCGTTGGAAAAGACCCTGATGCTGGGAAAGATTGAAGGCAGGAGGAGAAGGGGATGACAGAGGATGAGATGGTTGAATGGCGTCACCGACTCGATGGATATGAGTTTGAGCAAGCTCTGGGAGTTGGTGATGGACAGGGAGACCTGGCGTGCTGCAGTCCCTGGGGTCGCAAATAGTCAGACACGACTGAGCAACTGAACTGAACTGACTTGAGGCATTTGTATAAGTACATGTTACTAACAGACATGCACACGTTTACATGAACTTTTGCGAGAATAGAGATTACCCTACTTTGACAGCCGTGTTGACCTCTTAGCCACCATTCTCTCAGTCACTTACATATAGTAGATGCTAGTTTTTAGGCCAAGAAGAAGACTACACTGAAATGCAGAACAGAAGTGCTCCTGAAGGCCTGTGTACAGGTTATATTTTTCATAAGGAGGAGCTGATTGCCCCCAAAATCTCATAACTGTGCTTCAGGGTAAAAAATGCACATTGTGACTCTGATACAATCACAGTGTATTATGTGTCATGTTGTTAGATTGTGCTTATAAAGTGTATTTCAATCCAAAAGGAAGTGGAGATTAAGGGGGAAGTGGTCTTTTGGTAAACAGTAGTTCTTAATTTTTATTTAGTCATATTCATCTATCTCCTTTACTTTGTGCTATTTCTGAAGATTATCTCCATGTGTTTTCTGAACTACATTAAATTAACATTTCCCCCTTTCTCTCAAGACAATACAATATGTTAGGCTCATATTTGTTATCAATTTAACTAATATCTGCTGTCAACTTGCCATGGAACACTAAAAACAATCTGTATATTATTTCTGCCAATCCATTTGCTCTTCGTCCCTGCTAATCTGTTTTTCTTTAATTTCCATTTAATTTTTTAAATAAAATCTTCTTTAAAGCCCCATTAAAATAGAGAGATAGCAGGTCCCTAATTTACTTTATCCTTTAAGCTTGTTATCCCATGAAAGAAATTAAATACAGCACAGTGGACCACATACACATTTATAAATTATGTAAGCTTATCTTGATTCCAGCAATTAATCTTGCTCTCTTGGGAAAAACCCGAGGGGAAATAACCCAAGTTGTCTTATATTTCTAAGAAGCAACATACATAAAACACTGAAATTTTGCTGCTTACCCAACTTCAAATGTAAGAAATACATCGTTAAACATCACTTTTCTCCCAAATTCAATTACTAGATAACCTGATTGGTAACTGTTTACTTAGATCTAGGAAATACCATAAAATATATATGAGAGAAAAAGTGATATTTCTGTATTTGTAAAAAGTATCTCATGAGAGTTTTTTCCCCAAATGCCGTTAATTCATTTAGAGAATGGGGTGAAAACACCATAAATATATATGTGTGTGTGATGGTTCCCCTTTTCACTGGTAACCAAACCTTTAAATTGTTAGAGGAAGCGACGTGTCTGACTAAAAACTATGTATGCTACTTAGTAGGAATTTAGCTTTATTAGAAATTATCCTCCAATGTTTTGGGTTTTTTAAAAGAATACTTTGGGGCTTCCCTGGTGGCTCAGGTGGTAAAGCGCCCACATGCCAATGCAGGAGACCTGAGTTGGATCCCTGGGTCGGGAAGATCCCCTGAAGGAGGGCATGGCAACCCACTCCAGGATTCTTGCCTGGAGAAGCACCATGGCCAGAGGAGCCTGCGGGCTACAGTCCATGGGGTCACATAGAGTCGGACACGACTGAGTGACTGAGCACATCACAGCACAAAGAGCACTTTAAGAAATCTGCTTGCAGTGGGGGTTCTGGGTTAGATCCTTAGGTCGAGAAGATCCCCTAGAGAAGGGGATTATCCCCACTCATTATTCTTGCCTGGAGAATCCCATGGACAGAGAAGCCTGGTGGGCTACAGTCCATGGCATTGCAAAGAGTCAGACATGACTGAGTGACGGACACTTGCACTTAAGAAATTTAGGAGGAGCAATTCAGGATGGCAGTGTAGGACGTTCCTGAACTCACCTTCTCCCATGGACACACCAAATATACAGCTATATATTAAACAATTCCCTCTGAAAAATGCTTGAAAAGTAGCTGAAAATCTCCTTCCACATAAAGGATAAAAGGGCCACAGTCACAGTGAGATAGGTAGGAGAGGCAGAGATGCAGGCTACCGTCATTCCACACCCTTGGTGCAGCAAACCATAGTCGGGAAGGATCTCACAAATACCTGTGGATCAAGGGATTTGACCTCCACATCACACGCCCTAAACCTTGAGACCTGTATCAGAGAGAAGCCCTCGAATGTTTGGCTTTGAAAACCAATGAGGCTTACATCCGAGAAACCAAAAGGGCTGTGGGAAATGGAGATTCTACTATTAAATGACTAGTGTACAGACTCACTTGCTCTGGGACCCAGAGAAAAATCAGCAGTTTGAAAAATGCCTAAATTCATATGTGTAGGAGATTAATCTGCTAATCTTAGAGCATCTGTCACAGATGCAGGGGTCCGTTGGAACTCTCTCCAAGGACAGAGGCCCTGGTGAGTGATGTTTTACACTCTCCTTCTATTTTGCCAGTGCCAGCAGGCCTTCTGCTTCCTGGTGCCCTCCCACAGCCTCACCAAGCCAACAGGCAGGTTTTCCCTGGCCCTGGACCACCCTACCAAAAGCCCTATCAAAGCCAACAAGTTGGTGTGCCCTGGCCTGGCACTGCCCTATGGCCTGGCTAAAGCCAAGGGGTATGCACAGGCCATTTATGAGATTCCCCTTGAATGCCTAACTCTGAATGCCATGGGATTGAGAAAATTGGAGAGACAGTTTTTGGAAGGCTGCCACCCCTAGAGCATGGCACAGACAACTGAGAGGAACACACCGCCCCGGACTTCCCAGATAAATCCTTCAAGACTGGGAGAGCCAGCTATTTCACTTAATACATGCAAACAAACAGAGTCAGACAAAATAAGGAAACAGAGGACTATGTTCTAAATGAAAGAACAAACTAAAATCTCAGAAAAAAATCCTTAATGAAATGAAGATGAGTAAATTACTTGATAAAGAGTTAAAAACAGTATTCCATTGTTTATATGTACCATACCTTCTTTATCCATCCATCTCTTTGTGGATTTTAGATTGCTTCCTTATCTTGGCTATTGTAAGCAGCACTGCAATAAACATTGGGGTGCATGTATCCTTTTGAACTATATATGCACAGAAGTGGACTTGGTGGTTTATATGACAGCTCTATTTTTAGTTCCTTAAGGAAACTCCATGCTGTTTTCCATAGTGGCGCTCTCCACCCACTTTCATTCCCATCAGCAGTTCCCTTGCCATAACAGTTCCTTTTCCTCCACACCCTCTCCAGCATGTATTGTTTGTAGGTTTTTTGATGGTGGCTATTCTGACTGGCATGAAGTAATATCTGGTAGTTTTGATATGTATTTCTCTAATAATTATTGATGTTGAGCATCTTTACATGTGCCTCTTGGCCACTTGTATGTCTTCTTTGGAGAAATGTCTGTTTAGATCTTCTGCCCATTTTTTCGATTGGGTAGTTTGTTTTTTGATAGTGAGCCACATGAGCTGCTTGTAAATTTTGGAGACTGTTTTGCTGAAACTTTTCACTTTTGTTTCCAGTTCAGAGGGTTTGTTAACAAAATAAGTGACTCGTCATATACAAATGAACAATACAGACATTTATTAGAGAATTATCTAGCCTAATTTCAACATACTAACATTAAAAGAAAGGAGAAAACAAAGAGCAGAGGATACATCACTAAATTGGATTTTGACCAACATCCAGACTTAAACAGCACTGGAGTCCCAACTGGGAACTGATCCCAGGCAGCGCACCCCTCAGTGGGTGAGACTCCAAAGACTGAAGTTCTGAGTTCCCGCATATAATCCCGGGAAGGTCACAAACTGATATCACCATTATTCTGTGACCAAATTGCAGCTCTGGTTTCATTTTAATGCTGTTTGTGTTGTTGTGTAAAACTTGGAATGTAGTTAAGCTTGGGGCTTGGTTGGCCATGCCCCCTCCAGGGTCTCAACAATTTCAAGATTTCTCCTCCAGTCTCACCTAAGGTGCTGCAAGTCTTGCCCTCACGGCAGGCAGTCATTCCCAGTCACTCCCAGTCAGGACAGTGTCCAGGCAGGTTAGAAGCAAGGTCAGAGGCCTGTTCTGCTTTGTCTCTGAAGCCTAAACAAGACTATTCATTTAATTTCCCTAACAGAGACTAATCCTTTGTTGCATCATTTGTAAATATTTTCTCCCATTCTGTGGATTGTCTTTTCACTTTGTTTATTGTTGGTCCTTTATTGGACCGGAACCTGGTGGTCCGTTGTCGACGATGAGAGAATGAAAGAAGGAAAGAGGCTAATACTCCCTGGGTTATGCAGCCGGCTTTTGCATTCCAGGGAATCAGCCAGAAATAGAGAGATAAAGAGAAAGAGAGGAAGAGAAAGAAAGAAAGACACGGGGACCCAAGCTCTGATGGAGCAAAGGTGTTTTAATCAACATGGTGTGGGCATATATACTGTCTTACAAGGTAGTTATTCTCAGCAAAGATAAAGATTAAAATTCCAGGCTTACAAAGCAAGGTGATAAACAATCACTTTTACCATATGGTTCATAAAAAGGAAGACGGTAATTATCACCGTATTGAAAAAACTAACGAAGGACATGCCTAGATTACTCAACCCCGGGAAAGGCGTGCCTCTCCTCTTAATTCCTGAATATTCAGGAATTAATAAGGACCAGAGGATTCCTGACAGATCCAAAACAGCACACAGGAAGCCTCCTGTTAAATGCTTCCTGACAGTTTACGATTTCCTTTGCTGTGCAAAAGCTCTTGGAATATTACTCATCAATTAAAAAGAATAAAATAATGCCACTTGCAGCAACATGGATGGACCTATAGATTATCATATTAAGTGAAATAAATCAGACTGAGAAAGACAAATATCATATGATATTGCTTATATGGATACTATAAAAAAATTGACACAAATGAATTTATTTACAAAACAGAAACAGACTCACAGACTTAGAGAATGGATTTATGGTTACCAGTGGGGAAGAGTGAGGGCGAGGGATAGATTGGAAGTTTGGGTTTGGAATTGACGTGTACATACTGCTATATTTAAAATAGAAAAGCAACAAATACAGCACAGGAATCTCTACTAAATACTTTATAATAACTTAAATGGGAGAAGAATTTGAAAAGTAATGGGTACGTGCATATGTATGACTTAATTGCTTTACATTACACCTGAAACGAACACAATGTGGTTAATCAACTATACTCCTATATAAAATAAATGTCTTTTAAAAAAGGATTTAAAAGTGATGATCATAAGGATGCTCATTAGTCTTGGGGGAGAATGGATGAACACAGAACTTCTACAAAGAGTTAGAAAATATAAGTTCCAAAGAGAAGTCACAGAGCTGAAGATGACTATAACTGAACTGAAAAAATACACTGGAAGGTTTCAAGAGCAGATTAGATGAAGTGAAAAAAAGGATCAGTAATCTGAAGAACAGGGCAGTGGAACTTACCCAAATAGAGCAGCAAAAAGAAAAAAGAAGTTTTAAAACGTGAAGATAGTTTAATGGACCTATGGGACAAAATCAAACAGAACAATTGCATTATAGGAATCTCAGAAAGAGAAAACATAGAAAAGGGGACAAAAAATGTATGTGAAGAAATAATGGCTGAAAACTTTCCTACCCTGGAAACAGACATCCAGATCCAAGAAGCCCAGAGAGTTCCCAATAAGATGAAAAACAACTGGCTACATGCTAGGAAAACTGTGTAAGACCATCAGCAGTCTTTTTAGTGAGAACTCTGTAAGACAGAAGGGAGGAATGTGCTAAAAGCAAAAAGAAATTCCACCAAGGAAACTCTATCTGGTAACATTATTGTTCAGATATGAAAAAAGGAGTTTTCCAGACAAGCAAAAGTTAAAGTTCACCACTACTAACCAGTCTTATAAGAAATGTTGAAAGAACTTTAAGGTGAAAGAAAAAGCACTAATTAGTCTGACAAGAAAGCATATGGATATAAAAATCTCGCTGATAAAGGAAAATATATAGTAAAGTTACTGAACAAATCACTCATAAAGCTAGTATGATGGTTAAAAGACAAATGTAGTAAAAAAAATACACAACTATAATTTCAATAAAATGTACAATGTGACATCAAAAACATAAAATGCTGAGTGGGTAGAATTATAGTTTTAGAATGTGTCCAAACTTAACTTGGTATCAACTTAAAATAGACTGCTAAATATATAGGTTGTTATATGTGGACCTCAGATCCCCTGAAGGAGGAAATGGCAACCCATTCCAATATTCTTTCCTGAAAAATTCCATGGACAGAGGGGCCTAGAGAGCTACAGTCCATAGAGTTGCAAAGAGTCAGACATGACTGCATGACTGAGCATGCATGTAATGTAACCACAAAACAAATCTTACAGTAGATACAGAAAAGATGAGGATGGAATCGGAACATAGCACTAAAAAAATTGTCAAGTCACAATAGAAGAGAGCAAGAGAAGAAGAAAGGAATGCAAAATAGCCAAAAATAATTTTACAATGGCAGTAATACATACAGGCCTACAATTACTTTAAATGCAAATGACCTAAATTCTCCAATCAAAAGACATAGACTTTGAATGTATAAAATTATGACATGCATCTATATGGTGTCAAGAGGTTCACTTCATATGTAAGGACACACACAGACTGAAACTGATAAGAATATAAATTGGTGCAGCCACTATGGAAAACAGTTTAGAGGTTCCTCACAAAACTAGACATAGAACTTCCATATAATCCAGGATTCCGAGGCGGCACTAGTTGTAAGACCCCGCCTGCCAATGCAGGAGACATAAGAGATACAGTTCGATCCCTGGGTCAGGAAGATCCAGAGTCGGACTCTGCTAAAGTGACTTGGCATGTGCGGCCTGTGTAATCCAACAATTACGCTCTGGGTATTTATCCAAAGAAAATGAAGACACTAATTTGCATGTGCAGCCCTGTGTTCATTGCAGCATTATTCATAACAGTCAAACTATGGAAGCAACCTGAATGACCACTAAGGGATGTATAAATAAAGAAGATATGTTATGCATCTATACATACACACAATGAAATACTACCCAGCCATATTTTAGAATGACATTTTGCCATTGGAGATAACATGGATGGACCTTGAGTGTGAAAATATGCTAAGTGAAATTAATCAGCCAGAGAAATATGAATATACATAAATGTGGAATCTAACAATTGAAACAAATGAACAAACAAAACACAACAAAAGCAAACTCTATATGAATATAGACAGTAGAATGATGGTTGCTAGAAGGGAGAGAGGCTGGGCAAAATGGATGAAGGGGATCAAGAGGTACAAGCTTCCAGTTGTAAAATAAATGTCATGGGGATATAATGTACAGCATGTATAACAGTTTGTATTGCACATTTTGTAACTTTATATGGTGACAGAGAATAACTAGAGTTGTGATGATCATTCCTACAATGTTATTGTTGTTTAGTCAATCAGTCGTGTCCAGCTCTTTGCAACCCATGGACTGCAGCACACCAGGCTTCCCTGTCCTTCACCATCTCCCAGAGCTTACTCAAACTCATGTTCATCAAGTTGGTGATGTCATCCAACCATTTCTTCCTCTGACGTCCCTTTCTCCTCCTGCCTTCAATCTTTCCCAGCATCCAAATCTACAGTGTATACAGATAATTGAATATTATGTTGTACACTTGAAACTAAAATATTGTTATATGTCAACTCTACCTTAATTTTACAAAAGGAAATTTAAGCATAACACTTAAAGATTTTGCCAATTGGTAGAAATTCTCTACTGACACATTACCAGTATAATGAGAAAATTATCACATTTAAACTTCCCTTTACTTCTCCTCTCAAACCTCTCCCAAATTTAAAATTATATCTTATGATTTTTGAAACTACTTTCAAGGTTTCCTACTAATTCAGTCAAACACTAATCTAGATGTTGTTGCAAGCGTATTTTATAGATATGGTGAAGTACATCATTGGCTGTTTTTAAGTAAGGTAGATTATCTGTATTTGGGCAGGCCTGATACTATCAGAAGACAAACCTTTATTACTACAAAAGATCTGGGGCTTCTCTGAAGTAGAAATGCAGAATGTGAATAGTAACTTCATCCTGTGCCCAGGAATTTCAGCCTGCCCTTCCTGATGGCCTGCTCTGTAGATTTAGGACTTGCCTAACCACTCCTCACAATTATATAGCTAATTCTTTACAATAGCTTCCCTGGTGGCTCAGATGATAAACCATCTGCCTGCAATGCGGGAGACCAGGGTTTGATCCCTGGGTCAGGAAGATCCCCTGGAGAAGGAAATGACAACCCACTCCAGTACTCTTGCCTGGAAAATTCCATGGATGGAGGAGCCTGGTAGGCTACAGTCCATGGGGTCGCAAAGAGTCGACACGACTGAGTGACTTAACTTTCTTTACAATAAATCTCTTAAAAATATACATATATATGTATAGATAGATAGATAGATATAGGCTTCCCAGGTGGCACAGTAGTAAAGAATCCACTTGCCAATGCAGGAGACACAAGAGATGTGGGTTCGATCCCTGGGTCAGGAAGGTCCCCTGGAGGAGGAAATGACAACCCACTCCAGGATTCTTGCCTGGAGAATCCCATGGACAGAGGAGCCTGGTGGGCTACATTCCCTGGGGTTGCAAAGAGTCAGACATGACTGAGCAGAGCATGCACATGCACACACACACATACACAAACACACACACACACAAACACACATGTAGGATATACATGTACATATAGGGGGCTTCCCTGGTGGCTCAGTGGTAAAAGAATCTGCCTGCAATGCAGGAGACCAGAATTCAATCTCTGGGTTGGGAAGATTCCTTGGAGAAGGAAATGGCAACCCACTCCAGTATTCTTGCCTGGAGAATCCCATGGATTCCAAACTTTAAGATATATATATGTATGTGTATGTGTGTATATATATATATATATATATATATATATATACATATATATATATATCTTACCAGATCTGCTTCTCTAGTTGAATATCAACTGGTAAAGATTGTCTGAAAATGTAGAATTGGGCAAGTGGAGGTTAGAACACTGAGGACTTTGATAGGAAAAGCCTGGATAGCCTTCAATAGGCTGTTAGTAGAATTATGGATGCTAATGATTCTGCTAATAAGAACTCAGAGGGAAATGAAGAACAGAGAGAAATCCCAAGTCACTTTAGAGGCTACCAAAATCGCAGTGTTATTAGTAAGTATGTGAACATTAAAGTTGCTGTTACTGAGGACTCAGAAGGAAATGAACATGTTATTGGAAACTAGGGGAAAGGAGATCTTTGTTCTATAGTGGCAGAAAGTTCAGTGGAGTTGTGTTTTACGGTTATGTGGAAAGTAGGATGTTTTAACTATGACCTTGAGCTGAGGAGATTTCCAAGCAGAGTTGAAAGTGCAACCTTGTTACTATTTGCTGCTTATAAATTGAGAGGAAAACTGGTAAAATAAATAAATAAAAGGAAACAAGACTAGATGATTTGGGGAATTCTAAATTCATTCCAGTTTTGAAAGATACTCAAATTAACAAGGTTCACCATCAAGAAAACATGCTCTTGAGGAAAAGCTGAAAACGCAACTGGACCATCTTTTGCTAATACATCAAAAAGATGAAAAAAGAGAGTTCAGTCATACAAAGGTTTTCTGAAGAGAAAAAAGTATGTGAACCTTTTAGTCATCTTGGTTATGAGATTTTCCAGAAAAAGATGTGTGGAGAAGCTTCTTGTTTAATGGAGTGAATCTCCATAACCTACATGAGAGAATTGCCAGACTCTTGGGAAGTTTATACCAGGAGAACACTGTCAGCTTGCACTAAAGAGGAACAGAGACAGTATGGAATGGAAGAAGGCTGCTGGACACCCAGATGTTTATAGGCAGGAGAGACTGATCAAACTATCAGCTACAACCCCATGCCACCCTTCATGAAAAAGGAAAGATGGTTCAGAGGCTGGAGCTGCCAACCGCAGAGGATTATTTCCAGCCCTAGAATCTAATGGAGTTTATCCAGCTGGATTTCAAAAACACCATGGTTATTTTCTTTCCTTTTTGTCCCTTTGGAATGGAAACATGCTTATCAATTCCTCTCCACCTGTGGACCTTTGAAACTTAAGAACAAGTTGTCTGCTCCCAAAATACAAAGGTTAAAGGAGCAGACAACTTGTTCTTAAGTTTAGAGGAATTGTTAGATAGGAATTGTTGGGTAGAGAGGAATTGTTAGAGGAATTGTTCCCCAAGATAGATTATACAGACAGCTTCATCTCTAACCAGATTTAGATGATTTAGGAACATCAGAGCTGAGGGGATTTTTGGAATGCTTTGATGCTCGCAGCGATGGAGACTGTCGGGGACACTGGGACAAGGTGGACGCAGTCAGCACGCGAGACAGACAGGAATCTTCCTGCCTTCAGCTCTGCCTCAGCTGCAGTTCTGAGGTGTGGTGTGAACTGGCTTTCTCACTGACTTTTTTGCACCTCTCTTTTTTATCATCCACACACATAAGTCTTGTCACTCCCTTCCAAGCTCCCTAGAGAGGTCTTTCAGGACTATGATTCTTCCTTTCAGACATATCTGTATCTTCGTCTCAGAGCTGATGGAGTTTGTGTCCGCTTTAGGCATTCTCTCATTTGGTCTGAATTTTATTGTTTCTGTCACATATTCTTCAAAGTTATTGAAAGTTGTGGGAATCTTTGTTTCATTAAATATGTAAATGTATTTGTATTTTGATACATTAAATGTTTCTTTGGGGCATCATGGGAGAGAGGAGGGAAATAACTGATTTTACTATGCCATCTTTAACCAGGGATACTATTACCTATTAATGTGTGCATGCTAAGTCACTTCAGTCATGTCCGACTTTGCAACCTTATGGACTGTAGCCCACCAGGCTCTGCTGGCCATAGGGATTTTCCAGGCAAGAATACTGGAGTGGATTGCCATGCCTTCTTCCAGGGAATCTTCCCAACCCGGGGAATAAACCACATCTCTTATGTCTCCTGCATTGGCAGATGGATTCTTTACCACTAGCAACACCTGGGAAGCCCAATGATATCAGGAAATAAATTGAGCCAGGAAATTAGACATTTGTTAAATATGTAAAATTTTCCTTTTAATGATCAGCTTGTACCCAACCTGGTTCCATAAAGAATTCAGATTAATCCTGTTGTTCAGTCTCTAGACTGTGTCTGACTCTTTGTGACCCCTTGGATTGCAGCACGCCAGGCTTCCCTGTCCTTCATGATCTCCCAGAATTTATTCAAACTTATGTCCATTGAGTCAGTGATGCCATCCAACCATCTCATCTTCTGTTATCCCCTTCTCATTCTGCCTTCAGTCTTTCCTAGCATCAGGGTCTTTTCCAATGAGTTGGCTCATCGTATCAGGTGGCCAAAGTATTGGAGCTTCAGCTTCAGCATCAGTCCTTCTGATGAACATTCAGGGTTGATTTATTTTAGGATTGACTGATTTGATCTCCTTGCTGTCCAAGGAACTCTAAAGAGTCTTCTCTGCTCTACAATTAATCTTAACTTTTCTATAATCAGTCAACAGGTCTCAGGCTGGTATTGAGAAATCTAAATTAGCTTGGTGAACGAACTCCAAAAACCTAGAGAATGGTTTAGTTATAAAAGACAGCACTTATTGTTTAAAAAAACTAGTACCAAATAATTTTCCAGGTGAATACCATTTGGTGTTTAATATTCACTTGCAAAATGCATCAGGGAAGATGCTCTTTGATTTGGAGTTCATTTTTTTGCTTTATGAAATAGCATGATATTATTAGCTTTGTCTCTAGAATTTAGAGAAAATCCTAACCACATAAAAGGGAAGGTAAATCTTCTGGGTTTTTGGAGAATATTTTTTGCATGCAGGCTGACATAATTGTTGAGTAAAGGTATAGATCTAAGCCTGTTTTAGTCAACTGCCAGTTATTGTAATTTTTTTGCTAAGCAGTTGAGATAATCTGGGACAATAATACTTACAATATTGAATTGCATGACTAACTCCAAATTTCCCCTCAGTATACTTTTAAAAACTCATATTACTGAGAAATAACCTAAAGATTGGTTGAAATTCTCTCAACCATTAAGGATATGTATACATACAGGAAAATTAATAAAAAAGGAAATACATGGCAAGAAATACCAGACACTTGTGTAATTTAAATTTAACAGTTTAGAATAGTAGTACTTATTTGTGATTTTATGCTTCCTATTAAGATATAACTTTCATTATAAGATACTCTTCCAAACCAAGAGAAAAGAAGAATCTTTTGAATTACGTATGGTGAGCCCAGTAAAAGCTGCCCCTGTGCTCTTAGGTTTTAAGAACTTTTTGTGCTATTGTATTTCTCTCAAAGTGAGAGCATTTTAACTAGGGTGAGAGGGGCATTTGTCTTTAGTCTGTCAGAGTGAAGTCATGTTAATGGATTTAATCTGGCTATCCCAAGACTTAGAACTTCAGAGAAAAATGAAAGGCATATTTTTAAAACAGAGTACTAAAAATTAATCATAAGACTCTCATCATTTATGAGAAAATATTTGCTTTCCTTCCAGCATACAGACACACTCACACACAAACACAGACATAGGCTTTTTTTTTCCCCAGCTGTTTTGTTTGTGATTTAAAGATCTTTTTTTTTTTTTATTTTTTTTTTATTTTTATTTATTTATTTATTTTTTTAAAGATCTTTTAATCTTACACTTTTTCTAGTATGTATTCTAGAAAATTCTTCTTGAATATGAGAAGCCCTAATTTTTATATGCTTATTTTATAATCAGTAGTTGTATTTTGCCCTCCTAAATTATAATAATTTTCATCTTCTCTTGAGTTTCATAAGTATGCAGTTGCTTCACCTGAAAATGATATGACATTTTTACAATTCTACTTTTTTTGTGTACAATACAATTTAAGATATCTTTTTCTTGACTTTTGCATTAGCTGGAACATTTATGATATTAGATAATAATGTCAATGATGGACATTATAATTTTATCACTAATTTCAATGTTATTATGTAACATTGATACTTATTTTAAGTTATATCCTTCTCTTCCTATTTATTAGATGTCTTTATTAAGAGATTGTTTTTTCAGCTTTATTAAATATCTTTTGATATCTATGGAGACCTTATTTGACCTGTTGCATTCCCAGCTTAAATCTTTGTTCCTCATTATGTGTTAGTATTTAATTATGCTCTTGGATTTTTCATACTATTATTATTTTAGGATTTTTAGATGTAAAGTTCTTTTAATCTTTGTTGTTTAATAACAAAGATGCTTTTTAAAAATGCAGATATATCATTAAGCTTTTCTTAAGCAGTTTACTATAGGTTTTAACATACTTTTTTTTAAACAGGCTTTTAGAATAAAAGAAAATGGCCCTCATAAGGAATCCTCATAATTTTATAAGAATTATTAACCAAAGTTATTTGTGTTTTATGTAGCTATATGACTTGTTTATGTACAGTAATATGTTCTGTATTTTTGTCAAAATTCCATGAAGACTGAAAAAGGGAAAGGTCTTTTAGGTTTCTTTATCCAATACTTCTGCTTCTGTTAGGTCCATACCATTTTTGTCCTTTATTGTGCCCACCTTTGCATGAAATGTTCCCTTGGTATCTCCAATTTTCTTGAAGAGATCTCTAGTCTTTCCCATTCTATTGTTTTCCTCTATTTCTTTGCCTTGTTCACTTAAGAAAGCTTTCTTATCTCTCCTTGCTACTCTTTGAAACTCTGTATTCGATGGGTATATCTTTCCTTCTCTTCTTTGCCTTTTTCTTCTCTTCTTTTCTCAGCTCTTTGTAAGGCCTCCTCAGAAAACCATTTTGCCTTTTTCCATTTACTTTTCTTGGGGATGGTTTTGATCACTACCTTCTGTACAATGTTATGAACCTCCATCCATAGTTCTTCAGGCACTCTATCTATCAGATCTAATCCCTTGAATCTATTTTTCACTTCTGCAGTATAATCAAGGGATTTGATTTAGGTCATACCTGAATCGTCTAGTGGTTTTCCCTACTTTCTTCAAAAAGCTTAGACTGTGGCAGCAGTCCCATCAGTTCATGGCAAATAGATGGGGAAACAATGGAAACAGTGACAGACTTTGTTTTCTTGAGTTCCAAAATCACTGCAGATGGTGACTGCAGCCAGGAAATGAAAAGATGCTCCTTAGAAGAAAGGCTATGACAAACTGAGACCGTGTATTAAAAAGCAAAGGCATCACTTTGCCAGCAAAGGTCTGTCTAGTCAAAGCTATGGTTTTTTCAGTAGTCATGTATGGATGTGAGAGTTGGACCATAAAGAAGGCTGAGTGCCAAAGAATTAATGCTTTTGAACTATGGGGCTGGAGAACACTCTTGAGAGTCCTTTCGACTGCAAGGAGATCAAACCAGTCAATCATAATGGAAATCAACCCTGAATATCCACCGGAAGGACTGATGCTGAAGCTCCAATACTTTGGCCACCTGATGCGAAGAGCAAAGTCATCGGAAAAGACCCTCATGCTGAGAAAGACTGAGTGCAGGAGGAGAAGTGGGCAATAGAGGATGAGAAGGTTGGATGGTATCACTGACTCAATGGACACGAGTTAGAATAAACTCCAGGAGATAGTGAAGGACAGGGAAGGCTGGTGTGCTGCAGTCCATGGGGTCGCAAAAGGTCATGCATGACTGAGCAACTGAACAACAATCCAATACTTGAGAATGAGCTTAATTTGCTTACAAGTCAAGTCAAAAAGCAACATGGAAATAAAAATACATGTTAGCTTATTTATGAATTCTGTATACTTATTCCACTGAAGAAGTGAACCTTTTGCAACAAATTTACTTTGATTATTCAACAATCAAATGACTGAAATCCCCTAATTTTCTATTTTGTATTAGAAATTTGGTTGGATTTATAAAGATATGTATGTATTAATGATACAATGTTCCCACATTTAATCTTTGAATAATATAGCAAGAGTGTTCTGGAGAAATTTATAACATGCTGATTGTCATGAAATGACAGGACTTAAAAGTAGTAATACTTGCTATATTTTAAAAATTTTAAAATTAATATTGCTGCACTTCAACAAATTTTTAATTAATCCATGTCCTTATTTTAGATTATACTCTGAGTGAAGTGTTATGAACAGTTTTGCTCTCCTTTAAGTTAAACAATGTTGGTATTTAATTATAATACAAGAGATCTATGTTCCTTGAGTTTATTTTTGCTGATCATATCATCCAAGGGCATATTATTTAACTGCCTTTTTAACCATTTTGCCCTGAGGCTTTGATTCTTAATGTTTTGCTCCTTCATCAATGATCTTTAAGATTTCATATATCAGCTTAAGATGAATTGAATGTAGGAAAGTTTCATTAATTTCAGAATGGGAATGCTTTAAATTCACTTTCCCTTGTTCACGACATGTAATTTTTTATACTGATAAATTGACATTCTTTTAAATTTACTAATTATAAAGCTTAGATAAAAGCAATGTGATAAAAAAGTATGACATTCATCTAATTCAAATAGAAGAAAATGAATGCAACATAAAAGTATAAAGTGCTTTAACAGTGGCCTTATATTAAAAGTACAACATTTAGGAATTGGTCATTTATTCTGGGTTAGGTTATAGATAATTTGACCACCAGTTTGAACTCACATTTGATTAGACTATTTTTACCCATAGTTTTAAGTGTACTGTGCACTGCGCTCAGTCGTGTCCGACTCTTTGCGATCCCAGGGATGTAGCCTGCCAGGCTCCTCTGTCCATGAGATTCTCCAGGCAAGAATACTGAAGCAGGTTGCCATTTCCTACTCCAGGGGATATCCCCAGCACAGAGATCAAACCCTAGGCCCTTGCGTCTCCTGCACTGGCAGGAGAATTTTTTACCACTGAGCTACCTGGGAAGCCCCATAGTTGCAAATACTTCTTAATAATTGACTTCCATAATGAGGTCTTCTATTCTGGTTTAATAAGTGAGGGTCAGTTGTAAAGTCCCTTGATACACTTAGGATTGATCCTAAACTTAATATATGAGCCGTTTTCAAATACTGAGTCTGTTCTGGAATTTGTGTTGAGGACTGGCCCATTAGGAAGAAGTTAACACTTTCAAAAATCCTAGAACCTCCAGGTTCTCATTATTCAATCTAAAACATACTTTGTGTGCAACACAACTGATATTGTGTCCCTCATGTATTTTTAGTGTTAAAATATCTTTTAATAATAATCCTAGAAAGGGAACAGTTGTGATAATAGATGGTTTTTCTTTTTTTATCACTCCTGTTTATAATGAATCCTCATCCCAATTCCCAAGATGGGTAGTAAGAATAGTACTAAAGAATTAACTATCAGACAATTGCATTCATCTCCCATGCTAGTAAGGTCATGCTTAAAACTTTGCATGCTAGGCTTCATCATTACGTGAACCAGGAACTTCCAGATGTCCAAGCTGGCTTTAGAAAAGAAAGAGGAACCAGAGATCAAATTGCCAACATCTACTGGATCATAGAGAAAGAAAGGGAATTCCAGAAAAACATCTACCTGTGTTTCATCAACTACACTAAAGCCTTTGACTGTGTGGATCATGACAAACTGTGGAAAGCTCTTAGAGAGTTGGGAATACCAGACCATCTTACCTGATCGTACCTGTCTCCTGAGAAACCTGTATGCATGTCAAGAAGCAACAGTTAGAACCTTGTATGGAACAACTGATTGGTTTAAGATTGAGAAAGGAGTATGACAGGGCTGTCTGCTGTCACCCTGTTTGTTTAATCTATACACTGAGCACATCATGAGAAATGCTGGGCTGGATGAGTTACAAGCTGGAATCAAGATAGGCGGGAGAAGCATCAACAACCTCAGATATGTGGATGATACCATTCTAATGGCAGAAAGCAAAGAGGGACTAAAGAGCCTCTTGATGAGTGTGAAACAGCCAGCTTAAAACGAAATATTAAAAAATCTAAGATCATGGCATCCGGCCCCATTACTGCATGGCAAGTGGAAGGGGAAAAGGTGGAAGTAGTGACGGATTTCCTCTTCTTGGGCTCTAAAATCACTGTGGATGATGACTGCAGTCATGAAATCCTGCTTCTTGGCAGGAAGGCTATGACAAATCTAACAGTGTGTTGATAAGTAGAGACATCACTCTGCCAACAAAGGTCCGTATAATCAAGGCAATAGGGACCAGTGGTCATGTACAGTTGTGAGAGCTGGACTCTAAAGAAGGCAGAATGCCAAAGAATTGATGCCTTTGAACTGTGGTGCTGGAGAAGACTCCTAAAAGTCCCTTGGACAGCAAGGACATCAGACTGGTCAATCTTAAGGGAAATCAATCCTGAATACTCATTAGAAAGACTGATGCTAAAGCTGAAACTCCAGCATTTTGGTCATCTGATGCAAACAGCTGATTCATTGGAAGAGTCCCTGATGCTGGAAAAGATTGAGGGCAGAAAGAGAAAAGGCCCTCAGAGGCTGACATGACTGGTTGGCATCACTGATGCAATGGACATGAACTTGGGCAAACTTTGGGAGATGGTGAGGGACAGGGAGGCTTTATGTGCTGTAGTCCATGGGGTCGCAAAGAGTCAGACACGACTGGGCAGCTGAGCAACAACAGCAGCAACATTCTATAATGTAGAGCTGATGACGGTAGGCCTGTTTCCTATTGCTGAGTGATCTGCCACCAAGTGTCCTATTAACTACTTATGCTCTACTGTAGTTTCTTGGGGGTTGTGGGAGAAGGAAAATCACACATATGGGGTTAGAATTGGAAAATATTGGGTAATAATTATTCCTATATACTTTTGTATTTCTAGAATTTCCTGTCATGAACACATAATGCTTCTAAACCACTAAATAATGTTAAAATTACCATGGAATCAAAATATTGGGAAAACAAAAATAAGTCTTTAGTATGATCCCACTTTTTTTTTAAGTCACTGCACATCTCAAAATACAAGTCTGAGGACCACTGCCTTAAATATTTAGGTTGAGGCTCTGCAGGAGGGAAGCAGAGTCCTTGATAATGCAGCACCCTCTGAGGGAGAGGAATGGAAGGGCACCTTTGGATTCTCTGAACACTCACCACCTACTCTGAATATTAAGCATAATGAGCCTCACTTATGTGAGAGGCAGGGGAAAATGAGAGGTGTCTAAGGTTTTATTCTGTGGACTTTTATCCTGGCTTACTTCCTTAGCAAACTAAGAGAATTATAATCAGCTGATGAGCCATGGTTTTCACCTGAGGGCTTGTCAACAGCTCTATAAAAGAAGTTTTTGTCGAAAAGCACTAATATCCGAAAAAGGCCTGGGAAGAGCTACAGTTCTGAGAAAAACTGTATTGCAGACTATTCATTGACATCGGAAGGATTTGAGAAACATTGGAAGACTTCAAAGGGAGGCTACCGGACAACTAGCAATACTTGGAGGTGCCAACTGTTCCATGACGCAGGAACTGCGTGTTTAAAATAATGCGGCATCCTTGGTGAAAAGGAGAGGGTTTAAAGTTCGAATTAAGGTCAGATCCTGGCTTTACCACTTACTCTGAGGCCATGAAATGCTCGGTAACCCTTCTCTCTATGCATGTATCCTATGAGTTCAATACTATCAGACACATAACATAGGCTCAATGAGTCTGATAGTATTGAATTCACAGGATTGTCAGCAAGTCACCCATTTGTGATTTTAGGATTAAATTAGATAATGTCCATAACCTGTGTAGCACACTGCCTGCTATATACTTAGCTCCCAATGAATACTGTTAATTATGTTGTACTTATTTATTAATTAAAAAGCCTTTTATTGACCATTTCCAAGTATTAGGCATAGTGACTAGATACTGGGAGATTCAGCAGTTAGCAAACAATCATGGACCTTGTCTGCCTGTAACTTATAGTCTTGTGAGGGGGATAGATCTGAATAATAGAAATCATATGATTACAAACTTCAGTATGTGTGATGGAAGAAGATACAGAGAACAGTAACTCTGAGATAATATACTGTGGATGCTTGATCTAGTTTGGGGAGAGTCAGGGGAGACTTTGAAAAGAGGCATGAAGGTGGTGTTTAAGTTAATGAGTCGATGGAGGGTAGCACGTGGGAGGAGAACATGCCAGCTTCACAGAGGTCTGAAGTAGGAGGACAAGGTGTGTTTATGAAACAGAAAGAAAGCCCAGGTTCCTAGAGTGCAGATGGAGGAGGAGGCCGCAGCCAGAATGTTCAGAATCTGTTAGGACTTACTCAGTACTGGACACTATCTTAAGGGCGTCAGGAGACTACTCAATAGGAAAATGTATGAAATAGGAAACCAATGAATAGGAAAATGTATTAAAGATACATGAAAAATACTATTCTGGTTGCTGTTTAGAGGCAAGGTCAAAAGGGCCAAGAAGACTATTTAGGAGGTAGAAGTATTTGTATAAAAACAGATGATAGAAGTTCCCTGGTAGTCCAGTGGCTAAGACTCTGAGCTCCCAATGCAGGGGCCTGGGTTCAATCCTTGGTCAGGGAACTAAGATCCCACATGCTGCAACTAAGACTAGCACAGCCAAATAAATTCATTACATAAAAAGAATTTTTTTAAAAGTTAAAAAGGTAGTTGGCAATTTTTCGAGGAAGGTAGGAGTGGGTAGTGAGGTGTCAAGGAGGTTTCCTTGTTTCCTAGGTTGTGCCAGTAAAAACAGGAGCTATTTACAGAGGCAGGAAATCTGGGTACTGGACAGACATTGAGTGCCTGTTTGTTAGCCAAATGGAGTTGTCAATTAGATATCTGGATTTTGCTGTATTTTGTTAACTCTAAGATATATATTTTCATATTTTAATGTCTCTAAAATAGAGCTGTATCTTGTAATCAATGGTATGCCATAGTTAAATTTTCAGTCTTATATTTCTTAGTGATGTATAAACTAATGGGATAATCAACATCTATATTGTCTTACAGTCAACAAAATATGAGCTTATTGTTTTTGCTAATAATAGCAACAAGGAAGGCCACCACAACATCAGTTAGTAACTCATGAGTACTGATGAACGCAAAACTTCTGATCAGTATCTGATAGGAACCACTAGCCTTAGAACGTCCAAAATAATGTGAGAGTGACCATAAAGGGAAGCGACCTCAGGATGACGGTCCACTTCTCCACTCACCATCCAGAAGACAAACACGATGGGGAGGAGACAGGAGACTGCCATTATTATCTAAAGAGGATAGAGGCTGTACCAGCATCTGTTCAATCAATAGCATATAATGATAGTAATAACAATGCTGGCCATAGACTAGGTGTTCTTCTAAAGACTTTTTATATCAACTCATGGCAGCACTATAATGTTAACAGTTCTACTATAATGTAAATAGTTTTACTCTTTAGCTGGAAAGAGGTTAGCTAACTTGCTTCAGATCACTCATCTCACAAATGGCAGGTCAGGTCCATACCCCAGTGATGGTCAGCTCCAGAGCCACAGCTCAGCCACAGCGATGCTACCTCTAATGGAGACAAGTGACTACTTGATGATCTGGGAGCAACAGAGACTTATAGAAATACTGTGTGGGCTTCTGCCATAGACCAGACCTAGACACACACATCTGTGATCTTCAGAGTTTTACTACAAATATGGCTTGGGGAAGAAGGAGTAAGGAAGAGATCTTATTCTTTTGAGTTCTGAGAACCATATTATTACACCTAAATGTAATGCAGCAATACTGACTTAGCCATATATTAAAAGGCAGATACTCACTCCATAAATAATAAGTTAACAATATCAGCAACAAAAATTAAATTCCTGTTTTGTCTTAGGATAACATATGTAATAAAACAAAAAGAAGAGGACATATTTTACAAGCCATATGTTTTCTAAAATGAAACATGCTTACTTGTAATCAAAGTTGATATTATGAAGGAAGGTACAATTATTCCAAAATCGTTATGCTTTGTTTATATTATATAAGCTCCAAGGCTTCATCTGTATTGCATGTGTGCTAAGTTGCTTCAGTTATGTCTGACTCTTTGTGACGCTGTGGACTGCAGCCCCCAGGCTTCTCTGCCCAGGGGTTTCTCCAGGCAAGAATATTGGAGTGGGTTGCCATTTGTATTACTCGATGGCAAATGGTGGCATTAGCAAGACTCTGAACTAGACACCTTCAATGTGTGCCTGATTCTATAGCTCTCATGACATCCCATTATCACAGCAAGTTCAACATTCCACAGACTTCATGTGTTTCTACTTAGTGTTTAATCAGAATAATCCGGGAAGAGAAAGTGGCAGTTCTACATCCACCACTGCTTAGCTTTTAGCATAGGCATCTTATTTTGTCCAAAATGGAAACATTTGGCCTTGATGAAAAATAAGATGCTTTATTAAAAGTAATAAGCATAACCCTATTTTGCTTAAACATCTTGCTTAAGCTAAAGGAGTTAGAAAGTTGTCAGTCTTAGGGAAGAGAGAAACCTTAGGTGGAATTTGGCCCTTCACACTAAGAAGGCTGTTGTTATTGCTAGATTTCCCTACTTTACTTTCTTTCTTTATGGTTTCAAAGACAAGAAACTCGATCTTTTTTGTTTCCTCATCTTGTGTGTGAAGTAAAACTTCAGGATTGTATTTAATTTCACTCTGATTTCTTGTAATGTAATTAATGCTGCATCCTTAGCCTCCTTCTCAACTCCAAGAGACCTCTGCTGCCTAGGAAGTCCCTGGCTCAACTTCTTGAAGTACAACGTGAGTGAACAAGTAAAGCAGGGTTGACTCTTTAGCACTACTGTGTAGTAGTTCTGGCTTTCTTTCTTCTGTTGACAGATGAGAAAGGACTTAAAATTATACAGGTGAGATATACCTAATGTCTGTTTGCCTATCTGAGCACATATAAATGTGGGCTTGATCCCTGGGTTGAGAAGATGCCCTGAAGGAGGGCATGGCAACCCACTCCAGTATTCTTGCCTGAAGAATCTCATGGACAGAGGAGCCTGGTGAGCTATGGTCCATAGGGTTGTAAAGAGTCAGAGATGACTGATCAACTTAGCCCACAGCACACAGGTGAGCTATATCTAATATCTGTTCACATATCTGAGCACATATAAAGATGTCTGCTTTTTTTGAGTTAGAAGGGAATAATTTTGAGCTTTTCCTTTTAAAAAGAGTGGAAAACTCTCTAATGTGTTTATAATTAAAAGATGCAATAGCTCATTATTTCCTGACTCTCTTGTGGTTTTTATTAAAGTTGAATACTGGGTTACATATACTAACACACTCATGCAGAATTCATAGACATGGCACTATGAATTTTTATATATTTCTTATATCACTTAATCCTAACAATAATCCTAAGAGGTCAGTACTATCACCAGGAGATAAATGTGATTTGTCTAATATTTCAAAGCCTGTTATGATGGTTCAAAAATTAGAACTCATAGATTGACATGTATACTATTGATACAGTGTTAAAATAGATAACTAGTGAGAGCCTGTATCACACAGGGATCTCTACCTAATGCTTTGTGTGACCTAAACGGGAAGGCGATCCAGACAAAGATGGAATATATGTACACATATAACAGAGTATATGTATATATATAGCTGATTCACTTTGCTCTACAGTAGAAACTAACGCATTGTAAAGCAACCACACTCCAATAAAAATTAAAAAAGAAAATGAATTATAACTCAGGTCTGCTTGTATCAATCAGGGTCCAATTACTACAGGTCCAAAACTACATGGTGATTTGAGCAGGAAATGTTTAATGTAAAGAATTATTTATTCTGATGGAGATTAGGGTAACTGAGATAGACTGTGGGTGTGTGCTAAGTCACGTCAGTCGTGTCCAACTCTTTGTGACTCCGTGGACTGTAGCCCACCAGGCTCCTCTGTCCATGAGATTCTCCAGGCAAGAGTACTGGAATGGGTGGCCATGCCCTTCTCCAGGGGATCTTCCTGACCCAGGGATCCAACCCACGTCTCTTATGTCTACTGCACTGGCAGGTGGGTTATTTACTACCAGTGCCACCTGGGAAGCCCAAGCTTGGCTATTAAGGGTAAAAGGAAACTTAAAGAACTGAGAACACATAGAGAACAGACTTATGGACATGGGGACGGGGGCAGGGGGAGGAAGAAGAGGGTGAGATGTGTGGAGAGAGTAACATGGAAACATACACATCACCATATGTGAAATAAAATAGTTAGCCAGTGGGAATTTGCTATGTGGCTCAGGGAACTCAAACTGGGGCTCTGTAACAACCTAGAGGGGTGGGTGGGATGGGAGGTGGGGAGAAGTTTGAGAGGGAGAGGAGATAGGCGTACCTGTGGCTGAGTCGTGCTGGTGTTTGACAGAAACCCACACAGTATTGTAGAGCAACTGTCCTTCAACTAAAAATAAATAAATTCAATTTTAAAAAAATAACTGAGAAGAGGAGTCACTCTGTCAGTCTGAGGACAGAGCACTTAAGGAAAGAACAAATTTTAAACAATGCCCCTTACCATATTTCTCCCTTTAGCTTGGATCCGGATCTTCTTGGAGAGGACACAGCTATGACCCAGTAAATAGCTGCTGCTGCTACTGCTAAGTCGCTTCAGTCATGTCCGATTCTGTGCGACCCCACAGATGGCAGCCCACCAGGCTGCCCCGTCCCTGGGATTCTCCAGACAAGAACACTGGAGTGGGTTTCCATTTTCTTCTCCAATGCATGAAAGTAAAAAGTGAAAGTGAAGTCATTCAGTCCTTGTCTGACTCTTAGCGACCCCATGGACTGCAGACTACCAGGCTCCTCCGTCCATGGGGTTTTCCAGGCAAGAGTACTGGAGTGGGGTGCCATTGCCTTCTCCACAGTAAATAGCAGACACTCACTAATGTAGCATGCTAGTGTAGTTCCCAGGGAAGTTACTTACTGAGGTTCTGGGGAAGCTGTCTTCAGGGAAGTGTCTCGATGTGGAAACCATTCCAGGGAAGGTGGTGCCTCAGGGAACGTGCCCACAAGCTCCCAGTGTGTGTGTCTCAGGAGCCCTGTGAGGTACCAGGCCGCATGGCCCATAACCCCCTGCACTGTTGGTCACTATTTCCTGCAGGAGAAAATCCCCCAGAAGCAGGAAGAACCCCTTTATCCACTAGCTCCCTAGATTACCTTCTATCAAGGATGTTTAAAATTTTGCCAGATGGCAAGGGGGAAATATTCTAGTCTCACAAATAGGACAATGAAGATGGATTTGGGGTGAGGCAATAGATGGGGCTTCTCTGGTGGTGCTAGTGGTAAAGAACCCGCATGTCAATGCAGGAGATGTAAGAGACATGGGTTCAGTCCTAGGTTGGGAAGAGCTCCTGGAGAAGGGCGTGGCAACCCACTCCAGTACTCTTGACTGGAGAATCGCACGGACAGAGGGCACTGGCGGGCTACAGTCCATGGGGTGGCAAAGAGTCGGACATGGTTGAAGTGACTTAGCACGTAAAAAAGGTATCTGGCACACTATCTACCAACAAATCTGCTTTCTTATTCATTTACTCATTATATTGTACTGCCTTATACTCACTGTACTACAAAATATGATATTTAAAAAAAAATAAAGGGGAGAGAAAGGAAGGAAGGTAGTTGGGAAAAAAAAGAAAAAAAATAACAGAATTATAAATGAAGATTTATATTAGTATCTCTCTTTTCTTTGAAATGTTTCTAGGTAGAATTGCTTTGATTAATTGCTCAGTAGACTGCCTCATTGAATTTTAGGACATTGGCTTATCAACCAAAAACTGAAAACACAAACTGGAGGCCCTAGGGCCGTAACCAGTGATTTTTCACTCCACAATTCAAATCACTCATTAATCACAGCCTTCTCATCTACTAGTCATTGTTGTTCAGTCTCTAAGTTGTGTCCAACTCTTTTTGACCCTATGGACTGCAGCATACCAGGCTTTCCTGTCCTTCACTATCTCCTGAAGTTTGCTCAAACTCATGTCCATTGAGTCAGTGATGGCTATCTAACCATCTTATCCGCTGCCATGCCCTTCTCCTCCTGCCCTCAATCTTTCAAAGCATCAGGGTCTTTTCCAACAAGTCAGCTCTTTGCATCAGGTTGCAAAAGTATTGGAGCTTCAGCTTCAGCATCAGAACTTTCAATGAATATTCAGGGTTGATTTCCTTTAGGATTGACTGGTTGGATCTTCTTGCAGTCCAGGGGGTTCTTAAGTGTCTTCTCCAGCACCACAATTCGAAAGCTAGTTAATGCAGGTCATATTTGCTTGACAAACATTTATTTGCAAGTGAGAACTTCTCCTCAGTTCAGTTCAGTTCAGTTGCTCAGTTGTGACCTACTCTTTGTGACCCCATGAACTACAGAACACCATGCTTACCTGTCCATCACCAACTCCTGGAGCTTACCCAAACTCATGTCCATCATGTCGGTGATGCCATCCAACCATCTCATCCTCTGTTGTCTCCTTCTCCTCCCATCTTCAATCTTTCCCAGCATCAGAGTCTTTTCAAATGAGTCAGTTCTTTGCTTCGGGTGGCCAAAGTATGGCCAAAGCATCTACTCAGATAATCCAAATCCTAATTGCGTCAGTTGCAGACTCTAAGATTTAGGCAAGTTATCTAATTTCTTTGGGCCTCAAATTCCTCATGTAAAATGATGGTAATAACAGTATCGACCTTACAGGTGTGCTGTGAAAATTAAATGTGTTAATATTCAAAAGCACTTGGGGCTGTTTCTTGCATATAGTAAGTGCTATATAAATATTTGTATAGGTGATGTTACATTTTATTAAAGACCATAGCCTAAGAATAATGATTCAGTAGTTCTAGTTTATGGAACTCTATATTTACTCAATATTTTTGTTAGATTATTGTTTAATGGCAATTAAAAATATGATTATGTCATAGTATGTATAATATGAATGCTGTTGATTATCTTACTTTTTTTCACAGCTATTAACAGCACTGCCTTAGAATGATAGTGTTTGAGGATTCTACTTGTAAGCCTTTACTCCTTAACTTTTGCTAGGAATTATCTGAAAGACCAGATTTTTGGTGAAGTATTTTTGGCTAATGAGAACTATGTTGCATAACCATTAGCATTCAAATGTGTCAATAGTTTCTAATTTTCATCCCTTAAAAGAAAGGGATATGAAATTTTATAAAAGGTCTAAAATTAAAAAAGAATGTTGTTTTTTATTCTTTTTACAGAAGACCGTGAAAAATACTCTAATATCATCAAGAAGCACAATGCAATTGAAATGTTATTTACACTCTACCCTCCTCAAGGTGCCCATGTGTCTACTAATTTGAGGCTTAGGTCAACTTGGCTGAGACCCATAGTAAATGGGGAAGAAGGATATAAGTATATAGGTAAGATTCTGAACCTTATTATTTCTTTTTATAAATAAGGAAAAAACTTGTACTTTATATAACTCTTATTCATCACTTAGATGATATGGGATGATACATTGGCCTCATAGAATATTCCCGTTTGTTTTTAAGTGTTATACTTGCAGTTTAAAAAGCGGCTGTTTTATACTTTGGTGACTCCATTAGAATAGTGGAAATACTGTGTTAACTCATTCACCGGATGAAGGATATATATATATTTTTTAATGTGATCCTACAAGGAAAACTGCTATACACATTCATGTACAGGGCTGTGTATAGACATATGTTTGCATTTTTCTTGTCTAAACTTATTTCCAAAGTGCTTATGCCATTTCATATTTCCTATCAGTTGAAATATGAGAGTGGCTTTTGTTCCATAGCTGTATCACTACTCACTGTAATCAGTTATTTTAATTTTAGCCATTCTAAGTGATATGAATTGGTATTCCATTGTGGTTTTAATTTGCATTTCTCTAATAGACAATGATTCAATGTCATGGCCAAGGGGCTTGCATAACTCAATGAAACTATGAGCCATGCCATGCAGGGCCACCTAAGAGGGACAGGTCATAGTGGAGAGTTCTGACCAAACATGGTCCATTGGTGGAGGGAATGGCAAATCACTCCAGTATTCTTGCCACCAGAATCCCGTGAACAGTATGATAAGGCAAAAAGATATGATACTAATCATTTAGGAAGATGAGCTCCCCAGGTTGGAGCCCAATATACTACTGAGGAAGAGCAGAGGGCAATTACTAATAGCTCCAGAAACAATGAAATAGCTGGGCCAAAGTGGAAACAGAACTCATTTGTGGATGTGTCTGGTGGTGAAAGTAAAGTCTGATGCTGTAAAGAACAATATTGCATAGGAACCTGGAACATTAATTGGTCCATGAATCAAGGTAAATTGGCCATGGTCAAGCAGGAGATGGCAAGACTGAGCATTGACATCTTAGGAAGCAGTGAACTAAAATGGAGGGGAATGGGTTTAAAACTCAGTATTCAAAAAACTAAGATCATGGCATCTAGTCCCATCACTTCATGGCAAATAGATAGGCAAAAAGTAGAAGCAGTGACAGATTTTATTTTTTTGGGCTCCAAAATCACTGCAAACAGTGACTGCAGCCGTGAAATTAAAAGACACTTGCTCCTTGGAAGGAAAGCTATGACAAACCTAGAGAGTGTGTTAAAAAGCAAAGACATCACTTTGCCATCAAAGGCCCAAATAGTGAAAGCTATGGTTTTTCCAATAGTCATTTATGGATGTGAGGGTTTGACTATAAAGAAGGCTGAGCACCAAAGAGTTGATGCCTTCCAATTGTGGTGCTGAAGAAAACTCTTGAGATTCCCTTGGACAACAAGATCAAATCAGTCAATCATAAAGGAAATCAACCCTGAATATTCACTGGAAGGACTGATGCCAAAGCTCCAATACTTTGGCCACTTGATGTGAAGAGCTGACTCATTGGAAAAGACCCCGATGCTGGAAAAGATTAAAGGCAGGAGAAGGGGGCGACAGAGGACGAGACGGTTGGATGGCATCACTGACTCAATGGACATGATTTTGAGCAAACTCTGGGAGATGATGAGGGACAGGGAAGCCTGGTGTGCTGCAGTCCATGGGTCACAAAGAGACACGACTGAGCAACTGAACAACAACAAGGAGTAGACAATGATATACAGCATATTTTCATGTATTTGTCATCTTTCTATCTTCCCTGGTGAAGTGCTTGTTAAAACTTTTTGCCATATTTACAATTTTTGCTATTGTTCTTAATTGTTGAGAGACATTTCAATATTCTGAATATAAACTCTTTAACATACATAAGCTTTGTAATATTTTCTCCCAGTCTATGGCTTGTTTTTTCTTTCTCTTTCTTTTTCTTCTGAACAGCAGAGGATTTTAATTTTGATAGTGTCAAGTTTATCACAATTATGACTGATGCTTTTACTGTCATATCCAAGAAATATTAGTTAGACCTTTGGTCAAAAGATTTTCTTCTAGAAATTTTATAGTTTTAAATTTTATATTTCAATGTATGATTTTTTGAATTATATTTTATACATGACTCAAGGTAGCTAACATATTGACATTCAAATGTGCTAGCACTGCCTGTTGAAAAGACTATCCTTCTGTGAATTAACTTTGTATTTTGGGAAACCAAAAAACCAAAGAAAATATATGGATGCAAATAATCACATTAAAAGGTAACCAGAATCAATAATCAATAAGGAAATACATATAAAAACCAAAATGTCATACTACCACTCATCTATTAGAATGCCTAAAATAAAATTTAAAAATCTGATAATTCCAAATCTGGCCAGAATGTGAAATAGCTGGCACATTCATATGTTGCTAGTGGAAATGCTAAATTGTATAACCAGTTTCTAAAGATTTTGATACTTTCTTACAAATTAATATGCTCTAACCATAAAACCTAGGCTCAGACGGTAAAGTGTCTGTCTACAATGCGGGAGTCCTGGGTTCGATCCCTGGGTCGGGAAGATCTTCTGGAGAAGGAAATGGCAGTCCACTCCAGTATTCTTGCCTGGAAAATCCCGTGGACAGAGGAGCCTGGTGGGCTACAGTCCACGGGGTTGCAAAGGGTCGGACATGACTGAGTGACCCCACCACCACCACCACCAACCATACAACCTAGCTGTCCTACACAAAGGTACTTATGCAAGAGGAATCAAAGTATTTGTTCACATGAAAACCTATAATGAATATATGTAGCTGATTAATCATAATTGCCAAGAGCTGGAACAACACAAATGTTCTTCAGCTAGTGAATGAATAATCAAAATTTGTTAACATGTATATACAATGAAGTACTATCAAGCAATAAAAAAGAATGAGCTATTGATACAATAACATGGATGAATTTTAAATGCATCATGTTAAGTGAAAGAAGCCAGACTCAAAGGCTATACGTGTGCCTGTGTGCTAAGTCGCTTCAGTTGTGTCTGACTTTTTGTGACACTATAGACCATAGCTTGCCAGAATTCTTTAGGCAAGAATACTAGAGTGGGTTACCATGTCCTCCTCCTAGGAACCTTGCCAACCCAGGGATCCAGCCCATGTCTCTTAGGTCTCCTGCATTGGCAGGCAGGTTCTTTACCTCTAGCATCACCTGGGAAGCCCATTGATGGTGTATAATACATTTAACAAGCAACATGACTGAATCTCAAATGAGTTATGCTGAAAAAAGCCAGACAAACAAGAGTACAAGAGTATGATTCTGTTTATATAAAAGTCTAGAAAGTTGCAAATAAACTAGGCCCATGACAGAATCAGATCTGTGGTTACCTAGAATAGGTGTGGGAAATGAAGTGAGACCTGATGGATTACAACAGATAATAGAAATGCTTATTAACTTAATTGTGGTTATGGGTGATGGTCCCATGGATGTAAACATATGTCAAAATTTATCATATTATACACTGTATGTGTAGTTTTTCATTTACACATCAATGAAGCTATAAAAATAAAGTTGAAAACATAAATGTAAAGAACCAAAATAGTGAAATTGGTATTTTGGGAATTTTTTTGAAAGGTGGTTCTCATTAAGTTTTAAAACTAGTATGTTAGAGATATCTACAGAGAGTCACAAATTAAATGCGGTCTCATT
Source organism: Cervus elaphus (assembly GCF_910594005.1). Lineage (NCBI taxonomy): Eukaryota > Metazoa > Chordata > Mammalia > Artiodactyla > Cervidae > Cervus > Cervus elaphus. The sequence continues at coordinate 61,265,845 of NC_057819.1, read as the reverse complement.
TGGCTTGTGCGTATAAAGGTGTATTTAAGTGCTCAGTTCTAAAAGATAGCCTGGAGAAAGAAGAGGAAACAAAAGACAGAAAATTATGAAAAAGAAGGTTGAGGCTTTAGGTTCTGTGAGATGAACTAAGATCCTGATTGCAATTTATTTTCTCTTGGCAATTTCCCCCTTGAAAATTAGCTTATTATTCTAAAAAATTTGCATCACTGTTTAGAGCTAGTCTATCATTCTAAAAGATTTGTGTCCATTGTTTAGAGTCCATTTGTGAACATTTGGTCCAAATAAATCAAACAGAAAGGAGATATGCAAGTGGCCTTATAAGTTGAAGACTCCATCTTCTGAGGTTTTATGCTGTCTTTCCTCTTTTTAGTAAGTGGCCAGGGTGTTGTGTCTTTTTAAATTACAGTTTTTATTAAATTGATTGACAATAGAGTTTGCAGCATTTGCCTTGAAAAAGATTAGTCTATTACAGAAGTGCCTTCTAAAACTCAGTAACTCCTTGACTATAAACATTTTAAGGAAGATAACTCTGGGAATTTATTACACTTTTCAATATTAATGCTCCACAATGTAGCACTCCTGTTTGTCGTTTTCACTCTGCAGATTTAGAGATGTATCATCAGCAAGAACTGAGGAATAGTTAACAGAGTTACTGAATCTCTATAAATGGCATGGGCTGCTAACAAATTATGTAATATTAAGATCACACATACTCTAAAAATATTTGGTATTTCCGTATTTTACATCCCAGAATTCCTAGCACAGGAGCTTGAATATAACTGGAATGCTGCATAAGTCATAATTTCAAATTGCTTAATATGCACAAATTATTTCTTCTGAATCATTATTTTGTAGTCTTACAAGATCAATGAAGTAAAAAAAAAGTCTAAATTTTTTTGGGGGGGCATATGTCTTGTCAAACTTGTTTTCAGAAAGCTTATTTTGGAAGGCTAGTCTTTTAACATGCTTTTGATTGTCTTTCCTTATGAGTTGTCTGTCCTTGAGCTCACCTGACCTTCTGGCCTGTCACAGATATACTGAACTTGTTCCTATCCTTCATTAAGTTTCTGTGACTTTGATGAATGTCCAACTTGGAAGCTGTAGGTTACATTAAAGAGCTTGTGGGATTCTAATGGGAATGCCTTGAAACGGGTAGGTTAGCCATTATCTTCCAAGGAAATAATTTAGGGAATACAAATGAATGATTAAGCTACTTTCTCAAGCCAATGGTCCATTCTTAACTGAAATCATATTATTATACTAATGTAAGATTTCTAATTAGTTCAGATTCCAAGTAATGAGCAAAGATGTCTACTTCTACTACTTTTTCACACATCATTTTGAGTCCTTCATGTTGTAAATTTTACTTACCTTTATAACATATGGTTATTTAAGTTTTATAAGTACTATCGGAACCTGACTTCTTGGCTGAATCACTATTGTTATCCTATTATGAGGACAAGGTATCTTTTTATGTCCTTCAGTTTATTCCACTGCCTTCAGGCAAGATCTAATGTACATTAACCAAATGAGAATCTTTCCTGTCTTTTAAAGACTGTGGCAATTATTCAGTTGTCCTTGACAGTCAAGTTTGGTTTTTGATGATCTTCTCTCAGAATTGTCTACATTGCAACATAAGACTTTCTTTTCTTACATCCATTATTGCAGTTGTAACTATTTCACTCTCCACAAAATAGATGCTATGCCTGGATGATTAAGACTTTTTCTTTGTTTTAAAAAATATTCCTTTTAAAATATTGTTCCTCAGAAGCTCTCCTTCTAATCCATAATGTCTTTTGGCACTTCTCTCTAAACATTTCCCACATTTTCTCATTTGTTTTAAGTGATGGAACTCAGACTAACATTTAATAATCCAATAAATCTGATTTATTGTGAATATAATCCTAGTTACTCTGTGTTCTGCTTGTATCTTTTCACTTTTTAGACTTTTAAAATACGTATCTCAGCATTTACTTGGATTTCTAACAATCATTTTAATCTCCTTTTCATGGCATATTTTCTTGTAACTATTAGACATATGTAACTTATTTTGCCTTCTTAAATTTTGTACCCTGTCTTGTCCTGATTTCACTTAACTTATTTAGAATATGGACATTTATTGCTCTTGTCTAAACTCAGTTGAGTGTTGAACCCATTCTCTGAGGTGTTCTCTAAGATTATTATATAATGGAAAACCCAAATAAAACCTAATTGAAAGGCACCCCATGTACTTTATATTACTTTTATATGTTCAAGTATAGGAAATAGTCTGTTGTTATTTGGATAATTTTGAATGTACTATGGCTAGTTCAATGTTGTGATATACCTATAGAATATCTTCTCTCTTGAGAAGAATCATGTAGTCACTTGAAATTTTTCAAGTCACCTGAACTTGAAAAATTGTTTGGCTATATCCCCATGAATCTCCCTTTACCAACTATAAACTTCCAGCAACCTCTACATTCATATTTAACATCTCTTTGATTTTCCACATTAAGGGCAAGGGATGTGAATATGACAATTGCTGCTAAGGAAAATGTCATTTTTATATGGTTCAGTTGGTTAAAATTTTCAACATTTAGTATACTCACAAGAATAATCCAACAGAAAGGTAAAAATGAGTGCTATATTGTATCTGGTTAAAGCTTTTGTCAAATTACTAAAAAGTCTTTAGAATGATGAATTAGATCTTCCTCATTTAATGGACTGGGTGTGTCCAATGTGAATTCAATTTTTTTCCATGAACTTCAGTGATAAAATTAGAGATGTGTTTCCCCTTCCCTCAACCCCAGTTTCCCCAAGCAGGTTGGAAGCATTGAGGAGGAAAACATTAAGATAAGTCATCAGATCCATACGTTAAAGAAAATGTGAGTTGCACATTTAAAACAACCTATCACTCACTACTTTGCTGTTTAGTTTGTAAAATAAAAATTGTAGGATCATGGTTTCATTATTTGACTTTTGCATCTATTTATCTAACAAGAATTAATTAGGTGTCTACGATATGCTTGGCAACAAAATTGAGAAACAATTAAGGATTAATCCCCACCCTAGAAGTATTCACATTCTAGCAGATCTAAAATGCTATCAGATTTTGGTTCAATCAGTCCCAGTGAGCACCCCTATTGGTCCATGAGTCAAATAGAATGCTATCAAATGAGGATCTTAAAAAAAAAAAAAATCTTGGAAGAACATCTATAAATGACAAAGGATGACAGTAATACTCAATATCTGAAATAAAAGCTCAACGCTGAGTTCATTGTCCATCTAAGAAAGGGAGAGTCATGCTGGTCAAACAGTCTCTGAGTAAATCAAACTTAGTATTATTAAAGTTTTTTGAGAAGAGTGGTATCCAGCCCCTAAGATGACCGCAATGATCTGTGTCTCTTGGTATTCATGCCCTTGTGGAAATATGCACATTATATCAGAGTTGGTATTTCTTACCAACAGGATACAGCAAAGTGATGGTATGTTACTTCTGAGGCTAGATCATCGTAGATTTTGTGGCTTCTCCCTTGCCCTTGTTTGAATAAGCTACCCAGGAAAGCTAGCGCCCATATCATGGAGACACTCTCCAGCCCTGTTGAGAGGTCTGTGTGCCAATGAAATGAGGCCATGTGCTGTAGCCAGTGAGGAACTGAGGTCTCTGTGCGTAGAGAAGCATTGAGGTGAAACCTTCAGCAGCATTATAACTTCTGCAAGGCTGATTGCAGCTCCAGTGATAGCTTGACTGTAACTTCATGAGAAACCCTGGCCTGACCCACCCAGAAAGTCCACTCCAGATTCCTGACTCACTGTGTGAGTCTGTTGCTTTAAGCTTCTAGTTTTGGGGAAATTTGTTACAGAGTATACAAGTCAATGATTAGTAGTTTTTAGCCATGGAAGTAAAATGACATAGAATTGAGTGTGGTTCCTCAGGAAAGACTGGGTTGCTGATTGACTGGCCTTCAGAGAACGTGTTACTAGGGTGAAACTTTTGTTCTTTGGCTAACTATCAAAAGTAGAACCTCTCACTGATTGGTTGGCTTTCAGAGGTGTGTTTACTGAGGTGAGTTTCCACTGGCTGATAAAACAGGTTTAATATTGGTTCTGGGGGTTACTTGTCAGCATGGCTGCATGCTTAGTCAGTCAGTCCTATATACTCTGTTGCAACCCTTTGACATGTAGCCCACCAGATTTCTCTGTCCATGGGATCTTTCAGCAAGAATACTGAAGTGGGTTGCCATTTCCTGCCGGGGTATCTTCCCTACCCAGGGATTGAACCCGCATCTCCTGTGTCTCCTGCATTGCAGGCAGATTCTTTACGTGCTGAGCCATCAGCATGGCTATAGAACTATAATTGCTTTGTTAAAGAGGTATAAAAAGTGCTAGTATTAACTTGTCACATAGCTGTAGAACTGTTGAAAGTAAAAGTGTTAGTTGCTCAATCATGTCCAACTCTTTGCAACCCCATGGGCTGTAGACCACCAGGCTCCTCTGTCCATAGAAATCTCCAGGCAAGAATACTGCAGTGGTTAGCCATTTTCTTCTCCATGGGAATCTTCCCAACCCAGGAACTGGTCCTGGGTCTCCTGCATTGCAGATTCTTTACCATCTGAGCCACCAGGGAAGCAATATTGTGGGGAAAAGTTATTCTCAACATTGGCACAGAAAGAAACAAAAGTACGTGGTAGTTGACTTACTGGAAGCAATTAAGCATGATTATGAACCTAGGATATATATTGTCACCGTGCTTATTTAACTTTTATGCAGTGTGAAATGCCAGGCTGGATGAAGCACAAGCTGGAATCAAGATTGCAGGGAGAAATATCAATAACCTAAGATATGCAGATGACACCACCCTTATGGTAGAAAGTGAAGAGGTACTAAAGAGCCTCTGGATAAAAGTGAAAGAGGAGAGTGAAAAAACTGGCTTAAAACTCAACATTTAAAAAACTAAGATCATGGCATCTGGTTGCATCACTTCATAGTAAATAGATGGGGAAACAATGGAAACAGAGACAGACTATTTTCTTGGTCTCCAAAATCACTGCAGATGGTGACTGCAGCCATGAAATTAAAAGATGCTTGCTCCTTGGAAGAAGTTCAGTTCAGTCGCTCAGTTATGTCTGACTCTTTGCAACCTCATGGAGTGCAGCATGCCAGGCTTCCCTGTCCCTTCCCTGTCCAACACCAATTCCCGGAGCTTGCTCAAACTCATGTCCATCAAATTGGTGATGCCATCCAACCATCTCATCCTCTGTTATCCCCTTCTTTCCTAGCATCAGGGTCTTTCCCAATGAGTCAGCTCTTCGCATCAGGTGGCCAAAGTATTGGAGCTTCAGCTTCAGCATCAGTCCCTCCAGTGAATATTCAGGACTGATTTCCTTTAGGTTTGACTGGTTTGATCTCCTTGCATTTCAATGGACTCTCCAGAGTCTTCTCCAGCACCATAGTTCAAAAGCATCATTTCTTTGGCACTCAGCTTTCTTTATGGTCCAACTCTCACTTCCATACATGACTACTGGAATAACCATAGCTTTGACTATTCAGACCTTTGTTGGTAAAGTAATGTTTGTTTTTGCTGACTGTATAGAGCTTCTCCGTCTTTGACTGCAAAGAACATACTTAATCTGATTTCGATATTGACCATTTGGTGATGTCCATGTGTAGAGTTGTCTCTTGTATTGTTGGAAGAGGGTGTTTGCTGTGACCAGTGCATCTTGGCAAAACTGCTAGCCTTTGCCCTGCTTCATTTTGTACTCCAAGGTCAAACTTATCTGTTACTCCAGAAATCTCTTGACTCCCTACTTTTGCATTCCAGTCCCATATGATGAAAAGGACATATTTTTTTGGTGTTAGTTGTAGAAGGTCTTGTAGGTCTTCATAGAACTGTTCAGCTTCTTTGGCATTAGTGGTTGGGACATAGACTTGGATTACTATGATTCTGAATGCTTTGCCTTGGAAATGAGCAGGGATCATTCTGTTGTTTTTTAGATTGTACCCAAGTAATGCATTTTGGACTCTTTTGTTGACTATGAGGGCCACTTCATTTCTTCTAAGGGATTCTTTCCCACACTAGTAGATATAATGATCATCTGAATTAAATTTGCTTATTCCTGTCCATTTTAGTTTGCTGATTCCTAATATGTCGATGTTCACTGTTGCCATTTTGTATTTGATCATTTCCTTGAAAGAAAATCTATGACAAATCTAGACAACATATTAAAGAGCAGAGACATTACTTTGCAAACAAAGATCCATATAGTCAAAGTTATGGTCTTTCCAGTAGTCATGTATGGATGTGAGAGTTGGACCATAAAGAAAGCTGTGTCGAAGAATTGATGCTTTTGAACTCTGTTGTTGGAGAAGACTCTTGAGAGTTCCTTGGACTGCAATAATATCAAACCAGCCAATCCTAAAGGAAATCAGTCCTGAATCTTCATTGGAGGGACTGATGCTGAAGCTGAAGCTCCAATACTTTGGCCACCTAATGCGAAGAGCTGACTCTTTATTAGAAAAGACCCTGATGTTGGGAAAGATAGAAGGCAGGAGGAGAAGTACAATATAATGATTTGATATTTTTATTATATATATATTGTGAAAATATTAATACAATAAATCTAGTTATGATGATAACAGTTACAAATTCTTTTTCTTGTGACAAGAAATTTCAAGATCTACCTTCTTAGTAAGTGTCAAATATATATTATAGTATTATTAACAATAATCAGCAAAGTCTACATTACATCCCTGTGATTTATTTATTTATTTTTCCATTTATTTTTATTAGTTGGAGGCTAATTACTTTACAATATTGTAGTGGTTTTTGCCATACATTGACATGAATCAGCCATGGATTTACATGTGTTCCCCATCCCGATCCCCCCTCCTGCCTTCCTCCCCATCCCATCCCTCTGGGTCTTCCCAGTGCACCAGCCCTGAGCACTTGTCTCATGCATCCAACCTGGGCTGGTGATCTGTTTCACTCTTGATAGTATACTTGTTTCAATGCTATTCTCTCAGAACATCCCACCCTCACCTTCCCCCACAGAGTCCAAAAGTCTGTTCTGTACATCTGTGTCTCTTTTTCTGTTTTGCATATAGGGTTACCGTTACCATCTTTTACATCCCTGTGATTTATTTTATAACTAGAAGTTTGTACCTTTGATTACCTTTTCCCATTTACTCACCTCCCTACCTCTGGCAAACACCAATCTATTCTCTTTATCTATGAATTCAGTGTTTTTTGTTTTTGTTTTATTCCATATATAAGTGTAATCCTACAATATTTGTCATTTTCTGTCTGATTTATGTAACTCTCTCTCAGTATTATGACCTCATGGTACAACCATATTGTTGCAAATGGCAAAATTTCCTTTGCTTTGTAGCTGAATAATATTGGCTCAGATGGTGAAGAATCCACCTGCAATGCAGGATACCTGGGTTCAATTCCTGGGTTGGAAAGATACCCTGAAGAAGGGAATGGTTACTCACTCCAGTATTCTTGTCTAGAGAATTCCATGGACAGAGGAGCCTGGTGAGCTACAGTCCATGGGGTCACAAAGAGTCAGACATGACTGAGCACACACACAATATTCTCTCGTATGAAATTTTTTATCCCTATATCTGTTGATGGGCATATAGGTATTTCCATGTCTTAGCTATTGCAAATAGTACTGCAGTGAATATGGGCATACCCATATTTTTGAGTTAATATTTTTTTTTCCTCAGATAAATACCAAGCTGTGGAATTTCTAGATACTGATTCTATTTTTAACTTTTTCAGGAACTGCATATCTGTTTCTCTGGTAGTGCTATTAGCTGTTGAGAGCATATTCCTTATTTCCACACTAAAATTCTTTATCACATAGTAAGCATTTATGCATAACTATTTGTTTTATAAATGTAAATGCAAAGAATGACTATAGCAGTTGAGTCATTTTTTTCATCTTTTACATATCAAAATACCTTTTGTATATTCTCTCTGGATTCATTCAGAGATTACTGTGATATGGATGACACTATTCTTTAATATTTAACATTTTTAATTTAATAAAATATAATTTAACTAGAATGGAGGCAGAAATCCAAGATAATAAGAGCCTATTCAGTCCCTCCACAAATCTTTATTGAGTACCTTGTGTTCAATACTCTGTGATAAATTTTGAGGACGTTTCAAAAGTAAATAGACTATCTTCCCTCTTGTGTGTTTATGATTTAGGCTGGGGAAATGATCCATATACATAAGTAACTACAGTAGAAGATATAAAGTGGTGAGTGGTGTAAAACAAGCACATGCTAAGTTCTCAGTTGCTCTGCTAAGCGGTCTGGAGAGGAGAGTGCAGAAGGGGCTTTTCACGGGAGATGAGCCGAGCTCCTCTGAGTGTCTGAAGTGCAGACACTCCTGACATCTTTTGAGAACTGTGAGGATGCCTCTAAAGTTATGACATGCTCACATTCACAATACACATAACCAGTCCTTCTAAAATAGCAATCATTAAAAACAGTACACTTATTGAAGTCAGAGAAAGACAGATATCATGTGATATTATTTATATGTGGAATCTAAAAAAAAAAAAAAGATACAAATGAACCTACTTAACCAGAATAGACTCACAGACATAGAAAACATGCTTATAGTTGCAGAAGGGGGGTAGGGGGTAAATTAGGAGGTAGGAGTTAACATATACACATTATTATATATAAAATAAATAAATAACAAAGACCTATGGTAGAGCACAGGGAACTATGTTCAGTATTTTGTAATAACCTATAATGGAAAAGAATCTGAAAAAGAGTATATATGTATATATAACTAAAAAATAAAACATCACCCTTGTTTACTAAGAAGTATGCACTACTTCATTATATAGTGATCAACTTCAGTGTA